>NC_089844.1:113253814-113553814 GCF_035609145.1 Eleutherodactylus coqui
AAAATAGCTACAAAGTGTCGGGTAAAAGATGTAACTGTAGTGAGTGGAAAGTTTGCGTTTTACTTGGGCCTTTGGACCTTAGGGATCCCTTCATATTAATAATAAAATAATAATAATCTTTATTTGTGTAGCGCCATGGGCGGCTTACCCCACCGCATTGAGATCCGTCATGGGGTCCTTTTCTTAGGGGCTGAGGAATAAGTGGACTGTATCGAAAAGTGGTTTGGGGTGTAGGATAGTGAGGAGACTTATGAGCAGATCAGCAGTATAGATAATTTTAATTGAAGGCCTTGTCAGAAACTTTGTATAGTTGGCCAATAGATAAAAGTTAGAACTTTGGGGGGGCGTGTCCAGCAGCTATGCTGTAAAGTCGCACGCAGCTTGAGCTCCGCAGAAAACCCCATCATCCTGCACCCATCCTGCCTGCCTGACCCCCCTAAACCGCTCCAGTACTCACCCAAGTCCAGCTGAGCACCCGTGGCGAGGCGGAGGGAGCTCCGACGGGCGTCCGACAGAAGAATCCCCAGCCCCGGATCGGGGCCCGCTCCCCAGGCTCCGATACAGCGACGTCCGGTCGGGTGCGGCGGCGAGAGCCCGACGTGCACCAAGAAGACCCCGTGAGAGCGCAGGATCCCCTGAGGATAGCGACGGCTGGGGGGTGCGGACCGGGAGGTGGCACCGGCTAGCGGGAGCTCCGGAGAAGCTGTGACACCCCGGACCCGGCTGTCCGAAGTCCCCGCGCTGCACAGGAGGGGGGAGGGGCCGCCGGAGCGGAGCGGGAGCTCCGGAGAGGCTGTGACACCCTGGACCCGGCTGTCCGAAGTCCCCGCGCGGCATAGGAGGGGGGAGGGGCCGCCGTAACGGAGCGGACTCCCGCGCAGTGCCCCAAGCATAACACTCCTGCCCCAGCTCCTTCGGGGGCGCTGGGGAGAGCGGGGAAACCCCGGCCTGACCCTTTCGGGAGCTACACAGACGGGGCTCGGTGCACCACCCCCTTGCCTCGGCAAGCACACCGGAGCCAGAGCCATACAAGGCACACACTGTCTGCCCCACAGCCATAACACCTTACACAGCATCCCAACAAGAGGGGCTGGCAGTTAGCACCCACAATTGAGCGATCCTGCTGCTCAGAGTGCGCAACCACCACCCGCGGATCCAAGTACAGCGGGGGGCACCCCCGGCCACCCACCTCTCCTTAATAAAAAAAAAAAAAGCTCCAGAGACCGACGGGCGGCGTACCGTCAAACCGCGGCACCAGACTGCTGGCCTTCAGCCCCTCTCCATACCCCCATCTCAGTTAAAGTGCCACGATTGCACCAGCCGCACCCTGACAGCTGAACCCGTGACCACCGCGGCCTTTCTCCTGGTCGAAACAAACAATAAACGTCAACCACGCCGCGACCGATAAACCGCCTAAGCCACGTAATATAGAAATCTCTGCAATCTGAAGTCCACCTTCCATCTGAAACGGGACGTACTTATACATCTCAAGCCTCCTCGTAAAGGGAGATCCTCCGCTGATCCCCCATCGTATAAAGACCGCAAACATACCTCCGCCGTCCTCCTCCCGCAGGCGGGGCAGCCGCAGGTCCTCCAAGATGAGCCGTAGTACTCCCCCACCGATAACGGAGCGCCTTAGGGCCTTCGTACTTGAGCCAACGACCGATACCCCGCATCAATCGGCTGGACCGGACGTGGGGGTGAACGGGGCTTCGGGGCCCCCCCTTTCCCCGGAGGTCGAGCAGGAGCCGACGCTGAGGCAAGTTACTGTACAGCTCCTGGAAGCAATCCACTCTAGCACCACCTCGTTGACAGGGAAAATTGAGGAAGTCAAAATAGATGTTGGACTGTTGCGGCAAGACATGCATACTCTCAGAAGTAGAGTTGGAGAGGTGGAGACGCGTGTGTCCCAACTCGAGGATACAGTGACGCCGATACCTGGCAAGCTTACAGAACTTGACAAAGCTGCAAACGCCTGGGCCCAACGTGCAGACGACCTAGAAAACAGACTGCGTAGAAATAACCTCCGAATAATAGGCCTGCCGGAACGTGCCGAGGGCCAAGACCCATGTTCGTTCATGGAAACCTGGCTGAAAGCTCTCCTGCCAGATGCCAAGTTCACCGCAGCCTTTGCCGTAGAGCGGGCCCACAGGGTTCCGGGCCGCCCCCTGCCTCCAGGAGCACCCCCAAGACCGATGCTGGCAAGACTTTTCAGCAGTAAAGATCGGGATATAGCCCTCCAGGCCGCCAGGCGTGCGCAAAACCTCCAATACCAGAACGCTAATATTTCTCTTTTTCCAGACTTTTCTGCTGCTCTCCAGAAAACCAGAGCATCCTTCGTGGCAGTCAAGCGCCGACTGAGAGAGGCCTCCATACCATACTCCATGATGTATCCAGCACGACTTCGCGTGGTCCACAACGAGCGAGCCTCCTTTTTCTCCACTCCAGAGGAAGCCGAGGACTGGCTTAATCGTCTGCCAAGATCCCCCAGACGCCGATGATCTCCTGACAGGTTCACCCCGGGGGGGGGAGAGTATCTGGACATTCAAGGATGGTCAGTTTAACATCTCTTGCAATACTTGATCCCGTAAATGTACACACTTATGCTTACTCCCTCGCTGCTCCCCCTTCCCTCTCCTCCCCTATCCCTCCGCCTCCCTTCCTGCCGTCTCTTAATACCACATACCTATATATTGCTTACTTTGCTTAATTACATTGTAGAGTGATAAATAATGAGTAGAATCCGTTATACACAAATGTATATTCTGGCTGACTTGGACACCTACGCCAACCCCTCGTTAGGCAGTGAAAACCCTAAGCTATGTACCTGGGATGATGGGGTTTCAGAGTTTCAGAGCTCCAAACAGATTTTATCTGTCTGACTGTGCCCAGAATAACCACCATACTTTAGGTGCACAGTCTTCCCCGTCATCACACGCACGTTTGCGTTACGTTAATGGTTAATATGTTTGCTACACCTAGACGAATTTATATTGACATAATTTCAAGTGTAATTGTTTGGATGAGTTTTTGCAGTACACTGTTCAGCGACAAATTAAGTCATGACCAAAGGGAACAGCCCTGGACTCCTGCTTGGGGGGCTCCGGTAGTGGTCCCTATGCGGGGTCGGCCTTCCCCGACCGGGGATGCCCCCTTGCGTACATATAAAATGGCCGAATTAAATGGCTAACCTAAAGATACTCTCCTGGAATGTGCGGGGTATGGGTGCCCCCAGGAAGCGGTCCATGATCTTCTCATTCATCAGAAATTACAACCCACACATAATATGCCTCCAAGAGACGCACATGATCACAGAGAAAATCGGCCAACTACGGAAACCATGGGTCCAATGGTCCCTACACTCCACACACTCATCCTATGCCAGAGGAGTTTCAATATTAATCCACAAACGGCTAAGATGGGAGCCGGGACGCACAGTCAGGGACCCAGAGGGCAGATACGTTTTTATCCAGGCATGGATAGATTCCCTCCCCTACGTACTTGTGGGAATATACCTCCCCCCTCCGGCCAATATAGCAATCCTTCATCAAGCCGCCCAGTTTGCCTCCCAATACCCCAACGCCACGGTACTATGTATGGGTGACCTGAACCTGGTGCTGGACCCGCAGATGGATAGGCTCGGCGTCCCGCAGGCCCACCCGACCCAGGCTGGCCCCTCGCCCCTGGCACTGCTCCTACAGGAGGTCGGATGGCAAGACGCCTGGAGACTCAGACGACCAGCGGCTCGGGAGTTTTCATGTCACTCAGCCGGCAGGAATGCCCTCTCCCGAATAGACTACTGTCTCGGGAATGCAAGGCTATGCACTGCAATAGCCCACATTGAGTATCTTCCCAGGGGCATATCAGACCACTCCCCCATATACACAGAAATCTCTACATCAGACACATGTGCATATCGGCATAGTTGGCGGGTACATCCATTCTGGTTAAGTCTGTTTGGCACAAACGACAGGATCCATGACCAGCTCGCTGTCTTCCTGGAATTAAATCAGCCAGACGTCGACCCGACACTGCTGTGGGAGACACTGAAGGCCTTTCTAAGAGGCGCTTTAAAATCATCCATCTCATATATAAAAAGGGAATCTTCTATACTAGAACGCGAGATGGCGTCCCAATACGTGCACCTAGAGGCAACCTACATTGCGGACCCATCTGACGAACACAGAGAGCAATGGTTAAGGCAGGGAAGGCAATACCTAATCCACCTACAAGAAAAGGCCCGCAGAGCATCCTTCTTTGCAAAGCAGCGATTCTACGAACTTGGCAATCAGTCCAGTAGCTTACTAGCTCACCTAGTACACCAAAACTCGGCATCACCATCGATACTCCGTATCGTGTCCGAGACAGGTGAGATCCTTCACGAAAAGAAAGCAATAGGAGCGCGTTTTCAGCGTTTCTATAGCGAGCTGTATGCCACTGGACTCCACGCCACGCAGCAAGAACTCGAGAGCTTTCTATCAAGCATTAATTTCCCCACACTTACCCATGACCAGCAGACACTAATAGACGCCCCATTCACACTGGATGAGCTCACGGAGGCTCTTGGGGAGATGTCCAGCGGTAAAGCCCCGGGCCCGGATGGCCTACCAATAGAAGTCTACACAAGGTATCAAGAACTCCTTTTACCCGCACTACTGGCAACATACAACGCAGCCTATAGCAACAATTCCCTGCCCCCATCCTTCTACGAGGCAACTATTGTGCTCATCCTAAAACCGGGGAAGGATGCGCTGGATTGCGGCTCCTACAGGCCCATCTCCCTCCTCAACTCCGACTATAAACTCCTAACCAAAATGTTAGTCCGGCGCCTTAATAACATCATCCTAGATCTGATACATCCGGACCAAACCAGCTTCATGCCGGGCAAATCCACGAGAGAAAACCTGAGGCGAGTCCAGGTGGTAACACAGGTGGGGTCGGAGGGGGAGATGGACTGGGCCCTGGCCTCACTGGATGCCGCTAAGGCCTTTGACTCCATTGAGTGGCCTTTCCTGCTCCAGGTGCTGAAGAGATTTGGGTTCGGAGACAGATTCAATCAATGGATCTCCCTAATATATAAAACGCCCGTGGCTGCAATTTCAGTGAACGGCACCTGTTCCCCATACTTCCCCCTGTTCAGGGGTACGAGACAGGGATGCCCTCTCTCCCCACTTCTCTTCGCCCTGGCTATGGAGCCACTGGCCATTATGCTCCGGACGTGCCCAATCTATCGCGGAGTCGTAATAGGAGATAGGGAGGACCGAGTGGCGTTATATGCCAACGACCTCATGCTCTTTATGTCTGACCCGATGGTGTCCTTGCCCCGCGCCATGGACATCATTAACAAATTTGGACGTTACTCGGGTCTATATATTAATTGGACAAAATCTGCCTTAATGCCAATATCTGTACAAAACCCCCTGCGGCTTACACACTCATTCTGTGGCCTACAGGTCTCCAATGACTTTAAATATTTAGGAGTCCAAATCACCAACACAACAAACCGGACCCTGGACTTGAACGTGTTTCCTCTGCTGGACCTTTGTAGGTCTAAGTTCAAAGTCTGGGGATCGCTGCCCCTGTCGGTTGCAGGCCGTATCAACCTAATTAAAATGATAGTCCTACCCAAGTGTCTTTACATCCTGCAGCATATCCCAGCGCCAGTCCCGATGAGATTCTTTCGGACTATAAACTCTCTTATGTCCTCGTTTATATGGGGAAGCTCTCGCCCAAAGCTTAAACTCTCTACACTCCAGAGACCCAAGGATAGGGCCGGGTCGGCACTCCCAGACTTATTCCTGTACTACATAGCTGGTCAATTGCTTCACCTAAAATGCTGGCTGAGTGAAGGCCCACTGCCCAACTCCGAGTACCACCTGGCGCATACCCTAAACATCCCCAACCTGTGGCCAGTGCTGGAGTTCCCCACTACAGTGAGGAGTAAGATGCTACCCATTCACAAACTGGCTACGCGAGTTTGGCGAAAGGCCAGAGAAGTGAGCGGGTTCCTCGACATAATCGCAGACATGCCCCTGTGGAGAAATTCTGGGCTGAGGGAGCTACTGCCACTGACTGATTTGGAGACATGGGAACAGTATGGGATTGTTAGCCTGGGTGACTTATACAATTCTAATGTGCTACTATCTTTTGAGCAATTGCAGAACCAATATCAAATACCCCGAACTCATTTCTACAAATACCTGCAGATTCGGCACGCGCTCCAGGCGCAGTTCCCCCCAGCGAACAGCACCATATCCCACTACCCACTAATAGGAGTACTACGATCACAGGGCCCCCGAGGGCTCACCTCAACACTGTACTCTCACCTAATAAATTCAAAGGCAGCTCGGGAGATTCCCCCTGCCCTAACTAAATGGAAATCCTTAATCCCAACATTGACGGACGAAACATTCCAAGAAGCTATAGAATCACCCTTATCGGTCTCACCTTCAGCAAACAACAGCAAACAACAAAATGACGCAGTTATATATAATCCATCAATGCTATCCACGCAATGTATCCGATGCACATGCATGTACGCTGATTTTTGGCACATGATCTGGGACTGCCCGACAGTCCAGACATACTGGGGCGAGGTGGTCAACTTGCTCTCAGCGGTCCTTGACATCCCGATTCCCATCACCCCAGAAATATGCCTATTCGGCATTCTCGACAAAGAGCAATGGCAACATTATGACAGAATCTTCTTACGAGAAGTCCTATTTCTAGCTAGAAAAGTTATCGCACTGAGATGGTTGGACCGGAGGGGCCCGACCCTGGCACTATGGAGAAAAATTACTAACTCAACTATACCCTATAACAACCTAGTCTACAAAGCACGCAAATGCCCGGACAAATTTGAAAAAGTGTGGGGCCAATGGTGCGATTCACCGCTAACCTTGTTTCCTCCGCAGCCACTTACCATGGCCATAACAGCACTACGCGGACGACGTTAGGGGCCTAGCGGTGCTGTAGCCGGGCCGGGAGTGCCTGGCCGCCCGCCTGGGGGACCATGCCGGAGAACCCCCCCCCCCCGACCCTGATCTATATTACGATGTCTTTCTCCCATAGTCGTCCTTATTCGCAAATGCGCATGCATGCCTATAAGTGTACTCCTACATCAGACACATGCCCTCCACTACACACCCCATCGTACTACCCCTTCCCTTCAATAACCACCTTCCCGTATCCCTCCCTTTTCCCTCCCCGCCTCGCGCTCATGGAAAGCACTAGATTGTGTAAACACTGTAGGCTGCATGGTCGACTGGCCTCCAGCCCATATGTATGACTTTGTACTGCAAACGTTTTTCTTTTGTTATTTGACATGATGTTCACTTGTCAATAAAACGAGTTAAAAAAAAAAAAAAAAGTTAGAACTTTACGTTATTGTAATGCGCGTTGCAGTTAGGAAGCATAGTAATGGCTCACAATGTAATCCTTTTTTTTGCAACAGACTTCATCTGAGGTGAGTATAGCATTAATAGGTTTTGCACCTTGGTCTTATGTTAGTGTCAGCTGCCACATAACTGAGACTACTTCTGCGAGTAACGGCTTGGGTACCCCGCAGCGAAGACCAAATGCCACTTTGAGGTGCAAGAGGTGAAAACCGGGTATCCTAAGTGCAGCCTCCAGATTTAGCCCAAAGTCAAATCAGTTTGTGGCAAAGCGGGTCCACATCCGCTTGCTGACCTAACGGTGCCCAGTTCTAGGTTTTAGGCACCGACCACATTAATGTGAGCCATTACCTGTGAACGGTGAGGCGCTTGTTGTTTTGTTGAAAATGTAAAATTAGATTAAGGTTTAGGGTAAAAATTGTAAACTTGTCCGGTCTGCATATGTAATATTGAGGAGCTATACTAGTTGGTCCTTCTATTTCTCCTAGATAATCAGCAGATTGACTGAATATTTTTTTCTACCTACTTTTAATGGTAGAAAGCACACCACGTTTGGAGATGGAAAGGTGGGCTAGAGGGGATATGGAGGAGGCCTATGCGTTTTGATTCAAATTTTTGCTAGGTGTGCTTTCATCTGTTTGCTGGTAATCTAGGAAAAATAGCTACAAAGTGTCGGGTAAAAGATGTAACTGTAGTGAGTGGAAAGTTTGCGTTTTACTTGGGCCTTTGGACCTTAGGGATCCCTTCATATTAATAATAAAATAATAATAATCTTTATTTGTGTAGCGCCATGGGCGGCTTGCTCCGCAACAATGAGATCCGTCTTGGGGGGCCTGTGCTTTGGGGCTGAGGAATAAGTGGACTGTATCGAAAAGTGGTTTGGGGTGTGGGATAGTGAGGAGACTTATGAGCAGATCAGCAGTATAGATAATTTTAATTGAAGGCCTTGTCAGAAACTTTGTATAGTTGGCCAATAGATAAAAGTTAGAACTTTACGTTATTGTAATGCGCGTTGCAGTTAGAAAGCATAGTAATGGCTCACAATGTAATCCTTTTTTTTGCAACAGGCTTCATCTGAGGTGAGTATAGCATTAATAGGTTTTGCACCTTGGTCTTATGTTAGTGTCAGCTGCCACATAACTGAGACTACTTCTGCGAGTAACGGCTTGGGTACCCCGCAGCGAAGACCAAATGCCACTTTGAGGTGCAAGAGGTGAAAACCGGGTATCCTAAGTGCAGCCTCCAGATTTAGCCCAAAGTCAAATCAGTTTGTGGCAAAGCGGGTCCACATCCGCTTGCTGACCTAACGGTGCCCAGTTCTAGGTTTTAGGCACCGACCACATTAATGTGAGCCATTACCTGTGAACGGTGAGGCGCTTGTTGTTTTGTTGAAAATGTAAAATTAGATTAAGGTTTAGGGTAAAAATTGTAAACTTGTCCGGTCTGCATATGTAATATTGAGGAGCTATACTAGTTGGTCCTTCTATTTCTCCTAGATAATCAGCAGATTGACTGAATATTTTTTTCTACCTACTTTTAATGGTAGAAAGCACACCACGTTTGGAGATGGAAAGGTGGGCTAGAGGGGATATGGAGGAGGCCTATGCGTTTTGATTCAAATTTTTGCTAGGTGTGCTTTCATCTGTTTGCTGGTAATCTAGGAAAAATAGCTACAAAGTGTCGGGTAAAAGATGTAACTGTAGTGAGTGGAAAGTTTGCGTTTTACTTGGGCCTTTGGACCTTAGGGATCCCTTCATATTAATAATAAAATAATAATAATCTTTATTTGTGTAGCGCCATGGGCGGCTTGCTCCGCAACAATGAGATCCGTCTTGGGGGGCCTGTGCTTTGGGGCTGAGGAATAAGTGGACTGTATCGAAAAGTGGTTTGGGGTGTGGGATAGTGAGGAGACTTATGAGCAGATCAGCAGTATAGATAATTTTAATTGAAGGCCTTGTCAGAAACTCTGAATAGTTGGCCAATAGATAAAAGTTAGAACTTTACGTTATTGTAATGCGCGTTCCAGTTAGAAAGCATAGTAATGGCTCACAATGTAATCTTTTTTTTTGCAACAGGCTTCATCTGAGGTGAGTATAGCATTAATAGGTTTTGCACCTTGGTCTTATGTTAGTGTCAGCTGCCACATAACTGAGACTACTTCTGCGAGTAACGGCTTGGGTACCCCGCAGCGAAGACCAAATGCCACTTTGAGGTGCAAGAGGTGAAAACCGGGTATCCTAAGTGCAGCCTCCAGATTTAGCCCAAAGTCAAATCAGTTTGTGGCAAAGCGGGTCCACATCCGCTTGCTGACCTAACGGTGCCCAGTTCTAGGTTTTAGGCACCGACCACATTAATGTGAGCCATTACCTGTGAACGGTGAGGCGCTTATTGTTTTGTTGAAAATGTAAAATTAGATTAAGGTTTAGGGTAAAAATTGTAAACTTGTCCGGTCTGCATATGTAATATTGAGGAGCTATACTAATTGGTCCTTCTATTTCTCCTAGATAATCAGCAGATTGACTGAATATTTTTTTCTACCTACTTTTAATGGTAGAAAGCACACCACGTTTGGAGATGGAAAGGTGGGCTAGAGGGGATATGGAGGAGGCCTATGCCTTTTGATTCAAATTTTTGCTAGGTGTGCTTTCATCTGTTTGCTGGTAATCTAGGAAACATAGCTACAAAGTGTCGGGTAAAAGATGTAACTGTAGTGGGTGAAAAGTTTGCGTTTTACTTGGGCCTGTGGACCATAGGGATCCCTTCATAATAGTAATAAAATATAAATAATCTTTATTTGTGTAGCGCCATGGGCGGCTTACCCCACCGCACTGAGATCCGTCATGGGGTCCTTTTCTTAGGGGCTGAGGAATAAGTGGACTGTATCGAAAAGTGGTTTGGGGTGTGGGATAGTGAGGAGACTTATGTGCAGATCAGCAGTATAGATAATTTTAATTGAAGGCCTTGTCAGAAACTTTGAATAGTTGGCCAATAGATAAAAGTTAGAACTTTACGTTATTGTAATGCGCGTTCCAGTTAGAAAGCATAGTAATGGCTCACAATGTAATCCTTTTTTTTGCAACAGGCTTCATCTGAGGTGAGTATAGCATTAATAGGTTTTGCACCTTGGTCTTATGTTAGTGTCAGCTGCCACATAACTGAGACTACTTCTGCGAGTAACGGCTTGGGTACCCCGCAGCGAAGACCAAATGCCACTTTGAGGTGCAAGAGGTGAAAACCGGGTATCCTAAGTGCAGCCTCCAGATTTAGCCCAAAGTCAAATCAGTTTGTGGCAAAGCGGGTCCACATCCGCTTGCTGACCTAACGGTGCCCAGTTCTAGGTTTTAGGCACCGACCACATTAATGTGAGCCATTACCTGTGAACGGTGAGGCGCTTGTTGTTTTGTTGAAAATGTAAAATTAGATTAAGGTTTAGGGTAAAAATTGTAAACTTGTCCGGTCTGCATATGTAATATTGAGGAGCTATACTAGTTGGTCCTTCTATTTCTCCTAGATAATCAGCAGATTGACTGAATATTTTTTTCTACCTACTTTTAATGGTAGAAAGCACACCACGTTTGGAGATGGAAAGGTGGGCTAGAGGGGATATGGAGGAGGCCTATGCGTTTTGATTCAAATTTTTGCTAGGTGTGCTTTCATCTGTTTGCTGGTAATCTAGGAAAAATAGCTACAAAGTGTCGGGTAAAAGATGTAACTGTAGTGAGTGGAAAGTTTGCGTTTTACTTGGACCTTTGGACCTTAGGGATCCCTTCATATTAATAATAAAATAATAATAATCTTTATTTGTGTAGCGCCATGGGCGGCTTGCTCCGCAACACTGAGATCCGTCTTGGGGGGCCTGTGCTTTGGGGCTGAGGAATAAGTGGACTGTATCGAAAAGTGGTTTGGGGTGTGGGATAGTGAGGAGACTTATGAGCAGCTAAGCAGTATAGATAATTTTAATTGAAGGCCTTGTCAGAAACTTTGAATACTTGGCCAATAGATAAAAGTTAGAACTTTACGTTATTGTAATGCGCGTAGCAGTTAGGAAGCATAGTAATGGCTCACAATGTAATCCTTTTTTTTGTAACAGGCTTCATCTGAGGTGAGTATAGCATTAATAGGTTTTGCACCTTGGTCTTATGTTAGTGTCAGCTGCCACATAATTGAGACTACTTCTGCGAGTAACGGCTTGGGTACCCCACAGCGAAGACCAAATGCCACTTTGAGGTGCAAGAGGTGAAAACCGGGTATCCTAAGTGCAGCCTCCAGATTTAGCCCAAAGTCAAATCAGTTTGTGGCAAAGCGGGTCCACATCCGCTTGCTGACCTAACGGTGCCCAGTTCTAGGTTTTAGGCACCGACCACATTAATGTGAGCCATTACCTGTGAACGGTGAGGCGCTTGTTGTTTTGTTGAAAATGTAAAATTAGATTAAGGTTTAGGGTAAAAATTGTAAACTTGTCCGGTCTGCATATGTAATATTGAGGAGCTATACTAGTTGGTCCTTCTATTTCTCCTAGATAATCAGCAGATTGACTGAATATTTTTTTCTACCTACTTTTAATGGTAGAAAGCACACCACGTTTGGAGATGGAAAGGTGGGCTAGAGGGGATATGGAGGAGGCCTATGCGTTTTGATTCAAATTTTTGCTAGGTGTGCTTTCATCTGTTTGCTGGTAATCTAGGAAACATAGCTACAAAGTGTTGGGTAAAAGATGTAACTGTAGTGGGTGAAAAGTTTGCGTTTTACTTGGGCCTGTGGACCATAGGGATCCCTTCATAATAGTAATAAAATATAAATAATCTTTATTTGTGTAGCGCCATGGGCGGCTTACCCCACCGCACTGAGATCCGTCATGGGGTCCTTTTCTTAGGGGCTGAGGAATAAGTGGACTGTATCGAAAAGTGGTTTGGGGTGTGGGATAGTGAGGAGACTTATGAGCAGATCAGCAGTATAGATAATTTTAATTGAAGGCCTTGTCAGAAACTTTGTATAGTTGGCCAATAGATAAAAGTTAGAACTTTACGTTATTGTAATGCGCGTTGCAGTTAGAAAGCATAGTAATGGCTCACAATGTAATCCTTTTTTTTGCAACAGGCTTCATCTGAGGTGAGTATAGCATTAATAGGTTTTGCACCTTGGTCTTATGTTAGTGTCAGCTGCCACATAACTGAGACTACTTCTGCGAGTAACTGCTTGGGTACCCCGCAGCGAAGACCAAATGCCACTTTGAGGTGCAAGAGGTGAAAACCGGGTATCCTAAGTGCAGCCTCCAGATTTAGCCCAAAGTCAAATCAGTTTGTGGCAAAGCGGGTCCACATCCGCTTGCTGACCTAACGGTGCCCAGTTCTAGGTTTTAGGCACCGACCACATTAATGTGAGCCATTACCTGTGAACGGTGAGGCGCTTGTTGTTTTGTTGAAAATGTAAAATTAGATTAAGGTTTAGGGTAAAAATTGTAAACTTGTCCGGTCTGCATATGTAATATTGAGGAGCTATACTAGTTGGTCCTTCTATTTCTCCTAGATAATCAGCAGATTGACTGAATATTTTTTTCTACCTACTTTTAATGGTAGAAAGCACACCACGTTTGGAGATGGAAAGGTGGGCTAGAGGGGATATGGAGGAGGCCTATGCGTTTTGATTCAAATTTTTGCTAGGTGTGCTTTCATCTGTTTGCTGGTAATCTAGGAAAAATAGCTACAAAGTGTCGGGTAAAAGTTGTAACTGTAGTGAGTGGAAAGTTTGCGTTTTACTTGGGCCTTTGGACCTTAGGGATCCCTTCATATTAATAATAAAATAATAATAATCTTTATTTGTGTAGCGCCGTGGGCGGCTTGCTCCGCAACACTGAGATCCGTCTTGGGGGGCCTGTGCTTTGGGGCTGAGGAATAAGTGGACTGTATCGAAAAGTGGTTTGGGGTGTGGGATAGTGAGGAGACTTATGAGCAGATCAGCAGTATAGATAATTTTAATTGAAGGCCTTGTCAGAAACTTTGAATAGTTGGCCAATAGATAAAAGTTAGAACTTTACGTTATTGTAATGCGCGTTCCAGTTAGAAAGCATAGTAATGGCTCACAATGTAATCCTTTTTTTTGCAACAGGCTTC
This sequence comes from Eleutherodactylus coqui, assembly GCF_035609145.1. Taxonomy (NCBI): domain Eukaryota; kingdom Metazoa; phylum Chordata; class Amphibia; order Anura; family Eleutherodactylidae; genus Eleutherodactylus; species Eleutherodactylus coqui. Next base: position 113,267,319 of record NC_089844.1, read on the forward strand.
ATCTGAGGTGAGTATAGCATTAATAGGTTTTGCACCTTGGTCTTATGTTAGTGTCAGCTGCCACATAACTGAGACTACTTCTGCGAGTAACGGCTTGGGTACCCCGCAGCGAAGACCAAATGCCACTTTGAGGTGCAAGAGGTGAAAACCGGGTATCCTAAGTGCAGCCTCCAGATTTAGCCCAAAGTCAAATCAGTTTGTGGCAAAGCGGGTCCACATCCGCTTGCTGACCTAACGGTGCCCAGTTCTAGGTTTTAGGCACCGACCACATTAATGTGAGCCATTACCTGTGAACGGTGAGGCGCTTGTTGTTTTGTTGAAAATGTAAAATTAGATTAAGGTTTAGGGTAAAAATTGTAAACTTGTCCGGTCTGCATATGTAATATTGAGGAGCTATACTAGTTGGTCCTTCTATTTCTCCTAGATAATCAGCAGATTGACTGAATATTTTTTTCTACCTACTTTTAATGGTAGAAAGCACACCACGTTTGGAGATGGAAAGGTGGGCTAGAGGGGATATGGAGGAGGCCTATGCGTTTTGATTCAAATTTTTGCTAGGTGTGCTTTCATCTGTTTGCTGGTAATCTAGGAAAAATAGCTACAAAGTGTCGGGTAAAAGATGTAACTGTAGTGAGTGGAAAGTTTGCGTTTTACTTGGACCTTTGGACCTTAGGGATCCCTTCATATTAATAATAAAATAATAATAATCTTTATTTGTGTAGCGCCATGGGCGGCTTGCTCCGCAACACTGAGATCCGTCTTGGGGGGCCTGTGCTTTGGGGCTGAGGAATAAGTGGACTGTATCGAAAAGTGGTTTGGGGTGTGGGATAGTGAGGAGACTTATGAGCAGCTAAGCAGTATAGATAATTTTAATTGAAGGCCTTGTCAGAAACTTTGAATACTTGGCCAATAGATAAAAGTTAGAACTTTACGTTATTGTAATGCGCGTAGCAGTTAGGAAGCATAGTAATGGCTCACAATGTAATCCTTTTTTTTGTAACAGGCTTCATCTGAGGTGAGTATAGCATTAATAGGTTTTGCACCTTGGTCTTATGTTAGTGTCAGCTGCCACATAATTGAGACTACTTCTGCGAGTAACGGCTTGGGTACCCCACAGCGAAGACCAAATGCCACTTTGAGGTGCAAGAGGTGAAAACCGGGTATCCTAAGTGCAGCCTCCAGATTTAGCCCAAAGTCAAATCAGTTTGTGGCAAAGCGGGTCCACATCCGCTTGCTGACCTAACGGTGCCCAGTTCTAGGTTTTAGGCACCGACCACATTAATGTGAGCCATTACCTGTGAACGGTGAGGCGCTTGTTGTTTTGTTGAAAATGTAAAATTAGATTAAGGTTTAGGGTAAAAATTGTAAACTTGTCCGGTCTGCATATGTAATATTGAGGAGCTATACTAATTGGTCCTTCTATTTCTCCTAGATAATCAGCAGATTGACTGAATATTTTTTTCTACCTACTTTTAATGGTAGAAAGCACACCACGTTTGGAGATGGAAAGGTGGGCTAGAGAGGATATGGAGGAGGCCTATGCCTTTTGATTCAAATTTTTGCTAGGTGTGCTTTCATCTGTTTGCTGGTAATCTAGGAAACATAGCTACAAAGTGTCGGGTAAAAGATGTAACTGTAGTGGGTGAAAAGTTTGCGTTTTACTTGGGCCTGTGGACCATAGGGATCCCTTCATAATAGTAATAAAATATAAATAATCTTTATTTGTGTAGCGCCATGGGCGGCTTACCCCACCGCACTGAGATCCGTCATGGGGTCCTTTTCTTAGGGGCTGAGGAATAAGTGGACTGTATCGAAAAGTGGTTTGGGGTGTGGGATAGTGAGGAGACTTATGTGCAGATCAGCAGTATAGATAATTTTAATTGAAGGCCTTGTCAGAAACTTTGAATAGTTGGCCAATAGATAAAAGTTAGAACTTTACGTTATTGTAATGCGCGTTCCAGTTAGAAAGCATAGTAATGGCTCACAATGTAATCCTTTTTTTTGCAACAGGCTTCATCTGAGGTGAGTATAGCATTAATAGGTTTTGCACCTTGGTCTTATGTTAGTGTCAGCTGCCACATAACTGAGACTACTTCTGCGAGTAACGGCTTGGGTACCCCGCAGCGAAGACCAAATGCCACTTTGAGGTGCAAGAGGTGAAAACCGGGTATCCTAAGTGCAGCCTCCAGATTTAGCCCAAAGTCAAATCAGTTTGTGGCAAAGCGGGTCCACATCCGCTTGCTGACCTAACGGTGCCCAGTTCTAGGTTTTAGGCACCGACCACATTAATGTGAGCCATTACCTGTGAACGGTGAGGCGCTTGTTGTTTTGTTGAAAATGTAAAATTAGATTAAGGTTTAGGGTAAAAATTGTAAACTTGTCCGGTCTGCATATGTAATATTGAGGAGCTATACTAGTTGGTCCTTCTATTTCTCCTAGATAATCAGCAGATTGACTGAATATTTTTTTCTACCTACTTTTAATGGTAGAAAGCACACCACGTTTGGAGATGGAAAGGTGGGCTAGAGGGGATATGGAGGAGGCCTATGCGTTTTGATTCAAATTTTTGCTAGGTGTGCTTTCATCTGTTTGCTGGTAATCTAGGAAAAATAGCTACAAAGTGTCGGGTAAAAGATGTAACTGTAGTGAGTGGAAAGTTTGCGTTTTACTTGGGCCTTTGGACCTTAGGGATCCCTTCATATTAATAATAAAATAATAATAATCTTTATTTGTGTAGCGCCATGGGCGGCTTGCTCCGCAACACTGAGATCCGTCTTGGGGGGCCTGTGCTTTGGGGCTGAGGAATAAGTGGACTGTATCGAAAAGTGGTTTGGGGTGTGGGATAGTGAGGAGACTTATGAGCAGATCAGCAGTATAGATAATTTTAATTGAAGGCCTTGTCAGAAACTTTGAATAGTTGGCCAATAGATAAAAGTTAGAACTTTACGTTATTGTAATGCGCGTTCCAGTTAGAAAGCATAGTAATGGCTCACAATGTAATCCTTTTTTTTGCAACAGGCTTCATCTGAGGTGAGTATAGCATTAATAGGTTTTGCACCTTGGTCTTATGTTAGTGTCAGCTGCCACATAACTGAGACTACTTCTGCGAGTAACGGCTTGGGTACCCCGCAGCGAAGACCAAATGCCACTTTGAGGTGCAAGAGGTGAAAACCGGGTATCCTAAGTGCAGCCTCCAGATTTAGCCCAAAGTCAAATCAGTTTGTGGCAAAGCGGGTCCACATCCGCTTGCTGACCTAACGGTGCCCAGTTCTAGGTTTTAGGCACCGACCACATTAATGTGAGCCATTACCTGTGAACGGTGAGGCGCTTATTGTTTTGTTGAAAATGTAAAATTAGATTAAGGTTTAGGGTAAAAATTGTAAACTTGTCCGGTCTGCATATGTAATATTGAGGAGCTATACTAATTGGTCCTTCTATTTCTCCTAGATAATCAGCAGATTGACTGAATATTTTTTTCTACCTACTTTTAATGGTAGAAAGCACACCACGTTTGGAGATGGAAAGGTGGGCTAGAGGGAATATGGAGGAGGCCTATGCCTTTTGATTCAAATTTTTGCTAGGTGTGCTTTCATCTGTTTGCTGGTAATCTAGGAAACATAGCTACAAAGTGTCGGGTAAAAGATGTAACTGTAGTGGGTGAAAAGTTTGCGTTTTACTTGGGCCTGTGGACCATAGGGATCCCTTCATAATAGTAATAAAATATAAATAATCTTTATTTGTGTAGCGCCATGGGCGGCTTACCCCACCGCACTGAGATCCGTCATGGGGTCCTTTTCTTAGGGGCTGAGGAATAAGTGGACTGTATCGAAAAGTGGTTTGGGGTGTGGGATAGTGAGGAGACTTATGTGCAGATCAGCAGTATAGATAATTTTAATTGAAGGCCTTGTCAGAAACTTTGAATAGTTGGCCAATAGATAAAAGTTAGAACTTTACGTTATTGTAATGCGCGTTCCAGTTAGAAAGCATAGTAATGGCTCACAATGTAATCCTTTTTTTTGCAACAGGCTTCATCTGAGGTGAGTATAGCATTAATAGGTTTTGCACCTTGGTCTTATGTTAGTGTCAGCTGCCACATAACTGAGACTACTTCTGCGAGTAACGGCTTGGGTACCCCGCAGCGAAGACCAAATGCCACTTTGAGGTGCAAGAGGTGAAAACCGGGTATCCTAAGTGCAGCCTCCAGATTTAGCCCAAAGTCAAATCAGTTTGTGGCAAAGCGGGTCCACATCCGCTTGCTGACCTAACGGTGCCCAGTTCTAGGTTTTAGGCACCGACCACATTAATGTGAGCCATTACCTGTGAACGGTGAGGCGCTTGTTGTTTTGTTGAAAATGTAAAATTAGATTAAGGTTTAGGGTAAAAATTGTAAACTTGTCCGGTCTGCATATGTAATATTGAGGAGCTATACTAATTGGTCCTTCTATTTCTCCTAGATAATCAGCAGATTGACTGAATATTTTTTTCTACCTACTTTTAATGGTAGAAAGCACACCACGTTTGGAGATGGAAAGGTGGGCTAGAGGGGATATGGAGGAGGCCTATGCGTTTTGATTCAAATTTTTGCTAGGTGTGCTTTCATCTGTTTGCTGGTAATCTAGGAAAAATAGCTACAAAGTGTCGGGTAAAAGATGTAACTGTAGTGAGTGGAAAGTTTGCGTTTTACTTGGGCCTTTGGACCTTAGGGATCCCTTCATATTAATAATAAAATAATAATAATCTTTATTTGTGTAGCGCCATGGGCGGCTTGCTCCGCAACAATGAGATCCGTCTTGGGGGGCCTGTGCTTTGGGGCTGAGGAATAAGTGGACTGTATCGAAAAGTGGTTTGGGGTGTGGGATAGTGAGGAGACTTATGAGCAGATCAGCAGTATAGATAATTTTAATTGAAGGCCTTGTCAGAAACTCTGAATAGTTGGCCAATAGATAAAAGTTAGAACTTTACGTTATTGTAATGCGCGTTCCAGTTAGAAAGCATAGTAATGGCTCACAATGTAATCTTTTTTTTTGCAACAGGCTTCATCTGAGGTGAGTATAGCATTAATAGGTTTTGCACCTTGGTCTTATGTTAGTGTCAGCTGCCACATAACTGAGACTACTTCTGCGAGTAACGGCTTGGATACCCCGCAGCGAAGACCAAATGCCACTTTGAGGTGGAAGAGGTGAAAACCGGGTATCCTAAGTGCAGCCTCCAGATTTAGCCCAAAGTCAAATCAGTTTGTGGCAAAGCGGGTCCACATCCGCTTGCTGACCTAACGGTGCCCAGTTCTAGGTTTTAGGCACCGACCACATTAATGTGAGCCATTACCTGTGAACGGTGAGGCGCTTGTTGTTTTGTTGAAAATGTAAAATTAGATTAAGGTTTAGGGTAAAAATTGTAAACTTGTCCGGTCTGCATATGTAATATTGAGGAGCTATACTAGTTGGTCCTTCTATTTCTCCTAGATAATCAGCAGATTGACTGAATATTTTTTTCTACCTACTTTTAATGGTAGAAAGCACACCACGTTTGGAGATGGAAAGGTGGGCTAGAGGGGATATGGAGGAGGCCTATGCGTTTTGATTCAAATTTTTGCTAGGTGTGCTTTCATCTGTTTGCTGGTAATCTAGGAAACATAGCTACAAAGTGTCGGGTAAAAGATGTAACTGTAGTGGGTGAAAAGTTTGCGTTTTACTTGGGCCTGTGGACCATAGGGATCCCTTCATAATAGTAATAAAATATAAATAATCTTTATTTGTGTAGCGCCATGGGCGGCTTACCCCACCGCACTGAGATCCGTCATGGGGTCCTTTTCTTAGGGGCTGAGGAATAAGTGGACTGTATCGAAAAGTGGTTTGGGGTGTGGGATAGTGAGGAGACTTATGAGCAGATCAGCAGTATAGATAATTTTAATTGAAGGCCTTGTCAGAAACTTTGTATAGTTGGCCAATAGATAAAAGTTAGAACTTTACGTTATTGTAATGCGCGTTGCAGTTAGAAAGCATAGTAATGGCTCACAATGTAATCCTTTTTTTTGCAACAGGCTTCATCTGAGGTGAGTATAGCATTAATAGGTTTTGCACCTTGGTCTTATGTTAGTGTCAGCTGCCACATAACTGAGACTACTTCTGCGAGTAACGGCTTGGGTACCCCGCAGCGAAGACCAAATGCCACTTTGAGGTGCAAGAGGTGAAAACCGGGTATCCTAAGTGCAGCCTCCAGATTTAGCCCAAAGTCAAATCAGTTTGTGGCAAAGCGGGTCCACATCCGCTTGCTGACCTAACGGTGCCCAGTTCTAGGTTTTAGGCACCGACCACATTAATGTGAGCCATTACCTGTGAACGGTGAGGCGCTTGTTGTTTTGTTGAAAATGTAAAATTAGATTAAGGTTTAGGGTAAAAATTGTAAACTTGTCCGGTCTGCATATGTAATATTGAGGAGCTATACTAGTTGGTCCTTCTATTTCTCCTAGATAATCAGCAGATTGACTGAATATTTTTTTCTACCTACTTTTAATGGTAGAAAGCACACCACGTTTGGAGATGGAAAGGTGGGCTAGAGGGGATATGGAGGAGGCCTATGCGTTTTGATTCAAATTTTTGCTAGGTGTGCTTTCATCTGTTTGCTGGTAATCTAGGAAAAATAGCTACAAAGTGTCGGGTAAAAGATGTAACTGTAGTGAGTGGAAAGTTTGCGTTTTACTTGGGCCTTTGGACCTTAGGGATCCCTTCATATTAATAATAAAATAATAATAATCTTTATTTGTGTAGCGCCATGGGCGGCTTGCTCCGCAACACTGAGATCCGTCTTGGGGGGCCTGTGCTTTGGGGCTGAGGAATAAGTGGACTGTATCGAAAAGTGGTTTGGGGTGTGGGATAGTGAGGAGACTTATGAGCAGATCAGCAGTATAGATAATTTTAATTGAAGGCCTTGTCAGAAACTTTGAATAGTTGGCCAATAGATAAAAGTTAGAACTTTACGTTATTGTAATGCGCGTTCCAGTTAGAAAGCATAGTAATGGCTCACAATGTAATCCTTTTTTTTGCAACAGGCTTCATCTGAGGTGAGTATAGCATTAATAGGTTTTGCACCTTGGTCTTATGTTAGTGTCAGCTGCCACATAACTGAGACTACTTCTGCGAGTAACGGCTTGGGTACCCCGCAGCGAAGACCAAATGCCACTTTGAGGTGCAAGAGGTGAAAACCGGGTATCCTAAGTGCAGCCTCCAGATTTAGCCCAAAGTCAAATCAGTTTGTGGCAAAGCGGGTCCACATCCGCTTGCTGACCTAACGGTGCCCAGTTCTAGGTTTTAGGCACCGACCACATTAATGTGAGCCATTACCTGTGAACGGTGAGGCGCTTATTGTTTTGTTGAAAATGTAAAATTAGATTAAGGTTTAGGGTAAAAATTGTAAACTTGTCCGGTCTGCATATGTAATATTGAGGAGCTATACTAATTGGTCCTTCTATTTCTCCTAGATAATCAGCAGATTGACTGAATATTTTTTTCTACCTACTTTTAATGGTAGAAAGCACACCACGTTTGGAGATGGAAAGGTGGGCTAGAGGGAATATGGAGGAGGCCTATGCCTTTTGATTCAAATTTTTGCTAGGTGTGCTTTCATCTGTTTGCTGGTAATCTAGGAAACATAGCTACAAAGTGTCGGGTAAAAGATGTAACTGTAGTGGGTGAAAAGTTTGCGTTTTACTTGGGCCTGTGGACCATAGGGATCCCTTCATAATAGTAATAAAATATAAATAATCTTTATTTGTGTAGCGCCATGGGCGGCTTACCCCACCGCACTGAGATCCGTCATGGGGTCCTTTTCTTAGGGGCTGAGGAATAAGTGGACTGTATCGAAAAGTGGTTTGGGGTGTGGGATAGTGAGGAGACTTATGTGCAGATCAGCAGTATAGATAATTTTAATTGAAGGCCTTGTCAGAAACTTTGAATAGTTGGCCAATAGATAAAAGTTAGAACTTTACGTTATTGTAATGCGCGTTCCAGTTAGAAAGCATAGTAATGGCTCACAATGTAATCCTTTTTTTTGCAACAGGCTTCATCTGAGGTGAGTATAGCATTAATAGGTTTTGCACCTTGGTCTTATGTTAGTGTCAGCTGCCACATAACTGAGACTACTTCTGCGAGTAACGGCTTGGGTACCCCGCAGCGAAGACCAAATGCCACTTTGAGGTGCAAGAGGTGAAAACCGGGTATCCTAAGTGCAGCCTCCAGATTTAGCCCAAAGTCAAATCAGTTTGTGGCAAAGCGGGTCCACATCCGCTTGCTGACCTAACGGTGCCCAGTTCTAGGTTTTAGGCACCGACCACATTAATGTGAGCCATTACCTGTGAACGGTGAGGCGCTTGTTGTTTTGTTGAAAATGTAAAATTAGATTAAGGTTTAGGGTAAAAATTGTAAACTTGTCCGGTCTGCATATGTAATATTGAGGAGCTATACTAGTTGGTCCTTCTATTTCTCCTAGATAATCAGCAGATTGACTGAATATTTTTTTCTACCTACTTTTAATGGTAGAAAGCACACCACGTTTGGAGATGGAAAGGTGGGCTAGAGGGGATATGGAGGAGGCCTATGCGTTTTGATTCAAATTTTTGCTAGGTGTGCTTTCATCTGTTTGCTGGTAATCTAGGAAAAATAGCTACAAAGTGTCGGGTAAAAGATGTAACTGTAGTGAGTGGAAAGTTTGCGTTTTACTTGGACCTTTGGACCTTAGGGATCCCTTCATATTAATAATAAAATAATAATAATCTTTATTTGTGTAGCGCCATGGGCGGCTTGCTCCGCAACACTGAGATCCGTCTTGGGGGGCCTGTGCTTTGGGGCTGAGGAATAAGTGGACTGTATCGAAAAGTGGTTTGGGGTGTGGGATAGTGAGGAGACTTATGAGCAGCTAAGCAGTATAGATAATTTTAATTGAAGGCCTTGTCAGAAACTTTGAATACTTGGCCAATAGATAAAAGTTAGAACTTTACGTTATTGTAATGCGCGTAGCAGTTAGGAAGCATAGTAATGGCTCACAATGTAATCCTTTTTTTTGTAACAGGCTTCATCTGAGGTGAGTATAGCATTAATAGGTTTTGCACCTTGGTCTTATGTTAGTGTCAGCTGCCACATAATTGAGACTACTTCTGCGAGTAACGGCTTGGGTACCCCGCAGCGAAGACCAAATGCCACTTTGAGGTGCAAGAGGTGAAAACCGGGTATCCTAAGTGCAGCCTCCAGATTTAGCCCAAAGTCAAATCAGTTTGTGGCAAAGCGGGTCCACATCCGCTTGCTGACCTAACGGTGCCCAGTTCTAGGTTTTAGGCACCGACCACATTAATGTGAGCCATTACCTGTGAACGGTGAGGCGCTTGTTGTTTTGTTGAAAATGTAAAATTAGATTAAGGTTTAGGGTAAAAATTGTAAACTTGTCCGGTCTGCATATGTAATATTGAGGAGCTATACTAATTGGTCCTTCTATTTCTCCTAGATAATCAGCAGATTGACTGAATATTTTTTTCTACCTACTTTTAATGGTAGAAAGCACACCACGTTTGGAGATGGAAAGGTGGGCTAGAGGGGATATGGAGGAGGCCTATGCCTTTTGATTCAAATTTTTGCTAGGTGTGCTTTCATCTGTTTGCTGGTAATCTAGGAAACATAGCTACAAAGTGTCGGGTAAAAGATGTAACTGTAGTGGGTGAAAAGTTTGCGTTTTACTTGGGCCTGTGGACCATAGGGATCCTTTCATAATAGTAATAAAATATAAATAATCTTTATTTGTGTAGCGCCATGGGCGGCTTACCCCACCGCACTGAGATCCGTCATGGGGTCCTTTTCTTAGGGGCTGAGGAATAAGTGGACTGTATCGAAAAGTGGTTTGGGGTGTGGGATAGTGAGGAGACTTATGTGCAGATCAGCAGTATAGATAATTTTAATTGAAGGCCTTGTCAGAAACTTTGAATAGTTGGCCAATAGATAAAAGTTAGAACTTTACGTTATTGTAATGCGCGTTCCAGTTAGAAAGCATAGTAATGGCTCACAATGTAATCCTTTTTTTTGCAACAGGCTTCATCTGAGGTGAGTATAGCATTAATAGGTTTTGCACCTTGGTCTTATGTTAGTGTCAGCTGCCACATAACTGAGACTACTTCTGCGAGTAACGGCTTGGGTACCCCGCAGCGAAGACCAAATGCCACTTTGAGGTGCAAGAGGTGAAAACCGGGTATCCTAAGTGCAGCCTCCAGATTTAGCCCAAAGTCAAATCAGTTTGTGGCAAAGCGGGTCCACATCCGCTTGCTGACCTAACGGTGCCCAGTTCTAGGTTTTAGGCACCGACCACATTAATGTGAGCCATTACCTGTGAACGGTGAGGCGCTTGTTGTTTTGTTGAAAATGTAAAATTAGATTAAGGTTTAGGGTAAAAATTGTAAACTTGTCCGGTCTGCATATGTAATATTGAGGAGCTATACTAGTTGGTCCTTCTATTTCTCCTAGATAATCAGCAGATTGACTGAATATTTTTTTCTACCTACTTTTAATGGTAGAAAGCACACCACGTTTGGAGATGGAAAGGTGGGCTAGAGGGGATATGGAGGAGGCCTATGCGTTTTGATTCAAATTTTTGCTAGGTGTGCTTTCATCTGTTTGCTGGTAATCTAGGAAAAATAGCTACAAAGTGTCGGGTAAAAGATGTAACTGTAGTGAGTGGAAAGTTTGCGTTTTACTTGGACCTTTGGACCTTAGGGATCCCTTCATATTAATAATAAAATAATAATAATCTTTATTTGTGTAGCGCCATGGGCGGCTTGCTCCGCAACACTGAGATCCGTCTTGGGGGGCCTGTGCTTTGGGGCTGAGGAATAAGTGGACTGTATCGAAAAGTGGTTTGGGGTGTGGGATAGTGAGGAGACTTATGAGCAGCTAAGCAGTATAGATAATTTTAATTGAAGGCCTTGTCAGAAACTTTGAATACTTGGCCAATAGATAAAAGTTAGAACTTTACGTTATTGTAATGCGCGTAGCAGTTAGGAAGCATAGTAATGGCTCACAATGTAATCCTTTTTTTTGTAACAGGCTTCATCTGAGGTGAGTATAGCATTAATAGGTTTTGCACCTTGGTCTTATGTTAGTGTCAGCTGCCACATAATTGAGACTACTTCTGCGAGTAACGGCTTGGGTACCCCGCAGCGAAGACCAAATGCCACTTTGAGGTGCAAGAGGTGAAAACCGGGTATCCTAAGTGCAGCCTCCAGATTTAGCCCAAAGTCAAATCAGTTTGTGGCAAAGCGGGTCCACATCCGCTTGCTGACCTAACGGTGCCCAGTTCTAGGTTTTAGGCACCGACCACATTAATGTGAGCCATTACCTGTGAACGGTGAGGCGCTTGTTGTTTTGTTGAAAATGTAAAATTAGATTAAGGTTTAGGGTAAAAATTGTAAACTTGTCCGGTCTGCATATGTAATATTGAGGAGCTATACTAATTGGTCCTTCTATTTCTCCTAGATAATCAGCAGATTGACTGAATATTTTTTTCTACCTACTTTTAATGGTAGAAAGCACACCACGTTTGGAGATGGAAAGGTGGGCTAGAGGGGATATGGAGGAGGCCTATGCCTTTTGATTCAAATTTTTGCTAGGTGTGCTTTCATCTGTTTGCTGGTAATCTAGGAAACATAGCTACAAAGTGTCGGGTAAAAGATGTAACTGTAGTGGGTGAAAAGTTTGCGTTTTACTTGGGCCTGTGGACCATAGGGATCCTTTCATAATAGTAATAAAATATAAATAATCTTTATTTGTGTAGCGCCATGGGCGGCTTACCCCACCGCACTGAGATCCGTCATGGGGTCCTTTTCTTAGGGGCTGAGGAATAAGTGGACTGTATCGAAAAGTGGTTTGGGGTGTGGGATAGTGAGGAGACTTATGTGCAGATCAGCAGTATAGATAATTTTAATTGAAGGCCTTGTCAGAAACTTTGAATAGTTGGCCAATAGATAAAAGTTAGAACTTTACGTTATTGTAATGCGCGTTCCAGTTAGAAAGCATAGTAATGGCTCACAATGTAATCCTTTTTTTTGCAACAGGCTTCATCTGAGGTGAGTATAGCATTAATAGGTTTTGCACCTTGGTCTTATGTTAGTGTCAGCTGCCACATAACTGAGACTACTTCTGCGAGTAACGGCTTGGGTACCCCGCAGCGAAGACCAAATGCCACTTTGAGGTGCAAGAGGTGAAAACCGGGTATCCTAAGTGCAGCCTCCAGATTTAGCCCAAAGTCAAATCAGTTTGTGGCAAAGCGGGTCCACATCCGCTTGCTGACCTAACGGTGCCCAGTTCTAGGTTTTAGGCACCGACCACATTAATGTGAGCCATTACCTGTGAACGGTGAGGCGCTTGTTGTTTTGTTGAAAATGTAAAATTAGATTAAGGTTTAGGGTAAAAATTGTAAACTTGTCCGGTCTGCATATGTAATATTGAGGAGCTATACTAGTTGGTCCTTCTATTTCTCCTAGATAATCAGCAGATTGACTGAATATTTTTTTCTACCTACTTTTAATGGTAGAAAGCACACCACGTTTGGAGATGGAAAGGTGGGCTAGAGGGGATATGGAGGAGGCCTATGCGTTTTGATTCAAATTTTTGCTAGGTGTGCTTTCATCTGTTTGCTGGTAATCTAGGAAACATAGCTACAAAGTGTCGGGTAAAAGATGTAACTGTAGTGGGTGAAAAGTTTGCGTTTTACTTGGGCCTGTGGACCATAGGGATCCCTTCATAATAGTAATAAAATATAAATAATCTTTATTTGTGTAGCGCCATGGGCGGCTTACCCCACCGCACTGAGATCCGTCATGGGGTCCTTTTCTTAGGGGCTGAGGAATAAGTGGACTGTATCGAAAAGTGGTTTGGGGTGTGGGATAGTGAGGAGACTTATGAGCAGATCAGCAGTATAGATAATTTTAATTGAAGGCCTTGTCAGAAACTTTGTATAGTTGGCCAATAGATAAAAGTTAGAACTTTACGTTATTGTAATGCGCGTTGCAGTTAGAAAGCATAGTAATGGCTCACAATGTAATCCTTTTTTTTGCAACAGGCTTCATCTGAGGTGAGTATAGCATTAATAGGTTTTGCACCTTGGTCTTATGTTAGTGTCAGCTGCCACATAACTGAGACTACTTCTGCGAGTAACGGCTTGGGTACCCCGCAGCGAAGACCAAATGCCACTTTGAGGTGCAAGAGGTGAAAACCGGGTATCCTAAGTGCAGCCTCCAGATTTAGCCCAAAGTCAAATCAGTTTGTGGCAAAGCGGGTCCACATCCGCTTGCTGACCTAACGGTGCCCAGTTCTAGGTTTTAGGCACCGACCACATTAATGTGAGCCATTACCTGTGAACGGTGAGGCGCTTGTTGTTTTGTTGAAAATGTAAAATTAGATTAAGGTTTAGGGTAAAAATTGTAAACTTGTCCGGTCTGCATATGTAATATTGAGGAGCTATACTAGTTGGTCCTTCTATTTCTCCTAGATAATCAGCAGATTGACTGAATATTTTTTTCTACCTACTTTTAATGGTAGAAAGCACACCACGTTTGGAGATGGAAAGGTGGGCTAGAGGGGATATGGAGGAGGCCTATGCGTTTTGATTCAAATTTTTGCTAGGTGTGCTTTCATCTGTTTGCTGGTAATCTAGGAAAAATAGCTACAAAGTGTCGGGTAAAAGATGTAACTGTAGTGAGTGGAAAGTTTGCGTTTTACTTGGGCCTTTGGACCTTAGGGATCCCTTCATATTAATAATAAAATAATAATAATCTTTATTTGTGTAGCGCCATGGGCGGCTTGCTCCGCAACACTGAGATCCGTCTTGGGGGGCCTGTGCTTTGGGGCTGAGGAATAAGTGGACTGTATCGAAAAGTGGTTTGGGGTGTGGGATAGTGAGGAGACTTATGAGCAGATCAGCAGTATAGATAATTTTAATTGAAGGCCTTGTCAGAAACTTTGAATAGTTGGCCAATAGATAAAAGTTAGAACTTTACGTTATTGTAATGCGCGTTCCAGTTAGAAAGCATAGTAATGGCTCACAATGTAATCCTTTTTTTTGCAACAGGCTTCATCTGAGGTGAGTATAGCATTAATAGGTTTTGCACCTTGGTCTTATGTTAGTGTCAGCTGCCACATAACTGAGACTACTTCTGCGAGTAACGGCTTGGGTACCCCGCAGCGAAGACCAAATGCCACTTTGAGGTGCAAGAGGTGAAAACCGGGTATCCTAAGTGCAGCCTCCAGATTTAGCCCAAAGTCAAATCAGTTTGTGGCAAAGCGGGTCCACATCCGCTTGCTGACCTAACGGTGCCCAGTTCTAGGTTTTAGGCACCGACCACATTAATGTGAGCCATTACCTGTGAACGGTGAGGCGCTTATTGTTTTGTTGAAAATGTAAAATTAGATTAAGGTTTAGGGTAAAAATTGTAAACTTGTCCGGTCTGCATATGTAATATTGAGGAGCTATACTAATTGGTCCTTCTATTTCTCCTAGATAATCAGCAGATTGACTGAATATTTTTTTCTACCTACTTTTAATGGTAGAAAGCACACCACGTTTGGAGATGGAAAGGTGGGCTAGAGGGAATATGGAGGAGGCCTATGCCTTTTGATTCAAATTTTTGCTAGGTGTGCTTTCATCTGTTTGCTGGTAATCTAGGAAACATAGCTACAAAGTGTCGGGTAAAAGATGTAACTGTAGTGGGTGAAAAGTTTGCGTTTTACTTGGGCCTGTGGACCATAGGGATCCCTTCATAATAGTAATAAAATATAAATAATCTTTATTTGTGTAGCGCCATGGGCGGCTTACCCCACCGCACTGAGATCCGTCATGGGGTCCTTTTCTTAGGGGCTGAGGAATAAGTGGACTGTATCGAAAAGTGGTTTGGGGTGTGGGATAGTGAGGAGACTTATGTGCAGATCAGCAGTATAGATAATTTTAATTGAAGGCCTTGTCAGAAACTTTGAATAGTTGGCCAATAGATAAAAGTTAGAACTTTACGTTATTGTAATGCGCGTTCCAGTTAGAAAGCATAGTAATGGCTCACAATGTAATCCTTTTTTTTGCAACAGGCTTCATCTGAGGTGAGTATAGCATTAATAGGTTTTGCACCTTGGTCTTATGTTAGTGTCAGCTGCCACATAACTGAGACTACTTCTGCGAGTAACGGCTTGGGTACCCCGCAGCGAAGACCAAATGCCACTTTGAGGTGCAAGAGGTGAAAACCGGGTATCCTAAGTGCAGCCTCCAGATTTAGCCCAAAGTCAAATCAGTTTGTGGCAAAGCGGGTCCACATCCGCTTGCTGACCTAACGGTGCCCAGTTCTAGGTTTTAGGCACCGACCACATTAATGTGAGCCATTACCTGTGAACGGTGAGGCGCTTGTTGTTTTGTTGAAAATGTAAAATTAGATTAAGGTTTAGGGTAAAAATTGTAAACTTGTCCGGTCTGCATATGTAATATTGAGGAGCTATACTAGTTGGTCCTTCTATTTCTCCTAGATAATCAGCAGATTGACTGAATATTTTTTTCTACCTACTTTTAATGGTAGAAAGCACACCACGTTTGGAGATGGAAAGGTGGGCTAGAGGGGATATGGAGGAGGCCTATGCGTTTTGATTCAAATTTTTGCTAGGTGTGCTTTCATCTGTTTGCTGGTAATCTAGGAAAAATAGCTACAAAGTGTCGGGTAAAAGATGTAACTGTAGTGAGTGGAAAGTTTGCGTTTTACTTGGACCTTTGGACCTTAGGGATCCCTTCATATTAATAATAAAATAATAATAATCTTTATTTGTGTAGCGCCATGGGCGGCTTGCTCCGCAACACTGAGATCCGTCTTGGGGGGCCTGTGCTTTGGGGCTGAGGAATAAGTGGACTGTATCGAAAAGTGGTTTGGGGTGTGGGATAGTGAGGAGACTTATGAGCAGCTAAGCAGTATAGATAATTTTAATTGAAGGCCTTGTCAGAAACTTTGAATACTTGGCCAATAGATAAAAGTTAGAACTTTACGTTATTGTAATGCGCGTAGCAGTTAGGAAGCATAGTAATGGCTCACAATGTAATCCTTTTTTTTGTAACAGGCTTCATCTGAGGTGAGTATAGCATTAATAGGTTTTGCACCTTGGTCTTATGTTAGTGTCAGCTGCCACATAATTGAGACTACTTCTGCGAGTAACGGCTTGGGTACCCCGCAGCGAAGACCAAATGCCACTTTGAGGTGCAAGAGGTGAAAACCGGGTATCCTAAGTGCAGCCTCCAGATTTAGCCCAAAGTCAAATCAGTTTGTGGCAAAGCGGGTCCACATCCGCTTGCTGACCTAACGGTGCCCAGTTCTAGGTTTTAGGCACCGACCACATTAATGTGAGCCATTACCTGTGAACGGTGAGGCGCTTGTTGTTTTGTTGAAAATGTAAAATTAGATTAAGGTTTAGGGTAAAAATTGTAAACTTGTCCGGTCTGCATATGTAATATTGAGGAGCTATACTAATTGGTCCTTCTATTTCTCCTAGATAATCAGCAGATTGACTGAATATTTTTTTCTACCTACTTTTAATGGTAGAAAGCACACCACGTTTGGAGATGGAAAGGTGGGCTAGAGGGGATATGGAGGAGGCCTATGCCTTTTGATTCAAATTTTTGCTAGGTGTGCTTTCATCTGTTTGCTGGTAATCTAGGAAACATAGCTACAAAGTGTCGGGTAAAAGATGTAACTGTAGTGGGTGAAAAGTTTGCGTTTTACTTGGGCCTGTGGACCATAGGGATCCTTTCATAATAGTAATAAAATATAAATAATCTTTATTTGTGTAGCGCCATGGGCGGCTTACCCCACCGCACTGAGATCCGTCATGGGGTCCTTTTCTTAGGGGCTGAGGAATAAGTGGACTGTATCGAAAAGTGGTTTGGGGTGTGGGATAGTGAGGAGACTTATGTGCAGATCAGCAGTATAGATAATTTTAATTGAAGGCCTTGTCAGAAACTTTGAATAGTTGGCCAATAGATAAAAGTTAGAACTTTACGTTATTGTAATGCGCGTTCCAGTTAGAAAGCATAGTAATGGCTCACAATGTAATCCTTTTTTTTGCAACAGGCTTCATCTGAGGTGAGTATAGCATTAATAGGTTTTGCACCTTGGTCTTATGTTAGTGTCAGCTGCCACATAACTGAGACTACTTCTGCGAGTAACGGCTTGGGTACCCCGCAGCGAAGACCAAATGCCACTTTGAGGTGCAAGAGGTGAAAACCGGGTATCCTAAGTGCAGCCTCCAGATTTAGCCCAAAGTCAAATCAGTTTGTGGCAAAGCGGGTCCACATCCGCTTGCTGACCTAACGGTGCCCAGTTCTAGGTTTTAGGCACCGACCACATTAATGTGAGCCATTACCTGTGAACGGTGAGGCGCTTGTTGTTTTGTTGAAAATGTAAAATTAGATTAAGGTTTAGGGTAAAAATTGTAAACTTGTCCGGTCTGCATATGTAATATTGAGGAGCTATACTAGTTGGTCCTTCTATTTCTCCTAGATAATCAGCAGATTGACTGAATATTTTTTTCTACCTACTTTTAATGGTAGAAAGCACACCACGTTTGGAGATGGAAAGGTGGGCTAGAGGGGATATGGAGGAGGCCTATGCGTTTTGATTCAAATTTTTGCTAGGTGTGCTTTCATCTGTTTGCTGGTAATCTAGGAAAAATAGCTACAAAGTGTCGGGTAAAAGATGTAACTGTAGTGAGTGGAAAGTTTGCGTTTTACTTGGGCCTTTGGACCTTAGGGATCCCTTCATATTAATAATAAAATAATAATAATCTTTATTTGTGTAGCGCCATGGGCGGCTTGCTCCGCAACAATGAGATCCGTCTTGGGGGGCCTGTGCTTTGGGGCTGAGGAATAAGTGGACTGTATTGCAAAGTGGTTTGGGGTGTGGGATAGTGAGGAGACTTATGAGCAGATCAGCAGTATAGATAATTTTAATTGAAGGCCTTGTCAGAAACTTTGTATAGTTGGCCAATAGATAAAAGTTAGAACTCTTCGTTATTGTAATGCGCGTTGCAGTTAGGAAGCATAGTAATGGCTCACAATGTAATCCTTTTTTTTGCAACAGGCTTCATCTGAGGTGAGTATAGCATTAATAGGTTTTGCACCTTGGTCTTATGTTAGTGTCAGCTGCCACATAACTGAGACTACTTCTGCGAGTAACGGCTTGGGTACCCCGCAGCGAAGACCAAATGCCACTTTGAGGTGCAAGAGGTGAAAACCGGGTATCCTAAGTGCAGCCTCCAGATTTAGCCCAAAGTCAAATCAGTTTGTGGCAAAGCGGGTCCACATCCGCTTGCTGACCTAACGGTGCCCAGTTCTAGGTTTTAGGCACCGACCACATTAATGTGAGCCATTACCTGTGAACGGTGAGGCGCTTGTTGTTTTGTTGAAAATGTAAAATTAGATTAAGGTTTAGGGTAAAAATTGTAAACTTGTCCGGTCTGCATATGTAATATTGAGGAGCTATACTAGTTGGTCCTTCTATTTCTCCTAGATAATCAGCAGATTGACTGAATATTTTTTTCTACCTACTTTTAATGGTAGAAAGCACACCACGTTTGGAGATGGAAAGGTGGGCTAGAGGGGATATGGAGGAGGCCTATGCGTTTTGATTCAAATTTTTGCTAGGTGTGCTTTCATCTGTTTGCTGGTAATCTAGGAAAAATAGCTACAAAGTGTCGGGTAAAAGATGTAACTGTAGTGAGTGGAAAGTTTGCGTTTTACTTGGACCTTTGGACCTTAGGGATCCCTTCATATTAATAATAAAATAATAATAATCTTTATTTGTGTAGCGCCATGGGCGGCTTGCTCCGCAACACTGAGATCCGTCTTGGGGGGCCTGTGCTTTGGGGCTGAGGAATAAGTGGACTGTATCGAAAAGTGGTTTGGGGTGTGGGATAGTGAGGAGACTTATGAGCAGCTAAGCAGTATAGATAATTTTAATTGAAGGCCTTGTCAGAAACTTTGAATACTTGGCCAATAGATAAAAGTTAGAACTTTACGTTATTGCAATGCGCGTAGCAGTTAGGAAGCATAGTAATGGCTCACAATGTAATCCTTTTTTTTGTAACAGGCTTCATCTGAGGTGAGTATAGCATTAATAGGTTTTGCACCTTGGTCTTATGTTAGTGTCAGCTGCCACATAATTGAGACTACTTCTGCGAGTAACGGCTTGGGTACCCCGCAGCGAAGACCAAATGCCACTTTGAGGTGCAAGAGGTGAAAACCGGGTATCCTAAGTGCAGCCTCCAGATTTAGCCCAAAGTCAAATCAGTTTGTGGCAAAGCGGGTCCACATCCGCTTGCTGACCTAACGGTGCCCAGTTCTAGGTTTTAGGCACCGACCACATTAATGTGAGCCATTACCTGTGAACGGTGAGGCGCTTGTTGTTTTGTTGAAAATGTAAAATTAGATTAAGGTTTAGGGTAAAAATTGTAAACTTGTCCGGTCTGCATATGTAATATTGAGGAGCTATACTAATTGGTCCTTCTATTTCTCCTAGATAATCAGCAGATTGACTAAATATTTTTTTCTACCTACTTTTAATGGTAGAAAGCACACCACGTTTGGAGATGGAAAGGTGGGCTAGAGGGGATATGGAGGAGGCCTATGCGTTTTGATTCAAATTTTTGCTAGGTGTGCTTTCATCTGTTTGCTGGTAATCTAGGAAACATAGCTACAAAGTGTCGGGTAAAAGATGTAACTGTAGTGGGTGAAAAGTTTGCGTTTTACTTGGGCCTGTGGACCATAAGGATCCCTTCATAATAGTAATAAAATATAAATAATCTTTATTTGTGTAGCGCCATGGGCGGCTTACCCCACCGCACTGAGATCCGTCATGGGGTCCTTTTCTTAGGGGCTGAGGAATAAGTGGACTGTATCGAAAAGTGGTTTGGGGTGTGGGATAGTGAGGAGACTTATGAGCAGATCAGCAGTATAGATAATTTTAATTGAAGGCCTTGTCAGAAACTTTGTATAGTTGGCCAATAGATAAAAGTTAGAACTTTACGTTATTGTAATGCGCGTTGCAGTTAGAAAGCATAGTAATGGCTCACAATGTAATCCTTTTTTTTGCAACAGGCTTCATCTGAGGTGAGTATAGCATTAATAGGTTTTGCACCTTGGTCTTATGTTAGTGTCAGCTGCCACATAACTGAGACTACTTCTGCGAGTAACGGCTTGGGTACCCCGCAGCGAAGACCAAATGCCACTTTGAGGTGCAAGAGGTGAAAACCGGGTATCCTAAGTGCAGCCTCCAGATTTAGCCCAAAGTCAAATCAGTTTGTGGCAAAGCGGGTCCACATCCGCTTGCTGACCTAACGGTGCCCAGTTCTAGGTTTTAGGCACCGACCACATTAATGTGAGCCATTACCTGTGAACGGTGAGGCGCTTGTTGTTTTGTTGAAAATGTAAAATTAGATTAAGGTTTAGGGTAAAAATTGTAAACTTGTCCGGTCTGCATATGTAATATTGAGGAGCTATACTAGTTGGTCCTTCTATTTCTCCTAGATAATCAGCAGATTGACTGAATATTTTTTTCTACCTACTTTTAATGGTAGAAAGCACACCACGTTTGGAGATGGAAAGGTGGGCTAGAGGGGATATGGAGGAGGCCTATGCGTTTTGATTCAAATTTTTGCTAGGTGTGCTTTCATCTGTTTGCTGGTAATCTAGGAAAAATAGCTACAAAGTGTCGGGTAAAAGATGTAACTGTAGTGAGTGGAAAGTTTGCGTTTTACTTGGGCCTTTGGACCTTAGGGATCCCTTCATATTAATAATAAAATAATAATAATCTTTATTTGTGTAGCGCCATGGGCGGCTTGCTCCGCAACAATGAGATCCGTCTTGGGGGGCCTGTGCTTTGGGGCTGAGGAATAAGTGGACTGTATCGAAAAGTGGTTTGGGGTGTGGGATAGTGAGGAGACTTATGAGCAGATCAGCAGTATAGATAATTTTAATTGAAGGCCTTGTCAGAAACTTTGTATAGTTGGCCAATAGATAAAAGTTAGAACTTTACGTTATTGTAATGCGCGTTGCAGTTAGAAAGCATAGTAATGGCTCACAATGTAATCCTTTTTTTTGCAACAGGCTTCATCTGAGGTGAGTATAGCATTAATAGGTTTTGCACCTTGGTCTTATGTTAGTGTCAGCTGCCACATAACTGAGACTACTTCTGCGAGTAACGGCTTGGGTACCCCGCAGCGAAGACCAAATGCCACTTTGAGGTGCAAGAGGTGAAAACCGGGTATCCTAAGTGCAGCCTCCAGATTTAGCCCAAAGTCAAATCAGTTTGTGGCAAAGCGGGTCCACATCCGCTTGCTGACCTAACGGTGCCCAGTTCTAGGTTTTAGGCACCGACCACATTAATGTGAGCCATTACCTGTGAACGGTGAGGCGCTTGTTGTTTTGTTGAAAATGTAAAATTAGATTAAGGTTTAGGGTAAAAATTGTAAACTTGTCCGGTCTGCATATGTAATATTGAGGAGCTATACTAGTTGGTCCTTCTATTTCTCCTAGATAATCAGCAGATTGACTGAATATTTTTTTCTACCTACTTTTAATGGTAGAAAGCACACCACGTTTGGAGATGGAAAGGTGGGCTAGAGGGGATATGGAGGAGGCCTATGCGTTTTGATTCAAATTTTTGCTAGGTGTGCTTTCATCTGTTTGCTGGTAATCTAGGAAAAATAGCTACAAAGTGTCGGGTAAAAGATGTAACTGTAGTGAGTGGAAAGTTTGCGTTTTACTTGGGCCTTTGGACCTTAGGGATCCCTTCATATTAATAATAAAATAATAATAATCTTTATTTGTGTAGCGCCATGGGCGGCTTGCTCCGCAACAATGAGATCCGTCTTGGGGGGCCTGTGCTTTGGGGCTGAGGAATAAGTGGACTGTATTGCAAAGTGGTTTGGGGTGTGGGATAGTGAGGAGACTTATGAGCAGATCAGCAGTATAGATAATTTTAATTGAAGGCCTTGTCAGAAACTTTGTATAGTTGGCCAATAGATAAAAGTTAGAACTCTTCGTTATTGTAATGCGCGTTGCAGTTAGGAAGCATAGTAATGGCTCACAATGTAATCCTTTTTTTTGCAACAGGCTTCATCTGAGGTGAGTATAGCATTAATAGGTTTTGCACCTTGGTCTTATGTTAGTGTCAGCTGCCACATAACTGAGACTACTTCTGCGAGTAACGGCTTGGGTACCCCGCAGCGAAGACCAAATGCCACTTTGAGGTGCAAGAGGTGAAAACCGGGTATCCTAAGTGCAGCCTCCAGATTTAGCCCAAAGTCAAATCAGTTTGTGGCAAAGCGGGTCCACATCCGCTTGCTGACCTAACGGTGCCCAGTTCTAGGTTTTAGGCACCGACCACATTAATGTGAGCCATTACCTGTGAACGGTGAGGCGCTTGTTGTTTTGTTGAAAATGTAAAATTAGATTAAGGTTTAGGGTAAAAATTGTAAACTTGTCCGGTCTGCATATGTAATATTGAGGAGCTATACTAGTTGGTCCTTCTATTTCTCCTAGATAATCAGCAGATTGACTGAATATTTTTTTCTACCTACTTTTAATGGTAGAAAGCACACCACGTTTGGAGATGGAAAGGTGGGCTAGAGGGGATATGGAGGAGGCCTATGCGTTTTGATTCAAATTTTTGCTAGGTGTGCTTTCATCTGTTTGCTGGTAATCTAGGAAAAATAGCTACAAAGTGTCGGGTAAAAGATGTAACTGTAGTGAGTGGAAAGTTTGCGTTTTACTTGGACCTTTGGACCTTAGGGATCCCTTCATATTAATAATAAAATAATAATAATCTTTATTTGTGTAGCGCCATGGGCGGCTTGCTCCGCAACACTGAGATCCGTCTTGGGGGGCCTGTGCTTTGGGGCTGAGGAATAAGTGGACTGTATCGAAAAGTGGTTTGGGGTGTGGGATAGTGAGGAGACTTATGAGCAGCTAAGCAGTATAGATAATTTTAATTGAAGGCCTTGTCAGAAACTTTGAATACTTGGCCAATAGATAAAAGTTAGAACTTTACGTTATTGCAATGCGCGTAGCAGTTAGGAAGCATAGTAATGGCTCACAATGTAATCCTTTTTTTTGTAACAGGCTTCATCTGAGGTGAGTATAGCATTAATAGGTTTTGCACCTTGGTCTTATGTTAGTGTCAGCTGCCACATAATTGAGACTACTTCTGCGAGTAACGGCTTGGGTACCCCGCAGCGAAGACCAAATGCCACTTTGAGGTGCAAGAGGTGAAAACCGGGTATCCTAAGTGCAGCCTCCAGATTTAGCCCAAAGTCAAATCAGTTTGTGGCAAAGCGGGTCCACATCCGCTTGCTGACCTAACGGTGCCCAGTTCTAGGTTTTAGGCACCGACCACATTAATGTGAGCCATTACCTGTGAACGGTGAGGCGCTTGTTGTTTTGTTGAAAATGTAAAATTAGATTAAGGTTTAGGGTAAAAATTGTAAACTTGTCCGGTCTGCATATGTAATATTGAGGAGCTATACTAATTGGTCCTTCTATTTCTCCTAGATAATCAGCAGATTGACTAAATATTTTTTTCTACCTACTTTTAATGGTAGAAAGCACACCACGTTTGGAGATGGAAAGGTGGGCTAGAGGGGATATGGAGGAGGCCTATGCGTTTTGATTCAAATTTTTGCTAGGTGTGCTTTCATCTGTTTGCTGGTAATCTAGGAAACATAGCTACAAAGTGTCGGGTAAAAGATGTAACTGTAGTGGGTGAAAAGTTTGCGTTTTACTTGGGCCTGTGGACCATAAGGATCCCTTCATAATAGTAATAAAATATAAATAATCTTTATTTGTGTAGCGCCATGGGCGGCTTACCCCACCGCACTGAGATCCGTCATGGGGTCCTTTTCTTAGGGGCTGAGGAATAAGTGGACTGTATCGAAAAGTGGTTTGGGGTGTGGGATAGTGAGGAGACTTATGAGCAGATCAGCAGTATAGATAATTTTAATTGAAGGCCTTGTCAGAAACTTTGTATAGTTGGCCAATAGATAAAAGTTAGAACTTTACGTTATTGTAATGCGCGTTGCAGTTAGAAAGCATAGTAATGGCTCACAATGTAATCCTTTTTTTTGCAACAGGCTTCATCTGAGGTGAGTATAGCATTAATAGGTTTTGCACCTTGGTCTTATGTTAGTGTCAGCTGCCACATAACTGAGACTACTTCTGCGAGTAACGGCTTGGGTACCCCGCAGCGAAGACCAAATGCCACTTTGAGGTGCAAGAGGTGAAAACCGGGTATCCTAAGTGCAGCCTCCAGATTTAGCCCAAAGTCAAATCAGTTTGTGGCAAAGCGGGTCCACATCCGCTTGCTGACCTAACGGTGCCCAGTTCTAGGTTTTAGGCACCGACCACATTAATGTGAGCCATTACCTGTGAACGGTGAGGCGCTTGTTGTTTTGTTGAAAATGTAAAATTAGATTAAGGTTTAGGGTAAAAATTGTAAACTTGTCCGGTCTGCATATGTAATATTGAGGAGCTATACTAGTTGGTCCTTCTATTTCTCCTAGATAATCAGCAGATTGACTGAATATTTTTTTCTACCTACTTTTAATGGTAGAAAGCACACCACGTTTGGAGATGGAAAGGTGGGCTAGAGGGGATATGGAGGAGGCCTATGCGTTTTGATTCAAATTTTTGCTAGGTGTGCTTTCATCTGTTTGCTGGTAATCTAGGAAAAATAGCTACAAAGTGTCGGGTAAAAGATGTAACTGTAGTGAGTGGAAAGTTTGCGTTTTACTTGGGCCTTTGGACCTTAGGGATCCCTTCATATTAATAATAAAATAATAATAATCTTTATTTGTGTAGCGCCATGGGCGGCTTGCTCCGCAACAATGAGATCCGTCTTGGGGGGCCTGTGCTTTGGGGCTGAGGAATAAGTGGACTGTATCGAAAAGTGGTTTGGGGTGTGGGATAGTGAGGAGACTTATGAGCAGATCAGCAGTATAGATAATTTTAATTGAAGGCCTTGTCAGAAACTTTGTATAGTTGGCCAATAGATAAAAGTTAGAACTTTACGTTATTGTAATGCGCGTTGCAGTTAGAAAGCATAGTAATGGCTCACAATGTAATCCTTTTTTTTGCAACAGGCTTCATCTGAGGTGAGTATAGCATTAATAGGTTTTGCACCTTGGTCTTATGTTAGTGTCAGCTGCCACATAACTGAGACTACTTCTGCGAGTAACGGCTTGGGTACCCCGCAGCGAAGACCAAATGCCACTTTGAGGTGCAAGAGGTGAAAACCGGGTATCCTAAGTGCAGCCTCCAGATTTAGCCCAAAGTCAAATCAGTTTGTGGCAAAGCGGGTCCACATCCGCTTGCTGACCTAACGGTGCCCAGTTCTAGGTTTTAGGCACCGACCACATTAATGTGAGCCATTACCTGTGAACGGTGAGGCGCTTGTTGTTTTGTTGAAAATGTAAAATTAGATTAAGGTTTAGGGTAAAAATTGTAAACTTGTCCGGTCTGCATATGTAATATTGAGGAGCTATACTAGTTGGTCCTTCTATTTCTCCTAGATAATCAGCAGATTGACTGAATATTTTTTTCTACCTACTTTTAATGGTAGAAAGCACACCACGTTTGGAGATGGAAAGGTGGGCTAGAGGGGATATGGAGGAGGCCTATGCGTTTTGATTCAAATTTTTGCTAGGTGTGCTTTCATCTGTTTGCTGGTAATCTAGGAAAAATAGCTACAAAGTGTCGGGTAAAAGATGTAACTGTAGTGAGTGGAAAGTTTGCGTTTTACTTGGGCCTTTGGACCTTAGGGATCCCTTCATATTAATAATAAAATAATAATAATCTTTATTTGTGTAGCGCCATGGGCGGCTTGCTCCGCAACAATGAGATCCGTCTTGGGGGGCCTGTGCTTTGGGGCTGAGGAATAAGTGGACTGTATCGAAAAGTGGTTTGGGGTGTGGGATAGTGAGGAGACTTATGAGCAGATCAGCAGTATAGATAATTTTAATTGAAGGCCTTGTCAGAAACTCTGAATAGTTGGCCAATAGATAAAAGTTAGAACTTTACGTTATTGTAATGCGCGTTCCAGTTAGAAAGCATAGTAATGGCTCACAATGTAATCTTTTTTTTTGCAACAGGCTTCATCTGAGGTGAGTATAGCATTAATAGGTTTTGCACCTTGGTCTTATGTTAGTGTCAGCTGCCACATAACTGAGACTACTTCTGCGAGTAACGGCTTGGATACCCCGCAGCGAAGACCAAATGCCACTTTGAGGTGGAAGAGGTGAAAACCGGGTATCCTAAGTGCAGCCTCCAGATTTAGCCCAAAGTCAAATCAGTTTGTGGCAAAGCGGGTCCACATCCGCTTGCTGACCTAACGGTGCCCAGTTCTAGGTTTTAGGCACCGACCACATTAATGTGAGCCATTACCTGTGAACGGTGAGGCGCTTGTTGTTTTGTTGAAAATGTAAAATTAGATTAAGGTTTAGGGTAAAAATTGTAAACTTGTCCGGTCTGCATATGTAATATTGAGGAGCTATACTAGTTGGTCCTTCTATTTCTCCTAGATAATCAGCAGATTGACTGAATATTTTTTTCTACCTACTTTTAATGGTAGAAAGCACACCACGTTTGGAGATGGAAAGGTGGGCTAGAGGGGATATGGAGGAGGCCTATGCGTTTTGATTCAAATTTTTGCTAGGTGTGCTTTCATCTGTTTGCTGGTAATCTAGGAAACATAGCTACAAAGTGTCGGGTAAAAGATGTAACTGTAGTGGGTGAAAAGTTTGCGTTTTACTTGGGCCTGTGGACCATAGGGATCCCTTCATAATAGTAATAAAATATAAATAATCTTTATTTGTGTAGCGCCATGGGCGGCTTACCCCACCGCACTGAGATCCGTCATGGGGTCCTTTTCTTAGGGGCTGAGGAATAAGTGGACTGTATCGAAAAGTGGTTTGGGGTGTGGGATAGTGAGGAGACTTATGAGCAGATCAGCAGTATAGATAATTTTAATTGAAGGCCTTGTCAGAAACTTTGTATAGTTGGCCAATAGATAAAAGTTAGAACTTTACGTTATTGTAATGCGCGTTGCAGTTAGAAAGCATAGTAATGGCTCACAATGTAATCCTTTTTTTTGCAACAGGCTTCATCTGAGGTGAGTATAGCATTAATAGGTTTTGCACCTTGGTCTTATGTTAGTGTCAGCTGCCACATAACTGAGACTACTTCTGCGAGTAACGGCTTGGGTACCCCGCAGCGAAGACCAAATGCCACTTTGAGGTGCAAGAGGTGAAAACCGGGTATCCTAAGTGCAGCCTCCAGATTTAGCCCAAAGTCAAATCAGTTTGTGGCAAAGCGGGTCCACATCCGCTTGCTGACCTAACGGTGCCCAGTTCTAGGTTTTAGGCACCGACCACATTAATGTGAGCCATTACCTGTGAACGGTGAGGCGCTTGTTGTTTTGTTGAAAATGTAAAATTAGATTAAGGTTTAGGGTAAAAATTGTAAACTTGTCCGGTCTGCATATGTAATATTGAGGAGCTATACTAGTTGGTCCTTCTATTTCTCCTAGATAATCAGCAGATTGACTGAATATTTTTTTCTACCTACTTTTAATGGTAGAAAGCACACCACGTTTGGAGATGGAAAGGTGGGCTAGAGGGGATATGGAGGAGGCCTATGCGTTTTGATTAAAATTTTTGCTAGGTGTGCTTTCATCTGTTTGCTGGTAATCTAGGAAAAATAGCTACAAAGTGTCGGGTAAAAGATGTAACTGTAGTGAGTGGAAAGTTTGCGTTTTACTTGGGCCTTTGGACCTTAGGGATCCCTTCATATTAATAATAAAATAATAATAATCTTTATTTGTGTAGCGCCATGGGCGGCTTGCTCCGCAACACTGAGATCCGTCTTGGGGGGCCTGTGCTTTGGGGCTGAGGAATAAGTGGACTGTATCGAAAAGTGGTTTGGGGTGTGGGATAGTGAGGAGACTTATGAGCAGATCAGCAGTATAGATAATTTTAATTGAAGGCCTTGTCAGAAACTTTGAATAGTTGGCCAATAGATAAAAGTTAGAACTTTACGTTATTGTAATGCGCGTTCCAGTTAGAAAGCATAGTAATGGCTCACAATGTAATCCTTTTTTTTGCAACAGGCTTCATCTGAGGTGAGTATAGCATTAATAGGTTTTGCACCTTGGTCTTATGTTAGTGTCAGCTGCCACATAACTGAGACTACTTCTGCGAGTAACGGCTTGGGTACCCCGCAGCGAAGACCAAATGCCACTTTGAGGTGCAAGAGGTGAAAACCGGGTATCCTAAGTGCAGCCTCCAGATTTAGCCCAAAGTCAAATCAGTTTGTGGCAAAGCGGGTCCACATCCGCTTGCTGACCTAACGGTGCCCAGTTCTAGGTTTTAGGCACCGACCACATTAATGTGAGCCATTACCTGTGAACGGTGAGGCGCTTATTGTTTTGTTGAAAATGTAAAATTAGATTAAGGTTTAGGGTAAAAATTGTAAACTTGTCCGGTCTGCATATGTAATATTGAGGAGCTATACTAATTGGTCCTTCTATTTCTCCTAGATAATCAGCAGATTGACTGAATATTTTTTTCTACCTACTTTTAATGGTAGAAAGCACACCACGTTTGGAGATGGAAAGGTGGGCTAGAGGGAATATGGAGGAGGCCTATGCCTTTTGATTCAAATTTTTGCTAGGTGTGCTTTCATCTGTTTGCTGGTAATCTAGGAAACATAGCTACAAAGTGTCGGGTAAAAGATGTAACTGTAGTGGGTGAAAAGTTTGCGTTTTACTTGGGCCTGTGGACCATAGGGATCCCTTCATAATAGTAATAAAATATAAATAATCTTTATTTGTGTAGCGCCATGGGCGGCTTACCCCACCGCACTGAGATCCGTCATGGGGTCCTTTTCTTAGGGGCTGAGGAATAAGTGGACTGTATCGAAAAGTGGTTTGGGGTGTGGGATAGTGAGGAGACTTATGTGCAGATCAGCAGTATAGATAATTTTAATTGAAGGCCTTGTCAGAAACTTTGAATAGTTGGCCAATAGATAAAAGTTAGAACTTTACGTTATTGTAATGCGCGTTCCAGTTAGAAAGCATAGTAATGGCTCACAATGTAATCCTTTTTTTTGCAACAGGCTTCATCTGAGGTGAGTATAGCATTAATAGGTTTTGCACCTTGGTCTTATGTTAGTGTCAGCTGCCACATAACTGAGACTACTTCTGCGAGTAACGGCTTGGGTACCCCGCAGCGAAGACCAAATGCCACTTTGAGGTGCAAGAGGTGAAAACCGGGTATCCTAAGTGCAGCCTCCAGATTTAGCCCAAAGTCAAATCAGTTTGTGGCAAAGCGGGTCCACATCCGCTTGCTGACCTAACGGTGCCCAGTTCTAGGTTTTAGGCACCGACCACATTAATGTGAGCCATTACCTGTGAACGGTGAGGCGCTTGTTGTTTTGTTGAAAATGTAAAATTAGATTAAGGTTTAGGGTAAAAATTGTAAACTTGTCCGGTCTGCATATGTAATATTGAGGAGCTATACTAGTTGGTCCTTCTATTTCTCCTAGATAATCAGCAGATTGACTGAATATTTTTTTCTACCTACTTTTAATGGTAGAAAGCACACCACGTTTGGAGATGGAAAGGTGGGCTAGAGGGGATATGGAGGAGGCCTATGCGTTTTGATTCAAATTTTTGCTAGGTGTGCTTTTATCTGTTTGCTGGTAATCTAGGAAAAATAGCTACAAAGTGTCGGGTAAAAGATGTAACTGTAGTGAGTGGAAAGTTTGCGTTTTACTTGGACCTTTGGACCTTAGGGATCCCTTCATATTAATAATAAAATAATAATAATCTTTATTTGTGTAGCGCCATGGGCGGCTTGCTCCGCAACACTGAGATCCGTCTTGGGGGGCCTGTGCTTTGGGGCTGAGGAATAAGTGGACTGTATCGAAAAGTGGTTTGGGGTGTGGGATAGTGAGGAGACTTATGAGCAGCTAAGCAGTATAGATAATTTTAATTGAAGGCCTTGTCAGAAACTTTGAATACTTGGCCAATAGATAAAAGTTAGAACTTTACGTTATTGTAATGCGCGTAGCAGTTAGGAAGCATAGTAATGGCTCACAATGTAATCCTTTTTTTTGTAACAGGCTTCATCTGAGGTGAGTATAGCATTAATAGGTTTTGCACCTTGGTCTTATGTTAGTGTCAGCTGCCACATAATTGAGACTACTTCTGCGAGTAACGGCTTGGGTACCCCGCAGCGAAGACCAAATGCCACTTTGAGGTGCAAGAGGTGAAAACCGGGTATCCTAAGTGCAGCCTCCAGATTTAGCCCAAAGTCAAATCAGTTTGTGGCAAAGCGGGTCCACATCCGCTTGCTGACCTAACGGTGCCCAGTTCTAGGTTTTAGGCACCGACCACATTAATGTGAGCCATTACCTGTGAACGGTGAGGCGCTTGTTGTTTTGTTGAAAATGTAAAATTAGATTAAGGTTTAGGGTAAAAATTGTAAACTTGTCCGGTCTGCATATGTAATATTGAGGAGCTATACTAGTTGGTCCTTCTATTTCTCCTAGATAATCAGCAGATTGACTGAATATTTTTTTCTACCTACTTTTAATGGTAGAAAGCACACCACGTTTGGAGATGGAAAGGTGGGCTAGAGGGGATATGGAGGAGGCCTATGCGTTTTGATTCAAATTTTTGCTAGGTGTGCTTTTATCTGTTTGCTGGTAATCTAGGAAAAATAGCTACAAAGTGTCGGGTAAAAGATGTAACTGTAGTGAGTGGAAAGTTTGCGTTTTACTTGGACCTTTGGACCTTAGGGATCCCTTCATATTAATAATAAAATAATAATAATCTTTATTTGTGTAGCGCCATGGGCGGCTTGCTCCGCAACACTGAGATCCGTCTTGGGGGGCCTGTGCTTTGGGGCTGAGGAATAAGTGGACTGTATCGAAAAGTGGTTTGGGGTGTGGGATAGTGAGGAGACTTATGAGCAGCTAAGCAGTATAGATAATTTTAATTGAAGGCCTTGTCAGAAACTTTGAATACTTGGCCAATAGATAAAAGTTAGAACTTTACGTTATTGTAATGCGCGTAGCAGTTAGGAAGCATAGTAATGGCTCACAATGTAATCCTTTTTTTTGTAACAGGCTTCATCTGAGGTGAGTATAGCATTAATAGGTTTTGCACCTTGGTCTTATGTTAGTGTCAGCTGCCACATAATTGAGACTACTTCTGCGAGTAACGGCTTGGGTACCCCGCAGCGAAGACCAAATGCCACTTTGAGGTGCAAGAGGTGAAAACCGGGTATCCTAAGTGCAGCCTCCAGATTTAGCCCAAAGTCAAATCAGTTTGTGGCAAAGCGGGTCCACATCCGCTTGCTGACCTAACGGTGCCCAGTTCTAGGTTTTAGGCACCGACCACATTAATGTGAGCCATTACCTGTGAACGGTGAGGCGCTTGTTGTTTTGTTGAAAATGTAAAATTAGATTAAGGTTTAGGGTAAAAATTGTAAACTTGTCCGGTCTGCATATGTAATATTGAGGAGCTATACTAATTGGTCCTTCTATTTCTCCTAGATAATCAGCAGATTGACTGAATATTTTTTTCTACCTACTTTTAATGGTAGAAAGCACACCACGTTTGGAGATGGAAAGGTGGGCTAGAGGGGATATGGAGGAGGCCTATGCCTTTTGATTCAAATTTTTGCTAGGTGTGCTTTCATCTGTTTGCTGGTAATCTAGGAAACATAGCTACAAAGTGTCGGGTAAAAGATGTAACTGTAGTGGGTGAAAAGTTTGCGTTTTACTTGGGCCTGTGGACCATAGGGATCCTTTCATAATAGTAATAAAATATAAATAATCTTTATTTGTGTAGCGCCATGGGCGGCTTACCCCACCGCACTGAGATCCGTCATGGGGTCCTTTTCTTAGGGGCTGAGGAATAAGTGGACTGTATCGAAAAGTGGTTTGGGGTGTGGGATAGTGAGGAGACTTATGTGCAGATCAGCAGTATAGATAATTTTAATTGAAGGCCTTGTCAGAAACTTTGAATAGTTGGCCAATAGATAAAAGTTAGAACTTTACGTTATTGTAATGCGCGTTCCAGTTAGAAAGCATAGTAATGGCTCACAATGTAATCCTTTTTTTTGCAACAGGCTTCATCTGAGGTGAGTATAGCATTAATAGGTTTTGCACCTTGGTCTTATGTTAGTGTCAGCTGCCACATAACTGAGACTACTTCTGCGAGTAACGGCTTGGGTACCCCGCAGCGAAGACCAAATGCCACTTTGAGGTGCAAGAGGTGAAAACCGGGTATCCTAAGTGCAGCCTCCAGATTTAGCCCAAAGTCAAATCAGTTTGTGGCAAAGCGGGTCCACATCCGCTTGCTGACCTAACGGTGCCCAGTTCTAGGTTTTAGGCACCGACCACATTAATGTGAGCCATTACCTGTGAACGGTGAGGCGCTTGTTGTTTTGTTGAAAATGTAAAATTAGATTAAGGTTTAGGGTAAAAATTGTAAACTTGTCCGGTCTGCATATGTAATATTGAGGAGCTATACTAGTTGGTCCTTCTATTTCTCCTAGATAATCAGCAGATTGACTGAATATTTTTTTCTACCTACTTTTAATGGTAGAAAGCACACCACGTTTGGAGATGGAAAGGTGGGCTAGAGGGGATATGGAGGAGGCCTATGCGTTTTGATTCAAATTTTTGCTAGGTGTGCTTTCATCTGTTTGCTGGTAATCTAGGAAAAATAGCTACAAAGTGTCGGGTAAAAGATGTAACTGTAGTGAGTGGAAAGTTTGCGTTTTACTTGGGCCTTTGGACCTTAGGGATCCCTTCATATTAATAATAAAATAATAATAATCTTTATTTGTGTAGCGCCATGGGCGGCTTGCTCCGCAACAATGAGATCCGTCTTGGGGGGCCTGTGCTTTGGGGCTGAGGAATAAGTGGACTGTATCGAAAAGTGGTTTGGGGTGTGGGATAGTGAGGAGACTTATGAGCAGATCAGCAGTATAGATAATTTTAATTGAAGGCCTTGTCAGAAACTTTGAATAGTTGGCCAATAGATAAAAGTTAGAACTTTACGTTATTGTAATGCGCGTTCCAGTTAGAAAGCATAGTAATGGCTCACAATGTAATCTTTTTTTTTGCAACAGGCTTCATCTGAGGTGAGTATAGCATTAATAGGTTTTGCACCTTGGTCTTATGTTAGTGTCAGCTGCCACATAACTGAGACTACTTCTGCGAGTAACGGCTTGGATACCCCGCAGCGAAGACCAAATGCCACTTTGAGGTGGAAGAGGTGAAAACCGGGTATCCTAAGTGCAGCCTCCAGATTTAGCCCAAAGTCAAATCAGTTTGTGGCAAAGCGGGTCCACATCCGCTTGCTGACCTAACGGTGCCCAGTTCTAGGTTTTAGGCACCGACCACATTAATGTGAGCCATTACCTGTGAACGGTGAGGCGCTTGTTGTTTTGTTGAAAATGTAAAATTAGATTAAGGTTTCGGGTAAAAATTGTAAACTTGTCCGGTCTGCATATGTAATATTGAGGAGCTATACTAGTTGGTCCTTCTATTTCTCCTAGATAATCAGCAGATTGACTGAATATTTTTTTCTACCTACTTTTAATGGTAGAAAGCACACCACGTTTGGAGATGGAAAGGTGGGCTAGAGGGGATATGGAGGAGGCCTATGCGTTTTGATTCAAATTTTTGCTAGGTGTGCTTTCATCTGTTTGCTGGTAATCTAGGAAAAATAGCTACAAAGTGTCGGGTAAAAGATGTAACTGTAGTGAGTGGAAAGTTTGCGTTTTACTTGGGCCTTTGGACCTTAGGGATCCCTTCATATTAATAATAAAATAATAATAATCTTTATTTGTGTAGCGCCATGGGCGGCTTGCTCCGCAACAATGAGATCCGTCTTGGGGGGCCTGTGCTTTGGGGCTGAGGAATAAGTGGACTGTATCGAAAAGTGGTTTGGGGTGTGGGATAGTGAGGAGACTTATGAGCAGATCAGCAGTATAGATAATTTTAATTGAAGGCCTTGTCAGAAACTTTGAATAGTTGGCCAATAGATAAAAGTTAGAACTTTACGTTATTGTAATGCGCGTTCCAGTTAGAAAGCATAGTAATGGCTCACAATGTAATCCTTTTTTTTGCAACAGGCTTCATCTGAGGTGAGTATAGCATTAATAGGTTTTGCACCTTGGTCTTATGTTAGTGTCAGCTGCCACATAACTGAGACTACTTCTGCGAGTAACGGCTTGGATACCCCGCAGCGAAGACCAAATGCCACTTTGAGGTGGAAGAGGTGAAAACCGGGTATCCTAAGTGCAGCCTCCAGATTTAGCCCAAAGTCAAATCAGTTTGTGGCAAAGCGGGTCCACATCCGCTTGCTGACCTAACGGTGCCCAGTTCTAGGTTTTAGGCACCGACCACATTAATGTGAGCCATTACCTGTGAACGGTGAGGCGCTTGTTGTTTTGTTGAAAATGTAAAATTAGATTAAGGTTTAGGGTAAAAATTGTAAACTTGTCCGGTCTGCATATGTAATATTGAGGAGCTATACTAGTTGGTCCTTCTATTTCTCCTAGATAATCAGCAGATTGACTGAATATTTTTTTCTACCTACTTTTAATGGTAGAAAGCACACCACGTTTGGAGATGGAAAGGTGGGCTAGAGGGGATATGGAGGAGGCCTATGCGTTTTGATTCAAATTTTTGCTAGGTGTGCTTTCATCTGTTTGCTGGTAATCTAGGAAACGTAGCTACAAAGTGTCGGGTAAAAGATGTAACTGTAGTGGGTGAAAAGTTTGCGTTTTACTTGGGCCTGTGGACCATAGGGATCCCTTCATAATAGTAATAAAATATAAATAATCTTTATTTGTGTAGCGCCATGGGCGGCTTACCCCACCGCACTGAGATCCGTCATGGGGTCCTTTTCTTAGGGGCTGAGGAATAAGTGGACTGTATCGAAAAGTGGTTTGGGGTGTGGGATAGTGAGGAGACTTATGAGCAGATCAGCAGTATAGATAATTTTAATTGAAGGCCTTGTCAGAAACTTTGAATAGTTGGCCAATAGATAAAAGTTAGAACTTTACGTTATTGTAATGCGCGTTCCAGTTAGAAAGCATAGTAATGGCTCACAATGTAATCCTTTTTTTTGCAACAGGCTTCATCTGAGGTGAGTATAGCATTAATAGGTTTTGCACCTTGGTCTTATGTTAGTGTCAGCTGCCACATAACTGAGACTACTTCTGCGAGTAACGGCTTGGGTACCCCGCAGCGAAGACCAAATGCCACTTTGAGGTGCAAGAGGTTAAAACCGGGTATCCTAAGTGCAGCCTCCAGATTTAGCCCAAAGTCAAATCAGTTTGTGGCAAAGCAGGTCCACATCCGCTTGCTGACCTAACGGTGCCCAGTTCTAGGTTTTAGGCACCGACCACATTAATGTGAGCCATTACCTGTGAACGGTGAGGCGCTTGTTGTTTTGTTGAAAATGTAAAATTAGATTAAGGTTTCGGGTAAAAATTGTAAACTTGTCCGGTCTGCATATGTAATATTGAGGAGCTATACTAGTTGGTCCTTCTATTTCTCCTAGATAATCAGCAGATTGACTGAATATTTTTTTCTACCTACTTTTAATGGTAGAAAGCACACCACGTTTGGAGATGGAAAGGTGGGCTAGAGGGGATATGGAGGAGGCCTATGCGTTTTGATTCAAATTTTTGCTAGGTGTGCTTTCATCTGTTTGCTGGTAATCTAGGAAAAATAGCTACAAAGTGTCGGGTAAAAGATGTAACTGTAGTGAGTGGAAAGTTTGCGTTTTACTTGGGCCTTTGGACCTTAGGGATCCCTTCATATTAATAATAAAATAATAATAATCTTTATTTGTGTAGCGCCATGGGCGGCTTGCTCCGCAACAATGAGATCCGTCTTGGGGGGCCTGTGCTTTGGGGCTGAGGAATAAGTGGACTGTATCGAAAAGTGGTTTGGGGTGTGGGATAGTGAGGAGACTTATGAGCAGATCAGCAGTATAGATAATTTTAATTGAAGGCCTTGTCAGAAACTTTGAATAGTTGGCCAATAGATAAAAGTTAGAACTTTACGTTATTGTAATGCGCGTTCCAGTTAGAAAGCATAGTAATGGCTCACAATGTAATCTTTTTTTTTGCAACAGGCTTCATCTGAGGTGAGTATAGCATTAATAGGTTTTGCACCTTGGTCTTATGTTAGTGTCAGCTGCCACATAACTGAGACTACTTCTGCGAGTAACGGCTTGGATACCCCGCAGCGAAGACCAAATGCCACTTTGAGGTGGAAGAGGTGAAAACCGGGTATCCTAAGTGCAGCCTCCAGATTTAGCCCAAAGTCAAATCAGTTTGTGGCAAAGCGGGTCCACATCCGCTTGCTGACCTAACGGTGCCCAGTTCTAGGTTTTAGGCACCGACCACATTAATGTGAGCCATTACCTGTGAACGGTGAGGCGCTTGTTGTTTTGTTGAAAATGTAAAATTAGATTAAGGTTTAGGGTAAAAATTGTAAACTTGTCCGGTCTGCATATGTAATATTGAGGAGCTATACTAGTTGGTCCTTCTATTTCTCCTAGATAATCAGCAGATTGACTGAATATTTTTTTCTACCTACTTTTAATGGTAGAAAGCACACCACGTTTGGAGATGGAAAGGTGGGCTAGAGGGGATATGGAGGAGGCCTATGCGTTTTGATTCAAATTTTTGCTAGGTGTGCTTTCATCTGTTTGCTGGTAATCTAGGAAAAATAGCTACAAAGTGTCGGGTAAAAGATGTAACTGTAGTGAGTGGAAAGTTTGCGTTTTACTTGGACCTTTGGACCTTAGGGATCCCTTCATATTAATAATAAAATAATTATAATCTTTATTTGTGTAGCGCCATGGGCGGCTTGCTCCGCAACACTGAGATCCGTCTTGGGGGGCCTGTGCTTTGGGGCTGAGGAATAAGTGGACTGTATCGAAAAGTGGTTTGGGGTGTGGGATAGTGAGGAGACTTATGAGCAGCTAAGCAGTATAGATAATTTTAATTGAAGGCCTTGTCAGAAACTTTGAATACTTGGCCAATAGATAAAAGTTAGAACTTTACGTTATTGTAATGCGCGTAGCAGTTAGGAAGCATAGTAATGGCTCACAATGTAATCCTTTTTTTTGTAACAGGCTTCATCTGAGGTGAGTATAGCATTAATAGGTTTTGCACCTTGGTCTTATGTTAGTGTCAGCTGCCACATAATTGAGACTACTTCTGCGAGTAACGGCTTGGGTACCCCGCAGCGAAGACCAAATGCCACTTTGAGGTGCAAGAGGTGAAAACCGGGTATCCTAAGTGCAGCCTCCAGATTTAGCCCAAAGTCAAATCAGTTTGTGGCAAAGCGGGTCCACATCCGCTTGCTGACCTAACGGTGCCCAGTTCTAGGTTTTAGGCACCGACCACATTAATGTGAGCCATTACCTGTGAACGGTGAGGCGCTTGTTGTTTTGTTGAAAATGTAAAATTAGATTAAGGTTTAGGGTAAAAATTGTAAACTTGTCCGGTCTGCATATGTAATATTGAGGAGCTATACTAATTGGTCCTTCTATTTCTCCTAGATAATCAGCAGATTGACTGAATATTTTTTTCTACCTACTTTTAATGGTAGAAAGCACACCACGTTTGGAGATGGAAAGGTGGGCTAGAGGGGATATGGAGGAGGCCTATGCCTTTTGATTCAAATTTTTGCTAGGTGTGCTTTCATCTGTTTGCTGGTAATCTAGGAAACATAGCTACAAAGTGTCGGGTAAAAGATGTAACTGTAGTGGGTGAAAAGTTTGCGTTTTACTTGGGCCTGTGGACCATAGGGATCCCTTCATAATAGTAATAAAATATAAATAATCTTTATTTGTGTAGCGCCATGGGCGGCTTACCCCACCGCACTGAGATCCGTCATGGGGTCCTTTTCTTAGGGGCTGAGGAATAAGTGGACTGTATCGAAAAGTGGTTTGGGGTGTGGGATAGTGAGGAGACTTATGTGCAGATCAGCAGTATAGATAATTTTAATTGAAGGCCTTGTCAGAAACTTTGAATAGTTGGCCAATAGATAAAAGTTAGAATTTTACGTTATTGTAATGCGCGTTCCAGTTAGAAAGCATAGTAATGGCTCACAATGTAATCCTTTTTTTTGCAACAGGCTTCATCTGAGGTGAGTATAGCATTAATAGGTTTTGCACCTTGGTCTTATGTTAGTGTCAGCTGCCACATAACTGAGACTACTTCTGCGAGTAACGGCTTGGATACCCCGCAGCGAAGACCAAATGCCACTTTGAGGTGGAAGAGGTGAAAACCGGGTATCCTAAGTGCAGCCTCCAGATTTAGCCCAAAGTCAAATCAGTTTGTGGCAAAGCGGGTCCACATCCGCTTGCTGACCTAACGGTGCCCAGTTCTAGGTTTTAGGCACCGACCACATTAATGTGAGCCATTACCTGTGAACGGTGAGGCGCTTGTTGTTTTGTTGAAAATGTAAAATTAGATTAAGGTTTCGGGTAAAAATTGTAAACTTGTCCGGTCTGCATATGTAATATTGAGGAGCTATACTAGTTGGTCCTTCTATTTCTCCTAGATAATCAGCAGATTGACTGAATATTTTTTTCTACCTACTTTTAATGGTAGAAAGCACACCACGTTTGGAGATGGAAAGGTGGGCTAGAGGGGATATGGAGGAGGCCTATGCGTTTTGATTCAAATTTTTGCTAGGTGTGCTTTCATCTGTTTGCTGGTAATCTAGGAAAAATAGCTACAAAGTGTCGGGTAAAAGATGTAACTGTAGTGAGTGGAAAGTTTGCGTTTTACTTGGGCCTTTGGACCTTAGGGATCCCTTCATATTAATAATAAAATAATAATAATCTTTATTTGTGTAGCGCCATGGGCGGCTTGCTCCGCAACAATGAGATCCGTCTTGGGGGGCCTGTGCTTTGGGGCTGAGGAATAAGTGGACTGTATCGAAAAGTGGTTTGGGGTGTGGGATAGTGAGGAGACTTATGAGCAGATCAGCAGTATAGATAATTTTAATTGAAGGCCTTGTCAGAAACTTTGAATAGTTGGCCAATAGATAAAAGTTAGAACTTTACGTTATTGTAATGCGCGTTCCAGTTAGAAAGCATAGTAATGGCTCACAATGTAATCTTTTTTTTTGCAACAGGCTTCATCTGAGGTGAGTATAGCATTAATAGGTTTTGCACCTTGGTCTTATGTTAGTGTCAGCTGCCACATAACTGAGACTACTTCTGCGAGTAACGGCTTGGATACCCCGCAGCGAAGACCAAATGCCACTTTGAGGTGGAAGAGGTGAAAACCGGGTATCCTAAGTGCAGCCTCCAGATTTAGCCCAAAGTCAAATCAGTTTGTGGCAAAGCGGGTCCACATCCGCTTGCTGACCTAACGGTGCCCAGTTCTAGGTTTTAGGCACCGACCACATTAATGTGAGCCATTACC
Organism: Eleutherodactylus coqui; assembly: GCF_035609145.1. Lineage (NCBI taxonomy): Eukaryota > Metazoa > Chordata > Amphibia > Anura > Eleutherodactylidae > Eleutherodactylus > Eleutherodactylus coqui. The sequence continues at coordinate 113,306,903 of NC_089844.1, forward strand.
TGTGAACGGTGAGGCGCTTGTTGTTTTGTTGAAAATGTAAAATTAGATTAAGGTTTAGGGTAAAAATTGTAAACTTGTCCGGTCTGCATATGTAATATTGAGGAGCTATACTAGTTGGTCCTTCTATTTCTCCTAGATAATCAGCAGATTGACTGAATATTTTTTTCTACCTACTTTTAATGGTAGAAAGCACACCACGTTTGGAGATGGAAAGGTGGGCTAGAGGGGATATGGAGGAGGCCTATGCGTTTTGATTCAAATTTTTGCTAGGTGTGCTTTCATCTGTTTGCTGGTAATCTAGGAAACGTAGCTACAAAGTGTCGGGTAAAAGATGTAACTGTAGTGGGTGAAAAGTTTGCGTTTTACTTGGGCCTGTGGACCATAGGGATCCCTTCATAATAGTAATAAAATATAAATAATCTTTATTTGTGTAGCGCCATGGGCGGCTTACCCCACCGCACTGAGATCCGTCATGGGGTCCTTTTCTTAGGGGCTGAGGAATAAGTGGACTGTATCGAAAAGTGGTTTGGGGTGTGGGATAGTGAGGAGACTTATGAGCAGATCAGCAGTATAGATAATTTTAATTGAAGGCCTTGTCAGAAACTTTGTATAGTTGGCCAATAGATAAAAGTTAGAACTTTACGTTATTGTAATGCGCGTTGCAGTTAGAAAGCATAGTAATGGCTCACAATGTAATCCTTTTTTTTGCAACAGGCTTCATCTGAGGTGAGTATAGCATTAATAGGTTTTGCACCTTGGTCTTATGTTAGTGTCAGCTGCCACATAACTGAGACTACTTCTGCGAGTAACGGCTTGGGTACCCCGCAGCGAAGACCAAATGCCACTTTGAGGTGCAAGAGGTGAAAACCGGGTATCCTAAGTGCAGCCTCCAGATTTAGCCCAAAGTCAAATCAGTTTGTGGCAAAGCGGGTCCACATCCGCTTGCTGACCTAACGGTGCCCAGTTCTAGGTTTTAGGCACCGACCACATTAATGTGAGCCATTACCTGTGAACGGTGAGGCTCTTGTTGTTTTGTTGAAAATGTAAAATTAGATTAAGGTTTAGGGTAAAAATTGTAAACTTGTCCGGTCTGCATATGTAATATTGAGGAGCTATACTAGTTGGTCCTTCTATTTCTCCTAGATAATCAGCAGATTGACTGAATATTTTTTTCTACCTACTTTTAATGGTAGAAAGCACACCACGTTTGGAGATGGAAAGGTGGGCTAGAGGGGATATGGAGGAGGCCTATGCGTTTTGATTCAAATTTTTGCTAGGTGTGCTTTCATCTGTTTGCTGGTAATCTAGGAAAAATAGCTACAAAGTGTCGGGTAAAAGATGTAACTGTAGTGAGTGGAAAGTTTGCGTTTTACTTGGGCCTTTGGACCTTAGGGATCCCTTCATATTAATAATAAAATAATAATAATCTTTATTTGTGTAGCGCCATGGGCGGCTTGCTCCGCAACACTGAGATCCGTCTTGGGGGGCCTGTGCTTTGGGGCTGAGGAATAAGTGGACTGTATCGAAAAGTGGTTTGGGGTGTGGGATAGTGAGGAGACTTATGAGCAGATCAGCAGTATAGATAATTTTAATTGAAGGCCTTGTCAGAAACTTTGAATAGTTGGCCAATAGATAAAAGTTAGAACTTTACGTTATTGTAATGCGCGTTCCAGTTAGAAAGCATAGTAATGGCTCACAATGTAATCCTTTTTTTTGCAACAGGCTTCATCTGAGGTGAGTATAGCATTAATAGGTTTTGCACCTTGGTCTTATGTTAGTGTCAGCTGCCACATAACTGAGACTACTTCTGCGAGTAACGGCTTGGGTACCCCGCAGCGAAGACCAAATGCCACTTTGAGGTGCAAGAGGTGAAAACCGGGTATCCTAAGTGCAGCCTCCAGATTTAGCCCAAAGTCAAATCAGTTTGTGGCAAAGCGGGTCCACATCCGCTTGCTGACCTAACGGTGCCCAGTTCTAGGTTTTAGGCACCGACCACATTAATGTGAGCCATTACCTGTGAACGGTGAGGCGCTTGTTGTTTTGTTGAAAATGTAAAATTAGATTAAGGTTTAGGGTAAAAATTGTAAACTTGTCCGGTCTGCATATGTAATATTGAGGAGCTATACTAGTTGGTCCTTCTATTTCTCCTAGATAATCAGCAGATTGACTGAATATTTTTTTCTACCTACTTTTAATGGTAGAAAGCACACCACGTTTGGAGATGGAAAGGTGGGCTAGAGGGGATATGGAGGAGGCCTATGCGTTTTGATTCAAATTTTTGCTAGGTGTGCTTTCATCTGTTTGCTGGTAATCTAGGAAAAATAGCTACAAAGTGTCGGGTAAAAGATGTAACTGTAGTGAGTGGAAAGTTTGCGTTTTACTTGGGCCTTTGGACCTTAGGGATCCCTTCATATTAATAATAAAATAATAATAATCTTTATTTGTGTAGCGCCATGGGCGGCTTGCTCCGCAACACTGAGATCCGTCTTGGGGGGCCTGTGCTTTGGGGCTGAGGAATAAGTGGACTGTATCGAAAAGTGGTTTGGGGTGTGGGATAGTGAGGAGACTTATGAGCAGATCAGCAGTATAGATAATTTTAATTGAAGGCCTTGTCAGAAACTTTGAATAGTTGGCCAATAGATAAAAGTTAGAACTTTACGTTATTGTAATGCGCGTTCCAGTTAGAAAGCATAGTAATGGCTCACAATGTAATCCTTTTTTTTGCAACAGGCTTCATCTGAGGTGAGTATAGCATTAATAGGTTTTGCACCTTGGTCTTATGTTAGTGTCAGCTGCCACATAACTGAGACTACTTCTGCGAGTAACGGCTTGGGTACCCCGCAGCGAAGACCAAATGCCACTTTGAGGTGCAAGAGGTGAAAACCGGGTATCCTAAGTGCAGCCTCCAGATTTAGCCCAAAGTCAAATCAGTTTGTGGCAAAGCGGGTCCACATCCGCTTGCTGACCTAACGGTGCCCAGTTCTAGGTTTTAGGCACCGACCACATTAATGTGAGCCATTACCTGTGAACGGTGAGGCGCTTGTTGTTTTGTTGAAAATGTAAAATTAGATTAAGGTTTAGGGTAAAAATTGTAAACTTGTCCGGTCTGCATATGTAATATTGAGGAGCTATACTAGTTGGTCCTTCTATTTCTCCTAGATAATCAGCAGATTGACTGAATATTTTTTTCTACCTACTTTTAATGGTAGAAAGCACACCACGTTTGGAGATGGAAAGGTGGGCTAGAGGGGATATGGAGGAGGCCTATGCGTTTTGATTCAAATTTTTGCTAGGTGTGCTTTCATCTGTTTGCTGGTAATCTAGGAAAAATAGCTACAAAGTGTCGGGTAAAAGATGTAACTGTAGTGAGTGGAAAGTTTGCGTTTTACTTGGGCCTTTGGACCTTAGGGATCCCTTCATATTAATAATAAAATAATAATAATCTTTATTTGTGTAGCGCCATGGGCGGCTTGCTCCGCAACACTGAGATCCGTCTTGGGGGGCCTGTGCTTTGGGGCTGAGGAATAAGTGGACTGTATCGAAAAGTGGTTTGGGGTGTGGGATAGTGAGGAGACTTATGAGCAGATCAGCAGTATAGATAATTTTAATTGAAGGCCTTGTCAGAAACTTTGAATAGTTGGCCAATAGATAAAAGTTAGAACTTTACGTTATTGTAATGCGCGTTCCAGTTAGAAAGCATAGTAATGGCTCACAATGTAATCCTTTTTTTTGCAACAGGCTTCATCTGAGGTGAGTATAGCATTAATAGGTTTTGCACCTTGGTCTTATGTTAGTGTCAGCTGCCACATAACTGAGACTACTTCTGCGAGTAACGGCTTGGGTACCCCGCAGCGAAGACCAAATGCCACTTTGAGGTGCAAGAGGTGAAAACCGGGTATCCTAAGTGCAGCCTCCAGATTTAGCCCAAAGTCAAATCAGTTTGTGGCAAAGCGGGTCCACATCCGCTTGCTGACCTAACGGTGCCCAGTTCTAGGTTTTAGGCACCGACCACATTAATGTGAGCCATTACCTGTGAACGGTGAGGCGCTTGTTGTTTTGTTGAAAATGTAAAATTAGATTAAGGTTTAGGGTAAAAATTGTAAACTTGTCCGGTCTGCATATGTAATATTGAGGAGCTATACTAGTTGGTCCTTCTATTTCTCCTAGATAATCAGCAGATTGACTGAATATTTTTTTCTACCTACTTTTAATGGTAGAAAGCACACCACGTTTGGAGATGGAAAGGTGGGCTAGAGGGGATATGGAGGAGGCCTATGCGTTTTGATTCAAATTTTTGCTAGGTGTGCTTTCATCTGTTTGCTGGTAATCTAGGAAACGTAGCTACAAAGTGTCGGGTAAAAGATGTAACTGTAGTGGGTGAAAAGTTTGCGTTTTACTTGGGCCTGTGGACCATAGGGATCCCTTCATAATAGTAATAAAATATAAATAATCTTTATTTGTGTAGCGCCATGGGCGGCTTACCCCACCGCACTGAGATCCGTCATGGGGTCCTTTTCTTAGGGGCTGAGGAATAAGTGGACTGTATCGAAAAGTGGTTTGGGGTGTGGGATAGTGAGGAGACTTATGAGCAGATCAGCAGTATAGATAATTTTAATTGAAGGCCTTGTCAGAAACTTTGTATAGTTGGCCAATAGATAAAAGTTAGAACTTTACGTTATTGTAATGCGCGTTGCAGTTAGAAAGCATAGTAATGGCTCACAATGTAATCCTTTTTTTTGCAACAGGCTTCATCTGAGGTGAGTATAGCATTAATAGGTTTTGCACCTTGGTCTTATGTTAGTGTCAGCTGCCACATAACTGAGACTACTTCTGCGAGTAACGGCTTGGGTACCCCGCAGCGAAGACCAAATGCCACTTTGAGGTGCAAGAGGTGAAAACCGGGTATCCTAAGTGCAGCCTCCAGATTTAGCCCAAAGTCAAATCAGTTTGTGGCAAAGCGGGTCCACATCCGCTTGCTGACCTAACGGTGCCCAGTTCTAGGTTTTAGGCACCGACCACATTAATGTGAGCCATTACCTGTGAACGGTGAGGCGCTTGTTGTTTTGTTGAAAATGTAAAATTAGATTAAGGTTTAGGGTAAAAATTGTAAACTTGTCCGGTCTGCATATGTAATATTGAGGAGCTATACTAGTTGGTCCTTCTATTTCTCCTAGATAATCAGCAGATTGACTGAATATTTTTTTCTACCTACTTTTAATGGTAGAAAGCACACCACGTTTGGAGATGGAAAGGTGGGCTAGAGGGGATATGGAGGAGGCCTATGCGTTTTGATTCAAATTTTTGCTAGGTGTGCTTTCATCTGTTTGCTGGTAATCTAGGAAACGTAGCTACAAAGTGTCGGGTAAAAGATGTAACTGTAGTGGGTGAAAAGTTTGCGTTTTACTTGGGCCTGTGGACCATAGGGATCCCTTCATAATAGTAATAAAATATAAATAATCTTTATTTGTGTAGCGCCATGGGCGGCTTACCCCACCGCACTGAGATCCGTCATGGGGTCCTTTTCTTAGGGGCTGAGGAATAAGTGGACTGTATCGAAAAGTGGTTTGGGGTGTGGGATAGTGAGGAGACTTATGAGCAGATCAGCAGTATAGATAATTTTAATTGAAGGCCTTGTCAGAAACTTTGTATAGTTGGCCAATAGATAAAAGTTAGAACTTTACGTTATTGTAATGCGCGTTGCAGTTAGAAAGCATAGTAATGGCTCACAATGTAATCCTTTTTTTTGCAACAGGCTTCATCTGAGGTGAGTATAGCATTAATAGGTTTTGCACCTTGGTCTTATGTTAGTGTCAGCTGCCACATAACTGAGACTACTTCTGCGAGTAACGGCTTGGGTACCCCGCAGCGAAGACCAAATGCCACTTTGAGGTGCAAGAGGTGAAAACCGGGTATCCTAAGTGCAGCCTCCAGATTTAGCCCAAAGTCAAATCAGTTTGTGGCAAAGCGGGTCCACATCCGCTTGCTGACCTAACGGTGCCCAGTTCTAGGTTTTAGGCACCGACCACATTAATGTGAGCCATTACCTGTGAACGGTGAGGCGCTTGTTGTTTTGTTGAAAATGTAAAATTAGATTAAGGTTTAGGGTAAAAATTGTAAACTTGTCCGGTCTGCATATGTAATATTGAGGAGCTATACTAGTTGGTCCTTCTATTTCTCCTAGATAATCAGCAGATTGACTGAATATTTTTTTCTACCTACTTTTAATGGTAGAAAGCACACCACGTTTGGAGATGGAAAGGTGGGCTAGAGGGGATATGGAGGAGGCCTATGCGTTTTGATTCAAATTTTTGCTAGGTGTGCTTTCATCTGTTTGCTGGTAATCTAGGAAAAATAGCTACAAAGTGTCGGGTAAAAGATGTAACTGTAGTGAGTGGAAAGTTTGCGTTTTACTTGGGCCTTTGGACCTTAGGGATCCCTTCATATTAATAATAAAATAATAATAATCTTTATTTGTGTAGCGCCATGGGCGGCTTGCTCCGCAACACTGAGATCCGTCTTGGGGGGCCTGTGCTTTGGGGCTGAGGAATAAGTGGACTGTATCGAAAAGTGGTTTGGGGTGTGGGATAGTGAGGAGACTTATGAGCAGATCAGCAGTATAGATAATTTTAATTGAAGGCCTTGTCAGAAACTTTGAATAGTTGGCCAATAGATAAAAGTTAGAACTTTACGTTATTGTAATGCGCGTTCCAGTTAGAAAGCATAGTAATGGCTCACAATGTAATCCTTTTTTTTGCAACAGGCTTCATCTGAGGTGAGTATAGCATTAATAGGTTTTGCACCTTGGTCTTATGTTAGTGTCAGCTGCCACATAACTGAGACTACTTCTGCGAGTAACGGCTTGGGTACCCCGCAGCGAAGACCAAATGCCACTTTGAGGTGCAAGAGGTGAAAACCGGGTATCCTAAGTGCAGCCTCCAGATTTAGCCCAAAGTCAAATCAGTTTGTGGCAAAGCGGGTCCACATCCGCTTGCTGACCTAACGGTGCCCAGTTCTAGGTTTTAGGCACCGACCACATTAATGTGAGCCATTACCTGTGAACGGTGAGGCGCTTGTTGTTTTGTTGAAAATGTAAAATTAGATTAAGGTTTAGGGTAAAAATTGTAAACTTGTCCGGTCTGCATATGTAATATTGAGGAGCTATACTAGTTGGTCCTTCTATTTCTCCTAGATAATCAGCAGATTGACTGAATATTTTTTTCTACCTACTTTTAATGGTAGAAAGCACACCACGTTTGGAGATGGAAAGGTGGGCTAGAGGGGATATGGAGGAGGCCTATGCGTTTTGATTCAAATTTTTGCTAGGTGTGCTTTCATCTGTTTGCTGGTAATCTAGGAAAAATAGCTACAAAGTGTCGGGTAAAAGATGTAACTGTAGTGAGTGGAAAGTTTGCGTTTTACTTGGGCCTTTGGACCTTAGGGATCCCTTCATATTAATAATAAAATAATAATAATCTTTATTTGTGTAGCGCCATGGGCGGCTTGCTCCGCAACACTGAGATCCGTCTTGGGGGGCCTGTGCTTTGGGGCTGAGGAATAAGTGGACTGTATCGAAAAGTGGTTTGGGGTGTGGGATAGTGAGGAGACTTATGAGCAGATCAGCAGTATAGATAATTTTAATTGAAGGCCTTGTCAGAAACTTTGAATAGTTGGCCAATAGATAAAAGTTAGAACTTTACGTTATTGTAATGCGCGTTCCAGTTAGAAAGCATAGTAATGGCTCACAATGTAATCCTTTTTTTTGCAACAGGCTTCATCTGAGGTGAGTATAGCATTAATAGGTTTTGCACCTTGGTCTTATGTTAGTGTCAGCTGCCACATAACTGAGACTACTTCTGCGAGTAACGGCTTGGGTACCCCGCAGCGAAGACCAAATGCCACTTTGAGGTGCAAGAGGTGAAAACCGGGTATCCTAAGTGCAGCCTCCAGATTTAGCCCAAAGTCAAATCAGTTTGTGGCAAAGCGGGTCCACATCCGCTTGCTGACCTAACGGTGCCCAGTTCTAGGTTTTAGGCACCGACCACATTAATGTGAGCCATTACCTGTGAACGGTGAGGCGCTTGTTGTTTTGTTGAAAATGTAAAATTAGATTAAGGTTTAGGGTAAAAATTGTAAACTTGTCCGGTCTGCATATGTAATATTGAGGAGCTATACTAGTTGGTCCTTCTATTTCTCCTAGATAATCAGCAGATTGACTGAATATTTTTTTCTACCTACTTTTAATGGTAGAAAGCACACCACGTTTGGAGATGGAAAGGTGGGCTAGAGGGGATATGGAGGAGGCCTATGCGTTTTGATTCAAATTTTTGCTAGGTGTGCTTTCATCTGTTTGCTGGTAATCTAGGAAACGTAGCTACAAAGTGTCGGGTAAAAGATGTAACTGTAGTGGGTGAAAAGTTTGCGTTTTACTTGGGCCTGTGGACCATAGGGATCCCTTCATAATAGTAATAAAATATAAATAATCTTTATTTGTGTAGCGCCATGGGCGGCTTACCCCACCGCACTGAGATCCGTCATGGGGTCCTTTTCTTAGGGGCTGAGGAATAAGTGGACTGTATCGAAAAGTGGTTTGGGGTGTGGGATAGTGAGGAGACTTATGAGCAGATCAGCAGTATAGATAATTTTAATTGAAGGCCTTGTCAGAAACTTTGTATAGTTGGCCAATAGATAAAAGTTAGAACTTTACGTTATTGTAATGCGCGTTGCAGTTAGAAAGCATAGTAATGGCTCACAATGTAATCCTTTTTTTTGCAACAGGCTTCATCTGAGGTGAGTATAGCATTAATAGGTTTTGCACCTTGGTCTTATGTTAGTGTCAGCTGCCACATAACTGAGACTACTTCTGCGAGTAACGGCTTGGGTACCCCGCAGCGAAGACCAAATGCCACTTTGAGGTGCAAGAGGTGAAAACCGGGTATCCTAAGTGCAGCCTCCAGATTTAGCCCAAAGTCAAATCAGTTTGTGGCAAAGCGGGTCCACATCCGCTTGCTGACCTAACGGTGCCCAGTTCTAGGTTTTAGGCACCGACCACATTAATGTGAGCCATTACCTGTGAACGGTGAGGCGCTTGTTGTTTTGTTGAAAATGTAAAATTAGATTAAGGTTTAGGGTAAAAATTGTAAACTTGTCCGGTCTGCATATGTAATATTGAGGAGCTATACTAGTTGGTCCTTCTATTTCTCCTAGATAATCAGCAGATTGACTGAATATTTTTTTCTACCTACTTTTAATGGTAGAAAGCACACCACGTTTGGAGATGGAAAGGTGGGCTAGAGGGGATATGGAGGAGGCCTATGCGTTTTGATTCAAATTTTTGCTAGGTGTGCTTTCATCTGTTTGCTGGTAATCTAGGAAACGTAGCTACAAAGTGTCGGGTAAAAGATGTAACTGTAGTGGGTGAAAAGTTTGCGTTTTACTTGGGCCTGTGGACCATAGGGATCCCTTCATAATAGTAATAAAATATAAATAATCTTTATTTGTGTAGCGCCATGGGCGGCTTACCCCACCGCACTGAGATCCGTCATGGGGTCCTTTTCTTAGGGGCTGAGGAATAAGTGGACTGTATCGAAAAGTGGTTTGGGGTGTGGGATAGTGAGGAGACTTATGAGCAGATCAGCAGTATAGATAATTTTAATTGAAGGCCTTGTCAGAAACTTTGAATAGTTGGCCAATAGATAAAAGTTAGAACTTTACGTTATTGTAATGCGCGTTCCAGTTAGAAAGCATAGTAATGGCTCACAATGTAATCCTTTTTTTTGCAACAGGCTTCATCTGAGGTGAGTATAGCATTAATAGGTTTTGCACCTTGGTCTTATGTTAGTGTCAGCTGCCACATAACTGAGACTACTTCTGCGAGTAACGGCTTGGGTACCCCGCAGCGAAGACCAAATGCCACTTTGAGGTGCAAGAGGTGAAAACTGGGTATCCTAAGTGCAGCCTCCAGATTTAGCCCAAAGTCAAATCAGTTTGTGGCAAAGCGGGTCCACATCCGCTTGCTGACCTAACGGTGCCCAGTTCTAGGTTTTAGGCACCGACCACATTAATGTGAGCCATTACCTGTGAACGGTGAGGCGCTTGTTGTTTTGTTGAAAATGTAAAATTAGATTAAGGTTTAGGGTAAAAATTGTAAACTTGTCCGGTCTGCATATGTAATATTGAGGAGCTATACTAGTTGGTCCTTCTATTTCTCCTAGATAATCAGCAGATTGACTGAATATTTTTTTCTACCTACTTTTAATGGTAGAAAGCACACCACGTTTGGAGATGGAAAGGTGGGCTAGAGGGGATATGGAGGAGGCCTATGCGTTTTGATTCAAATTTTTGCTAGGTGTGCTTTCATCTGTTTGCTGGTAATCTAGGAAAAATAGCTACAAAGTGTCGGGTAAAAGATGTAACTGTAGTGAGTGGAAAGTTTGCGTTTTACTTGGGCCTTTGGACCTTAGGGATCCCTTCATATTAATAATAAAATAATAATAATCTTTATTTGTGTAGCGCCATGGGCGGCTTGCTCCGCAACACTGAGATCCGTCTTGGGGGGCCTGTGCTTTGGGGCTGAGGAATAAGTGGACTGTATCGAAAAGTGGTTTGGGGTGTGGGATAGTGAGGAGACTTATGAGCAGATCAGCAGTATAGATAATTTTAATTGAAGGCCTTGTCAGAAACTTTGAATAGTTGGCCAATAGATAAAAGTTAGAACTTTACGTTATTGTAATGCGCGTTCCAGTTAGAAAGCATAGTAATGGCTCACAATGTAATCCTTTTTTTTGCAACAGGCTTCATCTGAGGTGAGTATAGCATTAATAGGTTTTGCACCTTGGTCTTATGTTAGTGTCAGCTGCCACATAACTGAGACTACTTCTGCGAGTAACGGCTTGGGTACCCCGCAGCGAAGACCAAATGCCACTTTGAGGTGCAAGAGGTGAAAACCGGGTATCCTAAGTGCAGCCTCCAGATTTAGCCCAAAGTCAAATCAGTTTGTGGCAAAGCGGGTCCACATCCGCTTGCTGACCTAACGGTGCCCAGTTCTAGGTTTTAGGCACCGACCACATTAATGTGAGCCATTACCTGTGAACGGTGAGGCGCTTGTTGTTTTGTTGAAAATGTAAAATTAGATTAAGGTTTAGGGTAAGAATTGTAAACTTGTCCGGTCTGCATATGTAATATTGAGGAGCTATACTAGTTGGTCCTTCTATTTCTCCTAGATAATCAGCAGATTGACTGAATATTTTTTTCTACCTACTTTTAATGGTAGAAAGCACACCACGTTTGGAGATGGAAAGGTGGGCTAGAGGGGATATGGAGGAGGCTATGCGTTTTGATTCAAATTTTTGCTAGGTGTGCTTTCATCTGTTTGCTGGCAATCTAGGAAAAATAGCTACAAAGTGTCGGGTAAAAGATGTAACTGTAGTGGGTGTAAAGTTTGCGTTTTACTTGGGCCTTTTGACCTTAGGGATCCCTTCATATTAATAATAAAATAATAACAATCTTTATTTGTGTAGCGCCATGGGCGGCTTGCTCCGCAACACTGAGATCCGTCTTGGGGGCCTGTGCTTTGGGGCTGAGGAATAAGTGGATTGTATCGAAAAGTGGTTTGGGATGTGGGATAGTGAGGAGACTTATGAGCAGATCAGCAGTATAGATAATTTTAATTGAAGGCCTTGTCAGAAACTTTGTATAGTTGGCCAATAGATAAAAGTTAGAACTTTACGTTATTGTAATGCGCGTTGCAGTTAGAAAGCATAGTAATGGCTCACAATGTAATCCTTTTTTTTGCAACAGGCTTCATCTGAGGTGAGTATAGCATTAATAGGTTTTGCACCTTGGTCTTATGTTAGTGTCAGCTGCCACATAACTGAGACTACTTCTGCGAGTAACGGCTTGGGTACCCCGCAGCGAAGACCAAATGCCACTTTGAGGTGCAAGAGGTGAAAACCGGGTATCCTAAGTGCAGCCTCCAGATTTAGCCCAAAGTCAAATCAGTTTGTGGCAAAGCGGGTCCACATCCGCTTGCTGACCTAACGGTGCCCAGTTCTTGGTTTTAGGCACCGACCACATTAATGTGAGCCATTACCTGTGAACGGTGAGGCGCTTGTTGTTTTGTTGAAAATGTAAAATTAGATTAAGGTTTAGGGTAAAAATTGTAAACTTGTCCGGTCTGCATATGTAATATTGAGGAGCTATACTAGTTGGTCCTTCTATTTCTCCTAGATAATCAGCAGATTGACTGAATATTTTTTTCTACCTACTTTTAATGGTAGAAAGCACACCACGTTTGGAGATGGAAAGGTGGGCTAGAGGGGATATGGAGGAGGCCTATGCGTTTTGATTCAAATTTTTGCTAGGTGTGCTTTCATCTGTTTGCTGGTAATCTAGGAAAAATAGCTACAAAGTGTCGGGTAAAAGATGTAACTGCAGTGAGTGGAAAGTTTGCGTTTTACTTGGGCCTTTGGACCTTAGGGATCCCTTCATATTAATAATAAAATAATAATAATCTTTATTTGTGTAGCGTCATGGGCGGCTTGCTCCGCAACACTGAGATCCGTCTTGGGGGCCTGTGCTTTGGGGCTGAGGAATAAGTGGACTGTATCGAAAAGTGGTTTGGGGTGTGGGATAGTGAGGAGACTTATGAGCAGATCAGCAGTATGGATAATTTTAATTGAAGGCCTTGTCAGAAACTTTGAATAGTTGGCCAATAGATAAAAGTTAGAACTTTACGTTATTGTAATGCGCGTTGCAGTTAGAAAGCATAGTAATGGCTCACAATGTAATCCTATTTTTTGCAACAGGCTTCATCTGAGGTGAGTATAGCATTAATAGGTTTTGCACCTTGGTCTTATGTTAGTGTCAGCTGCCACATAACTGAGACTACTTCTGCGAGTAACGGCTTGGGTACCCCGCAGCGAAGACCAAATGCCACTTTGAGGTGCAAGAGGTGAAAACCGGGTATCCTAAGTGCAGCCTCCAGATTTAGCCCAAAGTCAAATCAGTTTGTGGCAAAGCGGGTCCATATCCGCTTGCTGACCTAACGGGGCCCAGTTCTAGGTTTTAGGCACCGACCACATTAATGTGAGCCATTACCTGTGAACGGTGAGGCGCTTGTTGTTTTGTTGAAAATGTAAAATTAGATTAAGGTTTAGGATAAAAATTGTAAACCTGTCCGGTCTGCATATGTAATATTGAGGAGCTATACTAGTTGGTCCTTCTATTTCTCCTAGATAATCAGCAGATTGACTGAATATTTTTTTCTACCTACTTTTAATGGTAGAAAGCACACCACGTTTGGAGATGGAAAGGTGGGCTAGAGGGGATATGGAGGAGGCCTATGCGTTTTGATTCAAATTTTTGCTAGGTGTGCTTTCATCTGTTTGCTGGTAATCTAGGAAACGTAGCTACAAAGTGTCGGGTAAAAGATGTAACTGTAGTGGGTGAAAAGTTTGCGTTTTACTTGGGCCTGTGGACCATAGGGATCCCTTCATAATAGTAATAAAATATAAATAATCTTTATTTGTGTAGCGCCATGGGCGGCTTACCCCACCGCACTGAGATCCGTCATGGGGTCCTTTTCTTAGGGGCTGAGGAATAAGTGGACTGTATCGAAAAGTGGTTTGGGGTGTGGGATAGTGAGGAGACTTATGAGCAGATCAGCAGTATAGATAATTTTAATTGAAGGCCTTGTCAGAAACTTTGTATAGTTGGCCAATAGATAAAAGTTAGAACTTTACGTTATTGTAATGCGCGTTGCAGTTAGAAAGCATAGTAATGGCTCACAATGTAATCCTTTTTTTTGCAACAGGCTTCATCTGAGGTGAGTATAGCATTAATAGGTTTTGCACCTTGGTCTTATGTTAGTGTCAGCTGCCACATAACTGAGACTACTTCTGCGAGTAACGGCTTGGGTACCCCGCAGCGAAGACCAAATGCCACTTTGAGGTGCAAGAGGTGAAAACCGGGTATCCTAAGTGCAGCCTCCAGATTTAGCCCAAAGTCAAATCAGTTTGTGGCAAAGCGGGTCCACATCCGCTTGCTGACCTAACGGTGCCCAGTTCTAGGTTTTAGGCACCGACCACATTAATGTGAGCCATTACCTGTGAACGGTGAGGCGCTTGTTGTTTTGTTGAAAATGTAAAATTAGATTAAGGTTTAGGGTAAAAATTGTAAACTTGTCCGGTCTGCATATGTAATATTGAGGAGCTATACTAGTTGGTCCTTCTATTTCTCCTAGATAATCAGCAGATTGACTGAATATTTTTTTCTACCTACTTTTAATGGTAGAAAGCACACCACGTTTGGAGATGGAAAGGTGGGCTAGAGGGGATATGGAGGAGGCCTATGCGTTTTGATTCAAATTTTTGCTAGGTGTGCTTTCATCTGTTTGCTGGTAATCTAGGAAACGTAGCTACAAAGTGTCGGGTAAAAGATGTAACTGTAGTGGGTGAAAAGTTTGCGTTTTACTTGGGCCTGTGGACCATAGGGATCCCTTCATAATAGTAATAAAATATAAATAATCTTTATTTGTGTAGCGCCATGGGCGGCTTACCCCACCGCACTGAGATCCGTCATGGGGTCCTTTTCTTAGGGGCTGAGGAATAAGTGGACTGTATCGAAAAGTGGTTTGGGGTGTGGGATAGTGAGGAGACTTATGAGCAGATCAGCAGTATAGATAATTTTAATTGAAGGCCTTGTCAGAAACTTTGTATAGTTGGCCAATAGATAAAAGTTAGAACTTTACGTTATTGTAATGCGCGTTGCAGTTAGAAAGCATAGTAATGGCTCACAATGTAATCCTTTTTTTTGCAACAGGCTTCATCTGAGGTGAGTATAGCATTAATAGGTTTTGCACCTTGGTCTTATGTTAGTGTCAGCTGCCACATAACTGAGACTACTTCTGCGAGTAACGGCTTGGGTACCCCGCAGCGAAGACCAAATGCCACTTTGAGGTGCAAGAGGTGAAAACCGGGTATCCTAAGTGCAGCCTCCAGATTTAGCCCAAAGTCAAATCAGTTTGTGGCAAAGCGGGTCCACATCCGCTTGCTGACCTAACGGTGCCCAGTTCTAGGTTTTAGGCACCGACCACATTAATGTGAGCCATTACCTGTGAACGGTGAGGCGCTTGTTGTTTTGTTGAAAATGTAAAATTAGATTAAGGTTTAGGGTAAAAATTGTAAACTTGTCCGGTCTGCATATGTAATATTGAGGAGCTATACTAGTTGGTCCTTCTATTTCTCCTAGATAATCAGCAGATTGACTGAATATTTTTTTCTACCTACTTTTAATGGTAGAAAGCACACCACGTTTGGAGATGGAAAGGTGGGCTAGAGGGGATATGGAGGAGGCCTATGCGTTTTGATTCAAATTTTTGCTAGGTGTGCTTTCATCTGTTTGCTGGTAATCTAGGAAAAATAGCTACAAAGTGTCGGGTAAAAGATGTAACTGTAGTGAGTGGAAAGTTTGCGTTTTACTTGGGCCTTTGGACCTTAGGGATCCCTTCATATTAATAATAAAATAATAATAATCTTTATTTGTGTAGCGCCATGGGCGGCTTGCTCCGCAACACTGAGATCCGTCTTGGGGGGCCTGTGCTTTGGGGCTGAGGAATAAGTGGACTGTATCGAAAAGTGGTTTGGGGTGTGGGATAGTGAGGAGACTTATGAGCAGATCAGCAGTATAGATAATTTTAATTGAAGGCCTTGTCAGAAACTTTGAATAGTTGGCCAATAGATAAAAGTTAGAACTTTACGTTATTGTAATGCGCGTTCCAGTTAGAAAGCATAGTAATGGCTCACAATGTAATCCTTTTTTTTGCAACAGGCTTCATCTGAGGTGAGTATAGCATTAATAGGTTTTGCACCTTGGTCTTATGTTAGTGTCAGCTGCCACATAACTGAGACTACTTCTGCGAGTAACGGCTTGGGTACCCCGCAGCGAAGACCAAATGCCACTTTGAGGTGCAAGAGGTGAAAACCGGGTATCCTAAGTGCAGCCTCCAGATTTAGCCCAAAGTCAAATCAGTTTGTGGCAAAGCGGGTCCACATCCGCTTGCTGACCTAACGGTGCCCAGTTCTAGGTTTTAGGCACCGACCACATTAATGTGAGCCATTACCTGTGAACGGTGAGGCGCTTGTTGTTTTGTTGAAAATGTAAAATTAGATTAAGGTTTAGGGTAAAAATTGTAAACTTGTCCGGTCTGCATATGTAATATTGAGGAGCTATACTAGTTGGTCCTTCTATTTCTCCTAGATAATCAGCAGATTGACTGAATATTTTTTTCTACCTACTTTTAATGGTAGAAAGCACACCACGTTTGGAGATGGAAAGGTGGGCTAGAGGGGATATGGAGGAGGCCTATGCGTTTTGATTCAAATTTTTGCTAGGTGTGCTTTCATCTGTTTGCTGGTAATCTAGGAAAAATAGCTACAAAGTGTCGGGTAAAAGATGTAACTGTAGTGAGTGGAAAGTTTGCGTTTTACTTGGGCCTTTGGACCTTAGGGATCCCTTCATATTAATAATAAAATAATAATAATCTTTATTTGTGTAGCGCCATGGGCGGCTTGCTCCGCAACACTGAGATCCGTCTTGGGGGGCCTGTGCTTTGGGGCTGAGGAATAAGTGGACTGTATCGAAAAGTGGTTTGGGGTGTGGGATAGTGAGGAGACTTATGAGCAGATCAGCAGTATAGATAATTTTAATTGAAGGCCTTGTCAGAAACTTTGAATAGTTGGCCAATAGATAAAAGTTAGAACTTTACGTTATTGTAATGCGCGTTCCAGTTAGAAAGCATAGTAATGGCTCACAATGTAATCCTTTTTTTTGCAACAGGCTTCATCTGAGGTGAGTATAGCATTAATAGGTTTTGCACCTTGGTCTTATGTTAGTGTCAGCTGCCACATAACTGAGACTACTTCTGCGAGTAACGGCTTGGGTACCCCGCAGCGAAGACCAAATGCCACTTTGAGGTGCAAGAGGTGAAAACCGGGTATCCTAAGTGCAGCCTCCAGATTTAGCCCAAAGTCAAATCAGTTTGTGGCAAAGCGGGTCCACATCCGCTTGCTGACCTAACGGTGCCCAGTTCTAGGTTTTAGGCACCGACCACATTAATGTGAGCCATTACCTGTGAACGGTGAGGCGCTTGTTGTTTTGTTGAAAATGTAAAATTAGATTAAGGTTTAGGGTAAAAATTGTAAACTTGTCCGGTCTGCATATGTAATATTGAGGAGCTATACTAGTTGGTCCTTCTATTTCTCCTAGATAATCAGCAGATTGACTGAATATTTTTTTCTACCTACTTTTAATGGTAGAAAGCACACCACGTTTGGAGATGGAAAGGTGGGCTAGAGGGGATATGGAGGAGGCCTATGCGTTTTGATTCAAATTTTTGCTAGGTGTGCTTTCATCTGTTTGCTGGTAATCTAGGAAACGTAGCTACAAAGTGTCGGGTAAAAGATGTAACTGTAGTGGGTGAAAAGTTTGCGTTTTACTTGGGCCTGTGGACCATAGGGATCCCTTCATAATAGTAATAAAATATAAATAATCTTTATTTGTGTAGCGCCATGGGCGGCTTACCCCACCGCACTGAGATCCGTCATGGGGTCCTTTTCTTAGGGGCTGAGGAATAAGTGGACTGTATCGAAAAGTGGTTTGGGGTGTGGGATAGTGAGGAGACTTATGAGCAGATCAGCAGTATAGATAATTTTAATTGAAGGCCTTGTCAGAAACTTTGTATAGTTGGCCAATAGATAAAAGTTAGAACTTTACGTTATTGTAATGCGCGTTGCAGTTAGAAAGCATAGTAATGGCTCACAATGTAATCCTTTTTTTTGCAACAGGCTTCATCTGAGGTGAGTATAGCATTAATAGGTTTTGCACCTTGGTCTTATGTTAGTGTCAGCTGCCACATAACTGAGACTACTTCTGCGAGTAACGGCTTGGGTACCCCGCAGCGAAGACCAAATGCCACTTTGAGGTGCAAGAGGTGAAAACCGGGTATCCTAAGTGCAGCCTCCAGATTTAGCCCAAAGTCAAATCAGTTTGTGGCAAAGCGGGTCCACATCCGCTTGCTGACCTAACGGTGCCCAGTTCTAGGTTTTAGGCACCGACCACATTAATGTGAGCCATTACCTGTGAACGGTGAGGCGCTTGTTGTTTTGTTGAAAATGTAAAATTAGATTAAGGTTTAGGGTAAAAATTGTAAACTTGTCCGGTCTGCATATGTAATATTGAGGAGCTATACTAGTTGGTCCTTCTATTTCTCCTAGATAATCAGCAGATTGACTGAATATTTTTTTCTACCTACTTTTAATGGTAGAAAGCACACCACGTTTGGAGATGGAAAGGTGGGCTAGAGGGGATATGGAGGAGGCCTATGCGTTTTGATTCAAATTTTTGCTAGGTGTGCTTTCATCTGTTTGCTGGTAATCTAGGAAACGTAGCTACAAAGTGTCGGGTAAAAGATGTAACTGTAGTGGGTGAAAAGTTTGCGTTTTACTTGGGCCTGTGGACCATAGGGATCCCTTCATAATAGTAATAAAATATAAATAATCTTTATTTGTGTAGCGCCATGGGCGGCTTACCCCACCGCACTGAGATCCGTCATGGGGTCCTTTTCTTAGGGGCTGAGGAATAAGTGGACTGTATCGAAAAGTGGTTTGGGGTGTGGGATAGTGAGGAGACTTATGAGCAGATCAGCAGTATAGATAATTTTAATTGAAGGCCTTGTCAGAAACTTTGAATAGTTGGCCAATAGATAAAAGTTAGAACTTTACGTTATTGTAATGCGCGTTCCAGTTAGAAAGCATAGTAATGGCTCACAATGTAATCCTTTTTTTTGCAACAGGCTTCATCTGAGGTGAGTATAGCATTAATAGGTTTTGCACCTTGGTCTTATGTTAGTGTCAGCTGCCACATAACTGAGACTACTTCTGCGAGTAACGGCTTGGGTACCCCGCAGCGAAGACCAAATGCCACTTTGAGGTGCAAGAGGTGAAAACTGGGTATCCTAAGTGCAGCCTCCAGATTTAGCCCAAAGTCAAATCAGTTTGTGGCAAAGCGGGTCCACATCCGCTTGCTGACCTAACGGTGCCCAGTTCTAGGTTTTAGGCACCGACCACATTAATGTGAGCCATTACCTGTGAACGGTGAGGCGCTTGTTGTTTTGTTGAAAATGTAAAATTAGATTAAGGTTTAGGGTAAAAATTGTAAACTTGTCCGGTCTGCATATGTAATATTGAGGAGCTATACTAGTTGGTCCTTCTATTTCTCCTAGATAATCAGCAGATTGACTGAATATTTTTTTCTACCTACTTTTAATGGTAGAAAGCACACCACGTTTGGAGATGGAAAGGTGGGCTAGAGGGGATATGGAGGAGGCCTATGCGTTTTGATTCAAATTTTTGCTAGGTGTGCTTTCATCTGTTTGCTGGTAATCTAGGAAAAATAGCTACAAAGTGTCGGGTAAAAGATGTAACTGTAGTGAGTGGAAAGTTTGCGTTTTACTTGGGCCTTTGGACCTTAGGGATCCCTTCATATTAATAATAAAATAATAATAATCTTTATTTGTGTAGCGCCATGGGCGGCTTGCTCCGCAACACTGAGATCCGTCTTGGGGGGCCTGTGCTTTGGGGCTGAGGAATAAGTGGACTGTATCGAAAAGTGGTTTGGGGTGTGGGATAGTGAGGAGACTTATGAGCAGATCAGCAGTATAGATAATTTTAATTGAAGGCCTTGTCAGAAACTTTGAATAGTTGGCCAATAGATAAAAGTTAGAACTTTACGTTATTGTAATGCGCGTTCCAGTTAGAAAGCATAGTAATGGCTCACAATGTAATCCTTTTTTTTGCAACAGGCTTCATCTGAGGTGAGTATAGCATTAATAGGTTTTGCACCTTGGTCTTATGTTAGTGTCAGCTGCCACATAACTGAGACTACTTCTGCGAGTAACGGCTTGGGTACCCCGCAGCGAAGACCAAATGCCACTTTGAGGTGCAAGAGGTGAAAACCGGGTATCCTAAGTGCAGCCTCCAGATTTAGCCCAAAGTCAAATCAGTTTGTGGCAAAGCGGGTCCACATCCGCTTGCTGACCTAACGGTGCCCAGTTCTAGGTTTTAGGCACCGACCACATTAATGTGAGCCATTACCTGTGAACGGTGAGGCGCTTGTTGTTTTGTTGAAAATGTAAAATTAGATTAAGGTTTAGGGTAAGAATTGTAAACTTGTCCGGTCTGCATATGTAATATTGAGGAGCTATACTAGTTGGTCCTTCTATTTCTCCTAGATAATCAGCAGATTGACTGAATATTTTTTTCTACCTACTTTTAATGGTAGAAAGCACACCACGTTTGGAGATGGAAAGGTGGGCTAGAGGGGATATGGAGGAGGCTATGCGTTTTGATTCAAATTTTTGCTAGGTGTGCTTTCATCTGTTTGCTGGCAATCTAGGAAAAATAGCTACAAAGTGTCGGGTAAAAGATGTAACTGTAGTGGGTGTAAAGTTTGCGTTTTACTTGGGCCTTTTGACCTTAGGGATCCCTTCATATTAATAATAAAATAATAACAATCTTTATTTGTGTAGCGCCATGGGCGGCTTGCTCCGCAACACTGAGATCCGTCTTGGGGGCCTGTGCTTTGGGGCTGAGGAATAAGTGGATTGTATCGAAAAGTGGTTTGGGATGTGGGATAGTGAGGAGACTTATGAGCAGATCAGCAGTATAGATAATTTTAATTGAAGGCCTTGTCAGAAACTTTGTATAGTTGGCCAATAGATAAAAGTTAGAACTTTACGTTATTGTAATGCGCGTTGCAGTTAGAAAGCATAGTAATGGCTCACAATGTAATCCTTTTTTTTGCAACAGGCTTCATCTGAGGTGAGTATAGCATTAATAGGTTTTGCACCTTGGTCTTATGTTAGTGTCAGCTGCCACATAACTGAGACTACTTCTGCGAGTAACGGCTTGGGTACCCCGCAGCGAAGACCAAATGCCACTTTGAGGTGCAAGAGGTGAAAACCGGGTATCCTAAGTGCAGCCTCCAGATTTAGCCCAAAGTCAAATCAGTTTGTGGCAAAGCGGGTCCACATCCGCTTGCTGACCTAACGGTGCCCAGTTCTTGGTTTTAGGCACCGACCACATTAATGTGAGCCATTACCTGTGAACGGTGAGGCGCTTGTTGTTTTGTTGAAAATGTAAAATTAGATTAAGGTTTAGGGTAAAAATTGTAAACTTGTCCGGTCTGCATATGTAATATTGAGGAGCTATACTAGTTGGTCCTTCTATTTCTCCTAGATAATCAGCAGATTGACTGAATATTTTTTTCTACCTACTTTTAATGGTAGAAAGCACACCACGTTTGGAGATGGAAAGGTGGGCTAGAGGGGATATGGAGGAGGCCTATGCGTTTTGATTCAAATTTTTGCTAGGTGTGCTTTCATCTGTTTGCTGGTAATCTAGGAAAAATAGCTACAAAGTGTCGGGTAAAAGATGTAACTGCAGTGAGTGGAAAGTTTGCGTTTTACTTGGGCCTTTGGACCTTAGGGATCCCTTCATATTAATAATAAAATAATAATAATCTTTATTTGTGTAGCGTCATGGGCGGCTTGCTCCGCAACACTGAGATCCGTCTTGGGGGCCTGTGCTTTGGGGCTGAGGAATAAGTGGACTGTATCGAAAAGTGGTTTGGGGTGTGGGATAGTGAGGAGACTTATGAGCAGATCAGCAGTATGGATAATTTTAATTGAAGGCCTTGTCAGAAACTTTGAATAGTTGGCCAATAGATAAAAGTTAGAACTTTACGTTATTGTAATGCGCGTTGCAGTTAGAAAGCATAGTAATGGCTCACAATGTAATCCTATTTTTTGCAACAGGCTTCATCTGAGGTGAGTATAGCATTAATAGGTTTTGCACCTTGGTCTTATGTTAGTGTCAGCTGCCACATAACTGAGACTACTTCTGCGAGTAACGGCTTGGGTACCCCGCAGCGAAGACCAAATGCCACTTTGAGGTGCAAGAGGTGAAAACCGGGTATCCTAAGTGCAGCCTCCAGATTTAGCCCAAAGTCAAATCAGTTTGTGGCAAAGCGGGTCCATATCCGCTTGCTGACCTAACGGGGCCCAGTTCTAGGTTTTAGGCACCGACCACATTAATGTGAGCCATTACCTGTGAACGGTGAGGCGCTTGTTGTTTTGTTGAAAATGTAAAATTAGATTAAGGTTTAGGATAAAAATTGTAAACCTGTCCGGTCTGCATATGTAATATTGAGGAGCTATACTAGTTGGTCCTTCTATTTCTCCTAGATAATCAGCAGATTGACTGAATATTTTTTTCTACCTACCTGTAAGGGTAGAAAGCACACCACGTTTGGAGATGGAAAGGTGGGCTAGAGGGGATATGGAGGAGGCCTATGGTTTTTGATTCAAATTTTTGCTAGGTGTGCTTTCATCTGTTTGCTGGTAATCTAGGAAAAATAGCTACAAAGTGTCGGGTAAAAGATGGAACTGTAGTGAGTGGAAAGTTTGCGTTTTACTTGGGCCTTTTGACCTTAGGGATCCCTTCATATTAATAATAAAATAATAACAATCTTTATTTGTGTAGCGCCATGGGCGGCTTGCTCCGCAACACTGAGATCCGTCTTGGGGGCCTGTGCTTTGGGGCTGAGGAATAAGTGGATTGTATCGAAAAGTGGTTTGGGGTGTGGGATAGTGAGGAGACTTATGAGCAGATCAGCAGTATAGATAATTTTAATTGAAGGCCTTGTCAGAAACTTTGTATAGTTGGCCAATAGATAAAAGTTAGAACTTTACGTTATTGTAATGCGCGTTGCAGTTCGAAAGCATAGTAATGGCTCACAATGTAATCCTTTTTTTTGCAACAGGCTTCATCTGAGGTGAGTATAGCATTAATAGGTTTTGCACCTTGGTCTTATGTTAGTGTCAGCTGCCACATAACTGAGACTACTTCTGCGAGTAACGGCTTGGGTACCCCGCAGCGAAGACCAAATGCCACTTTGAGGTGCAAGAGGTGAAAACCGGGTATCCTAAGTGAAGCCTCCAGATTTAGCCCAAAGTCAAATCAGTTTGTGGCAAAGCGGGTCCACATCCGCTTGCTGACCTAACGGTGCCCAGTTCTAGGTTTTAGGCACCGACCACATTAATGTGAGCCATTACCTGTGAACGGTGAGGCGCTTGTTGTTTTGTTGAAAATGTAAAATTAGATTAAGGTTTTGGGTAAAAATTGTAAACTTGTCCGGTCTGCATATGTAATATTGAGGAGCTATACTAGTTGGTCCTTCTATTTCTCCTAGATAATCAGCAGATTGACTGAATATTTTTTTCTACCTACTTTTAATGGTAGAAAACACACCACGTTTGGAGATGGAAAGGTTGGCTAGAGGGGATATGGAGGAGGCCTATGCGTTTTGATTCAGATTTTTTGCTAGGTGTGCTTTCATTTGTTTGCTGGTAATCTAGGAAAAATAGCTACAAAGTGTCGGGTAAAAGATGTAACTGTAGTGGGTGGAAAGTTTGCGTTTTACTTGGGCCTTTTGACCTTAGGGATCCCTTCATATTAATAATAAAATAATAATAATCTTTAGTTGTGTATCGCCATGGGCGGCTTGCTCCGCAACACTGAGATCCGTCTTGGGGGCCTGTGCTTTGGGGCTGAGGAATAAGTGGACTGTATCGAAAAGTGGTTTGGGGTGTGGGATAGTGAGGAGACTTATGAGCAGATCAGCAGTATAGATAATTTTAATTGAAGGCCTTGTCAGAAACTTTGTATAGTTGGCCAATAGATAAAAGTTAGAACTTTACGTTATTGTAATGCGCGTTGCAGTTAGAAGGCATAGTAATGGCTCACAATGTAATCCTTTTTTTTGCAACAGGCTTCATCTGAGGTGAGTATAGCATTAATAGGTTTTGCACCTTGGTCTTATGTTAGTGTCAGCTGCCACATAACTGAGACTACTTCTGCGAGTTTCGGCTTGGGTACCCCGCAGCGAAGACCAAATGCCACTTTGAGGTGCAAGAGGTGAAAACCGGGTATCCTAAGTGCAGCCTCCAGATTTAGCCCAAAGTCAAATCAGTTTGTGGCAAAGCGGGTCCACATCCGCTTGCTGACCTAACGGTGCCCAGTTCTAGGTTTTAGGCACCGACCACATTAATGTGAGCCATTACCTGTGAACGGTGAGGCGCTTGTTGTTTTGTTGAAAATGTAAAATTAGATTAAGGTTTAGGGTAAAAATTGTAAACTTGTCCGGTCTGCATATGTAATATTGAGGAGCTATACTAGTTGGTCCTTCTATTTCTCCTAGATAATCAGCAGATTGACTGAATATTTTTTTCTACCTACTTTTAATGGTAGAAAGCACACCACGTTTGGAGATGGAAAGGTGGGCTAGAGGGGATATGGAGGAGGCCTATGCGTTTTGATTCAAATTTTTGCTAGGTGTGCTTTCATCTGTTTGCTGGTAATCTAGGAAAAATAGCTACAAAGTGTCGGGTAAAAGATGGAACTGTAGTGAGTGGAAAGTTTGCGTTTTACTTGGGCCTTTTGACCTTAAGTATCCCTTCATATTAATAATAAAATAATAATCTTTATTTGTGTAGCGCCATGGGCGGCTTGCTCCGCAACACTGAGATCCGTCTTGGGGGCCTGTGCTTTGGGGCTGAGGAATAAGTGGACTGTATCGAAAAGTGGTTTGGGGTGTGGGATAGTGAGGAGACTTATGAGCATATCAGCAGTATAGATAATTTTAATTGAAGGCCTTGTCAGAAACTTTGAATAGTTAGCCAATAGATAAAAGTTAGAACTTTACGTTATTGTAATGCGCGTTGCAGTTAGAAAGCATAGTAATGGCTCACAATGTAATCCTTTTTTTTGCAACAGGCTTCATCTGAGGTGAGTATAGCATTAATAGGTTTTGCACCTTGGTCTTATGTTAGTGTCAGCTGCCACATAACTGAGACTACTTCTGCGAGTAACGGCTTGGGTACCCCGCAGCGAAGACCAAATGCCACTTTGAGGTGCAAGAGGTGAAAACCGGGTATCCTAAGTGCAGCCTCCAGATTTAGCCCAAAGTCAAATCAGTTTGTGGCAAAGCGGGTCCACATCCGCTTGCTGACCTAACGGTGCCCAGTTCTAGGTTTTAGGCACCGACCACATTAATGTGAGCCATTACCTGTGAACGGTGAGGCGCTTGTTGTTTTGTTGAAAATGTAAAATTAGATTAAGGTTTAGGGTAAAAATTGTAAACTTGTCCGGTCTGCATATGTAATATTGAGGAGCTATACTAGTTGGTCCTTCTATTTCTCCTAGATAATCAGCAGATTGACTGAATATTTTTTTCTACCTACTTTTAATGGTAGAAAGCACACCACGTTTGGAGATGGAAAGGTGGGCTAGAGGGGATATGGAGGAGGCCTATGCATTTTGATTCAAATTTTTGCTAGGTGTGCTTTCATCTGTTTGCTGGTAATCTAGGAAAAATAGCTACAAAGTGTTGGGTAAAAGATGTAACTGTAGTGCATGAAAAGTTTGCGTTTTACTTGGGCCTGTGGACCATAGGGATCCCTTAATAATAGTAATAAAATATAAATAATCTTTATTTGTGTAGCGCCATGGGCGGCTTACCCCACCGCACTGAGATCCGTCATGGGGTCCTTTTCTTAGGGGCTGAGGAATAAGTGGACTGTATCGAAAAGTGGTTTGGGGTGTGGGATAGTGAGGAGACTTATGAGCAGATCAGCAGTATAGATAATTTTAATTGAAGGCCTTGTCAGAAACTTTGTATAGTTGGCCAATAGATAAAAGTTAGAACTTTACGTTATTGTAATGCGCGTTGCAGTTCGAAAGCATAGTAATGGCTCACAATGTAATCCTTTTTTTTGCAACAGGCTTCATCTGAGGTGAGTATAGCATTAATAGGTTTTGCACCTTGGTCTTATGTTAGTGTCAGCTGCCACATAACTGAGACTACTTCTGCGAATAACGGCTTGGGTACCCCGCAGCGAAGACCAAATGCCACTTTGAGGTGCAAGAGGTGAAAACCGGGTATCCTAAGTGCAGCCTCCAGATTTAGCCCAAAGTCAAATCAGTTTGTGGCAAAGCGGGTCCACATCCGCTTGCTGACCTAACGGTGCCCAGTTCTAGGTTTTAGGCACCGACCACATTAATGTGAGCCATTACCTGTGAACGGTGAGGCGCTTGTTGTTTTGTTGAAAATGTAAAATTAGATTAAGGTTTTGGGTAAAAATTGTAAACTTGTCCGGTCTGCATATGTAATATTGAGGAGCTATACTAGTTGGTCCTTCTATTTCTCTTAGATAATCAGCAGATTGACTGAATATTTTTTTCTACCTACTTTTAATGGTAGAAAACACACCACGTTTGGAGATGGAAAGGTGGGCTAGAGGGGATATGGAGGAGGCCTATGCGTTTTGATTCAGATTTTTTGCTAGGTGTGCTTTCATTTGTTTGCTGGTAATCTAGGAAAAATAGCTACAAAGTGTCGGGTAAAAGATGTAACTGTAGTGGGTGGAAAGTTTGCGTTTTACTTGGGCCTTTGGACCTTAGGGATCCCTTCATATTAATAATAAAATAATAATAATCTTTATTTGTGTATCGCCATGGGCGGCTTGCTCCGCAACACTGAGATCCGTCTTGGGGGCCTGTGCTTTGGGGCTGAGGAATAAGTGGACTGTATCGAAAAGTGGTTTGGGGTGTGGGATAGTGAGGAGACTTATGAGCAGATCAGCAGTATAGATAATTTTAATTGAAGGCCTTGTCAGAAACTTTGTATAGTTGGCCAATAGATAAAAGTTAGAACTTTACGTTATTGTAATGCGCGTTGCAGTTAGAAAGCATAGTAATGGCTCACAATGTAATCCTTTTTTTTGCAACAGGCTTCATCTGAGGTGAGTATAGCATTAATAGGTTTTGCACCTTGGTCTTATGTTAGTGTCAGCTGCCACATAACTGAGACTACTTCTGCGAGTAACGGCTTGGGTACCCCGCAGCGAAGACCAAATGCCACTTTGAGGTGCAAGAGGTGAAAACCGGGTATCCTAAGTGCAGCCTCCAGATTTAGCCCAAAGTCAAATCAGTTTGTGGCAAAGCGGGTCCACATCCGCTTGCTGACCTAACGGTGCCCAGTTCTAGGTTTTAGGCACCGACCACATTAATGTGAGCCATTTCCTGTGAACGGTGAGGCGCTTGTTGTTTTGTTGAAAATGTAAAATTAGATTAAGGTTTAGGGTAAAAATTGTAAACTTGTCCGGTCTGCATATGTAATATTGAGGAGCTATACTAGTTGGTCCTTCTATTTCTCCTAGATAATCAGCAGATTGACTGAATATTTTTTTCTACCTACTTTTAATGGTAGAAAGCACACCACGTTTGGAGATGGAAAGGTGGGCTAGAGGGGATATGGAGGAGGCCTATGCGTTTTGATTCAAATTTTTGCTAGGTGTGCTTTCATCTGTTTGCTGGTAATCTAGGAAAAATAGCTACAAAGTGTCGGGTAAAAGATGTAACTGTAGTGAGTGTAAAGTTTGCGTTTTACTTGGGCCTTTTGACCTTAGGGATCCCTTCATATTAATAATAAAATAATAATAATCTTTATTTGTGTAGCACCATGGGCGGCTTGCTCCGCAACACTGAGATCCGTCTTGGGGGCCTGTGCTTTGGGGCTGAAAAATAAGTGGACTGTATCGAAAAGTGGTTTGGGGTGTGGGATAGTGAGGAGACTTATGAGCAGATCAGCAGTATAGATAATTTTAATTGAAGGCCTTGTCAGAAACTTTGTATAGTTGGCCAATAGATAAAAGTTAGAACTTTACGTTATTGTAATGCGCGTTGCAGTTAGAAAGCATAGTAATGGCTCACAATGTAATCCTTTTTTTTGCAACAGGCTTCATCTGAGGTGAGTATAGCATTAATAGGTTTTGCACCTTGGTCTTATGTTAGTGTCAGCTGCCACATAACTGAGACTACTTCTGCGAGTAACGACTTGGGTACCCCGCAGCGAAGACCAAATGCCACTTTGAGGTGCAAGAGGTGAAAACCGGGTATCCTCAGTGCAGCCTCCAGATTTAGCCCAAAGTCAAATCAGTTTGTGGCAAAGCGGGTCCACATCCGCTTGCTGACCTAACGGTGCCCAGTTCTAGGTTTTAGGCACCGACCACATTAATGTGAGCCATTACCTGTGAACGGTGAGGCGCTTGTTGTTTTGTTGAAAATGTAAAATTAGATTAAGGTTTAGGGTAAAAATTGTAAACTTGTCCGGTCTGCATATGTAATATTGAGGAGCTATACTAGTTGGTCCTTCTATTTCTCCTAGATAATCAGCAGATTGACTGAATATTTTTTTCTACCTACTTTTAATGGTAGAAAGCACACCACGTTTGGAGATGGAAAGGTGGGCTAGAGGGGATATGGAGGAGGCCTATGCATTTTGATTCAGAATTTTTGCTAGGTGTGCTTTCATTTGTTTGCTGGTAATCTAGGAAAAATAGCTACAAAGTGTCGGGTAAAAGATGTAACTGTAGTGGGTGGAAAGTTTGCGTTTTACTTGGGCCTTTTGACCTTAGGGATCCCTTCATATTAATAATAAAATAATAATAATCTTTATTTGTGTAGCGTCATGGGCGGCTTGCTCCGCAACACTGAGATCCGTCTTGGGGGCCTGTGCTTTGGGGCTGAGGAATAAGTGGACTGTATCGAAAAGTGGTTTGGGGTGTGGGATAGTGAGGAGACTTATGAGCAGATCAGCAGTATAGATAATTTTAATTGAAGGCCTTGTCAGAAACTTTGTATAGTTGGCCAATAGATAAAAGTTAGAACTTTACGTTATTGTAATGCGTGTTGCTGTTAGAAAGCATAGTAATGGCTCACAATGTAATCCTTTTGTTTGCAACAGGCTTCATCTGAGGTGAGTATAGCATTAATAGGTTTTGCACCTTGGTCTTATGTTAGTGTCAGCTGCCACATAACTGAGACTACTTCTGCGAGTAACGGCTTGGGTACCCCGCAGCGAAGACCAAATGCCACTTTGAGGTGCAAGAGGTGAAAACCGGGTATCCTAAGTGCAGCCTCCAGATTTAGCCCAAAGTCAAATCAGTTTGTGGCAAAGCGGGTCCACATCCGCTTGCTGACCTAACGGTGCCCAGTTTTAGGCACCGACCACATTAATGTGAGCCATTACCTGTGAACGGTGAGGCGCTTGTTGTTTTGTTGAAAATGTAAAATTAGATTAAGGTTTAGGGTAAAAATTGTAAACTTGTCCGGTCTGCATATGTAATATTGAGGAGCTATACTAGTTGGTCCTTCTATTTCTCCTAGATAATCAGCAGATTGACTGAATATTTTTTTCTACCTACTTTTAATGGTAGAAAGCACACCACGTTTGGAGATGGAAAGGTGGGCTAGAGGGGATATGGAGGAGGCCTATGCGTTTTGATTCAAATTTTTGCTAGGTGTGCTTTCATCTGTTTGCTGGTAATCTAGGAAAAATAGCTACAAAGTGTCGGGTAAAAGATGTAACTGTAGTGGGTGAAAAGTTTGCGTTTTACTTGGGCCTGTGGACCATAGGGATCCCTTCATAATAGTAATAAAATATAAATAATCTTTATTTGTGTAGCGCCATGGGCGGCTTACCCCACCGCACTGAGCTCCGTCATGGGGTCCTTTTCTTAGGGGCTGAGGAATAAGTGGACTGTATCGAAAAGTGGTTTGGGGTGTGGGATAGTGAGGAGACTTATGAGCAGATCAGCAGTATAGATAATTTTAATTGAAGGCCTTGTCAGAAACTTTGTATAGTTGGCCAATAGATAAAAGTTAGAACTTTACGTTATTGTAATGCGCGTTGCAGTTAGAAAGCATAGTAATGGCTCACAATGTAATCCTTTTTTTTGCAACAGACTTCATCTGAGGTGAGTATAGCATTAATAGGTTTTGCACCTTGGTCTTATGTTAGTGTCAGCTGCCACATAACTGAGACTACTTCTGCGAGTAACGGCTTGGGTACCCCGCAGCGAAGACCAAATGCCACTTTGAGGTGCAAGAGGTGAAAACCGGGTATCCTAAGTGCAGCCTCCAGATTTAGCCCAAAGTCAAATCAGTTTGTGGCAAAGCGGGTCCACATCCGCTTGCTGACCTAACGGTGCCCAGTTCTAGGTTTTAGGCACCGACCACATTAATGTGAGCCATTACCTGTGAACGGTGAGGCGCTTGTTGTTTTGTTGAAAATGTAAAATTAGATTAAGGTTTAGGGTAAAAATTGTAAACTTGTCCGGTCTGCATATGTAATATTGAGGAGCTATACTAGTTGGTCCTTCTATTTCTCCTAGATAATCAGCAGATTGACTGAATATTTTTTTCTACCTACTTTTAATGGTAGAAAGCACACCACGTTTGGAGATGGAAAGGTGGGCTAGAGGGGATATGGAGGAGGCCTATGCGTTTTGATTCAAATTTTAGCTAGGTGTGCTTTCATCTGTTTGCTGGTAATCTAGGAAAAATAGCTACAAAGTGTCGGGTAAAAGATGTAACTGTAGTGAGTGGAAAGTTTGCGTTTTACTTGGGCCTTTGGACCTTAGGGATCCCTACATATTAATAATAAAATAATAATAATCTTTATTTGTGTAGCGCCATGGGCGGCTTGCTCCGCAACACTGAGATCCGTCTTGGGGGGCCTGTGCTTTGGGGCTGAGGAATAAGTGGACTGTATCGAAAAGTGGTTTGGGGTGTGGGATAGTGAGGAGACTTATGAGCAGCTAAGCAGTATAGATAATTTTAATTGAAGGCCTTGTCAGAAACTTTGAATACTTGGCCAATAGATAAAAGTTAGAACTTACGTTATTGTAATGCGCCTTCCAGTTAGGTAGCATAGTAATGGCTCACAATGTAATCCTTTTTTTTGCAACAGGCTTCATCTGAGGTGAGTATAGCATTAATAGGTTTTGCACCTTGGTCTTATGTTAGTGTCAGCTGCCACATAACTGAGACTACTTCTGCGAGTAACGGCTTGGATACCCCGCAGCAAAGACCAAATGCCACTTTGAGGTGCAAGAGGTGAAAACCGGGTATCCTAAGTGCAGCCTCCAGATTTAGCCCAAAGTCAAATCAGTTTGTGGCAAAGCGGGTCCACATCCGCTTGCTGACCTAACGGTGCCCAGTTCTAGGTTTTAGGCACCGACCACATTAATGTGAGCCATTACCTGTGAACGGTGAGGCGCTTGTTGTTTTGTTGAAAATGTAAAATTAGATTAAGGTTTAGGGTAAAAATTGTAAACTTGTCCGGTCTGCATATGTAATATTGAGGAGCTATACTAGTTGGTCCTTCTATTTCTCCTAGATAATCAGCAGATTGACTGAATATTTTTTTCTACCTACTTTTAATGGTAGAAAGCACACCACGTTTGGAGATGGAAAGGTGGGCTAGAGGGGATATGGAGGAGGCCTATGCGTTTTGATTCAAATTTTTGCTAGGTGTGCTTTCATCTGTTTGCTGGTAATCTAGGAAAAATAGCTACAAAGTGTCGGGTAAAAGATGTAACTGTAGTGAGTGGAAAGTTTGCGTTTTACTTGGGCCTTTGGACCTTAGGGATCCCTTCATATTAATAATAAAATAATTATAATCTTTATTTGTGTAGCGCCATGGGCGGCTTGCTCCACAACACTGAGATCCGTCTTGGGGGGCCTGTGCTTTGGGGCTGAGGAATAAGTGGACTGTATCGAAAAGTGGTTTGGGGTGTGGGATAGTGAGGAGACTTATGAGCAGATCAGCAGTATAGATAATTTTAATTGAAGGCCTTGTCAGAAACTTTGTATAGTTGGCCAATAGATAAAAGTTAGAACTTTACGTTATTGTAATGCGCGTTCCAGTTAGGTAGCATAGTAATGGCTCACAATGTAATCCTTTTTTTTGCAACAGGCTTCATCTGAGGTGAGTATAGCATTAATAGGTTTTGCACCTTGGTCT
Organism: Eleutherodactylus coqui; assembly: GCF_035609145.1. Lineage (NCBI taxonomy): Eukaryota > Metazoa > Chordata > Amphibia > Anura > Eleutherodactylidae > Eleutherodactylus > Eleutherodactylus coqui. The sequence continues at coordinate 113,338,883 of NC_089844.1, forward strand.
TATGTTAGTGTCAGCTGCCACATAACTGAGACTACTTCTGCGAGTAACGGCTTGGATACCCCGCAGCGAAGACCAAATGCCACTTTGAGGTGCAAGAGGTGAAAACCGGGTATCCTAAGTGCAGCCTCCAGATTTAGCCCAAAGTCAAATCAGTTTGTGGCAAAGCGGGTCCACATCCGCTTGCTGACCTAACGGTGCCCAGTTCTAGGTTTTAGGCACCGACCACATTAATGTGAGCCATTACCTGTGAACTATGAGGCGCTTGTTGTTTTGTTGAAAATGTAAAATTAGATTAAGGTTTAGGGTAAAAATTGTAAACTTGTCCGGTCTGCATATGTAATATTGAGGAGCTATACTAGTTGGTCCTTCTATTTCTCCTAGATAATCAGCAGATTGACTGAATATTTTTTTCTACCTACTTTTAATGGTAGAAAGCACACCACGTTTGGAGATGGAAAGGTGGGCTAGAGGGGATATGGAGGAGGCCTATGCGTTTTGATTCAGAATTTTAGCTAGGTGTGCTTTCATCTGTTTGCTGGTAATCTAGGAAAAATAGCTACAAAGTGTCGGGTAAAAGATGTAACTGTAGTGAGTGGAAAGTTTGCGTTTTACTTGGGCCTTTGGACCTTAGGGATCCCTTCATATTAATAATAAAATAATAATAATCTTTATTTGTGTAGCGCCATGGGCGGCTTGCTCCGCAACACTGAGATCCATCTTGGGGGGCCTGTGCTTTGGGGCTGAGGAATAAGTGGACTGTATCGAAAAGTGGTTTGGGGTGTGGGATAGTGAGGAGACTTATGAGCAGCTAAGCAGTATAGATAATTTTAATTGAATGCCTTGTCAGAAACTTTGAATACTTGGCCAATAGATAAAAGTTAGAACTTTACGTTATTGTAATGCGCGTTCCAGTTAGGTAGCATAGTAATGGCTCACAATGTAATCCTTTTTTTTGCAACAGGCTTCATCTGAGGTGAGTATAGCATTAATAGGTTTTGCACCTTGGTCTTATGTTAGTGTCAGCTGCCACATAACTGAAACTACTTCTGCGAGTAACGGCTTGGATACCCCGCAGCAAAGACCAAATGCCACTTTGAGGTGCAAGAGGTGAAAACCGGGTATCCTAAGTGCAGCCTCCAGATTTAGCCCAAAGTCAAATCAGTTTGTGGCAAAGCGGGTCCACATCCGCTTGCTGACCTAACGGTGCCCAGTTCTAGGTTTTAGGCACCGACCACATTAATGTGAGCCATTACCTGTGAACGGTGAGGCGCTTGTTGTTTTGTTGAAAATGTAAAATTAGATTAAGGTTTAGGGTAAAAATTGTAAACTTGTCCGGTCTGCATATGTAATATTGAGGAGCTATACTAGCTGGTCCTTCTATTTCTCCTAGATAATCAGCAGATTGACTGAATATTTTTTTCTACCTACTTTTAATGGTAGAAAGCACACCACGTTTGGAGATGGAAAGGTGGGCTAGAGGGGATATGGAGGAGGCCTATGCGTTTTGATTCAAATTTTTGCTAGGTGTGCTTTCATCTGTTTGCTGGTAATCTAGGAAAAATAGCTACAAAGTGTCGGGTAAAAGATGTAACTGTAGTGAGTGGAAAGTTTGCGTTTTACTTGGGCCTTTGGACCTTAGGGATCACTTCATATTAATAATAAAATAATAATAATCTTTATTTGTGTAGCGCCATGGGCGGCTTGCTCCGCAACACTGAGATCCGTCTTGGGGGGCCTGTGCTTTGGGGCTGAGGAATAAGTGGACTGTATCGAAAAGTGGTTTGGGGTGTGGGATAGTGAGGAGACTTATGAGCAGATCAGCAGTATAGATAATTTTAATTGAAGGCCTTGTCAGAAACTTTGTATAGTTGGCCAATAGATAAAAGTTAGAACTTTACGTTATTGTAATGCGCGTTCCAGTTAGGTAGCATAGTAATGGCTCACAATGTAATCCTTTTTTTTGCAACAGGCTTCATCTGAGGTGAGTATAGCATTAATAGGTTTTGCACCTTGGTCTTATGTTAGTGTCAGCTGCCACATAACTGAGACTACTTCTGCGAGTAACGGCTTGGATACCCCGCAGCGAAGACCAAATGCCACTTTGAGGTGCAAGAGGTGAAAACCGGGTATCCTAAGTGCAGCCTCCAGATTTAGCCCAAAGTCAAATCAGTTTGTGGCAAAGCGGGTCCACATCCGCTTGCTGACCTAACGGTGCCCAGTTCTAGGTTTTAGGCACCGACCACATTAATGTGAGCCATTACCTGTGAACTATGAGGCGCTTGTTGTTTTGTTGAAAATGTAAAATTAGATTAAGGTTTAGGGTAAAAATTGTAAACTTGTCCGGTCTGCATATGTAATATTGAGGAGCTATACTAGTTGGTCCTTCTATTTCTCCTAGATAATCAGCAGATTGACTGAATATTTTTTTCTACCTACTTTTAATGGTAGAAAGCACACCACGTTTGGAGATGGAAAGGTGGGCTAGAGGGGATATGGAGGAGGCCTATGCGTTTTGATTCAGAATTTTAGCTAGGTGTGCTTTCATCTGTTTGCTGGTAATCTAGGAAAAATAGCTACAAAGTGTCGGGTAAAAGATGTAACTGTAGTGAGTGGAAAGTTTGCGTTTTACTTGGGCCTTTGGACCTTAGGGATCCCTTCATATTAATAATAAAATAATAATAATCTTTATTTGTGTAGCGCCATGGGCGGCTTGCTCCGCAACACTGAGATCCATCTTGGGGGGCCTGTGCTTTGGGGCTGAGGAATAAGTGGACTGTATCGAAAAGTGGTTTGGGGTGTGGGATAGTGAGGAGACTTATGAGCAGCTAAGCAGTATAGATAATTTTAATTGAATGCCTTGTCAGAAACTTTGAATACTTGGCCAATAGATAAAAGTTAGAACTTTACGTTATTGTAATGCGCGTTCCAGTTAGGTAGCATAGTAATGGCTCACAATGTAATCCTTTTTTTTGCAACAGGCTTCATCTGAGGTGAGTATAGCATTAATAGGTTTTGCACCTTGGTCTTATGTTAGTGTCAGCTGCCACATAACTGAAACTACTTCTGCGAGTAACGGCTTGGATACCCCGCAGCAAAGACCAAATGCCACTTTGAGGTGCAAGAGGTGAAAACCGGGTATCCTAAGTGCAGCCTCCAGATTTAGCCCAAAGTCAAATCAGTTTGTGGCAAAGCGGGTCCACATCCGCTTGCTGACCTAACGGTGCCCAGTTCTAGGTTTTAGGCACCGACCACATTAATGTGAGCCATTACCTGTGAACGGTGAGGCGCTTGTTGTTTTGTTGAAAATGTAAAATTAGATTAAGGTTTAGGGTAAAAATTGTAAACTTGTCCGGTCTGCATATGTAATATTGAGGAGCTATACTAGCTGGTCCTTCTATTTCTCCTAGATAATCAGCAGATTGACTGAATATTTTTTTCTACCTACTTTTAATGGTAGAAAGCACACCACGTTTGGAGATGGAAAGGTGGGCTAGAGGGGATATGGAGGAGGCCTATGCGTTTTGATTCAAATTTTTGCTAGGTGTGCTTTCATCTGTTTGCTGGTAATCTAGGAAAAATAGCTACAAAGTGTCGGGTAAAAGATGTAACTGTAGTGAGTGGAAAGTTTGCGTTTTACTTGGGCCTTTGGACCTTAGGGATCCCTTCATATTAATAATAAAATAATAATAATCTTTATTTGTGTAGCGCCATGGGCGGCTTGCTCCGCAACACTGAGATCCGTCTTGGGGGGCCTGTGCTTTGGGGCTGAGGAATAAGTGGACTGTATCGAAAAGTGGTTTGGGGTGTGGGATAGTGAGGAGACTTATGAGCAGCTAAGCAGTATAGATAATTTTAATTGAAGGCCTTGTCAGAAACTTTGAATACTTGGCCAATAGATAAAAGTTAGAACTTTACGTTATTGTAATGCGCCTTCCAGTTAGGTAGCATAGTAATGGCTCACAATGTAATCCTTTTTTTTGCAACAGGCTTCATCTGAGGTGAGTATAGCATTAATAGGTTTTGCACCTTGGTCTTATGTTAGTGTCAGCTGCCACATAACTGAGACTACTTCTGCGAGTAACGGCTTGGATACCCCGCAGCGAAGACCAAATGCCACTTTGAGGTGCAAGAGGTGAAAACCGGGTATCCTAAGTGCAGCCTCCAGATTTAGCCCAAAGTCAAATCAGTTTGTGGCAAAGCGGGTCCACATCCGCTTGCTGACCTAACGGTGCCCAGTTCTAGGTTTTAGGCACTGACCACATTAATGTGAGCCATTACCTGTGAACTATGAGGCGCTTGTTGTTTTGTTGAAAATGTAAAATTAGATTAAGGTTTAGGGTAAAAATTGTAAACTTGTCCGGTCTGCATATGTAATATTGAGGAGCTATACTAGTTGGTCCTTCTATTTCTCCTAGATAATCAGCAGATTGACTGAATATTTTTTTCTACCTACTTTTAATGGTAGAAAGAACACCACGTTTGGAGATGGAAAGGTGGGCTAGAGGGGATATGGAGGAGGCCTATGCGTTTTGATTCAAATTTTAGCTAGGTGTGCTTTCATCTGTTTGCTGGTAATCTAGGAAAAATAGCTACAAAGTGTCGGGTAAAAGATGTAACTGTAGTGAGTGGAAAGTTTGCGTTTTACTTGGGCCTTTGGACCTTAGGGATCCCTTCATATTAATAATAAAATAATAATCTTTATTTGTGTAGCGCCATGGGCGGCTTGCTCCGCAACACTGAGATCCGTCTTGGGGGGCCTGTGCTTTGGGGCTGAGGAATAAGTGGACTGTATCGAAAAGTCGTTTGGGGTGTGGGATAGTGAGGAGACTTATGAGCAGCTAAGCAGTATAGATAATTTTAATTGAAGGCCTTGTCAGAAACTTTGAATACTTGGCCAATAGATAAAAGTTAGAACTTTACGTTATTGTAATGCGCGTTCCAGTTAGGTAGCATAGTAATGGCTCACAATGTAATCCTTTTTTTTGCAACAGGCTTCATCTGAGGTGAGTATAGCATTAATAGGTTTTGCACCTTGGTCTTATGTTAGTGTCAGCTGCCACATAACTGAGACTACTTCTGCGAGTAACGGCTTGGATACCCTGCAGCGAAGACCAAATGCCACTTTGAGGTGCAAGAGGTGAAAACCGGGTATCCTAAGTGCAGCCTCCAGATTTAGCCCAAAGTCAAATCAGTTTGTGGCAAAGCGGGTCCACATCCGCTTGCTGACCTAACGGTGCCCAGTTCTAGGTTTTAGGCACCGACCACATTAATGTGAGCCATTACCTGTGAACGGTGAGGCGCTTGTTGTTTTGTTGAAAATGTAAAATTAGATTAAGGTTTAGGGTAAAAATTGTAAACTTGTCCGGTCTGCATATGTAATATTGAGGAGCTATACTAGTTGGTCCTTCTATTTCTCCTAGATAATCAGCAGATTGACTGAATATTTTTTTCTACCTACTTTTAATGGTAGAAAGCACACCACGTTTGGAGATGGAAAGGTGGGCTAGAGGGGATATGGAGGAGGCCTATGCGTTTTGATTCAAATTTTTGCTAGGTGTGCTTTCATCTGTTTGCTGGTAATCTAGGAAAAATAGCTACAAAGTGTCGGGTAAAAGATGTAACTGTAGTGGGTGAAAAGTTTGCGTTTTACTTGGGCCTGTGGACCATAGGGATCCCTTCATAATAGTAATAAAATATAAATAATCTTTATTTGTGTAGCGCCATGGGCGGCTTACCCCACCGCACTGAGATCCGTCATGGGGTCCTTTTCTTAGGGGCTGAGGAATAAGTGGACTGTATCGAAAAGTGGTTTGGGGTGTGGGATAGTGAGGAGACTTATGAGCAGATCAGCAGTATAGATAATTTTAATTGAAGGCCTTGTCAGAAACTTTGTATAGTTGGCCAATAGATAAAAGTTAGAACTTTGGGGGGGCGTGTCCAGCAGCCATGCTGTAAAGTCGCACGCAGCTTGAGCTCCGCAGAAAACCCCATCATCCTGCACCCATCCTGCCTGCCTGACCCCCCTAAACCGCTCCAGTACTCACCCAAGTCCAGCTGAGCACCCGTGGCGAGGCGGAGGGAGCTCCGACGGGCGTCCGACAGAAGAATCCCCAGCCCCGGATCGGGGCCCGCTCCCCAGGCTCCGATACAGCGACTTCCGGTCGGGTGCGGCGGCGAGAGCCCGACGTGCACCAAGAAGACCCGGTGAGAGCGCAGGATCCCCTGAGGATAGCGACGGCTGGGGGGTGCGGACCGGAAGGTGGCACCGGCTAGCGGGAGCTCCGGAGAAGCTGTGACACCCCGGACCCGGCTGTCCGAAGTCCCCGCGCTGCACAGGAGGGGGGAGGGGCCGCCGGAGCGGAGCGGGAGCTCCGGAGAGGCTGTGACACCCTGGACCCGGCTGTCCGAAGTCCCCGCGCGGCATAGGAGGGGGGAGGGGCCGCCGTAACGGAGCGGACTCCCGCGCAGTGCCCCAAGCATAACACTCCTGCCCCAGCTCCTTCGGGGGCGCTGGGGAGAGCGGGGAAACCCCGGCCTGACCCTTTCGGGAGCTACACAGACGGGGCTCGGTGCACCACCCCTTGCCTCGGCAAGCACACCGGAGCCAGAGCCATACAAGGCACACACTGTCTGCCCCACAGCCATAACACCTTACACAGCATCCCAACAAGAGGGGCTGGCAGTTAGCACCCACAATTGAGCGATCCTGCTGCTCAGAGTGCGCAACCACCACCCGCGGATCCAAGTACAGCGCGGGGCACCCCCGGCCACCCACCTCTCCTTAATAAAAAAAAAAAAAGCTCCAGAGACCGACGGGCAGCGTACCGTCAAACCGCGGCACCAGACTGCTGGCCTTCAGCCCCTCTCCATACCCCCATCTCAGTTAAAGTGCCACGATTGCACCAGCTGCACCCTGACAGCTAAACCCGTGACCACCGCGGCCTTTCTCCTGGTCGAAACAAACAATAAACGTCAACCACGCCGCGACCGATAAACCGCCTAAGCCACGTAATATAGAAATCTCTGCAATCTAAAGTCCACCTTCCATCTGAAACGGGACGTACTTATACATCTCAAGCCTCCTCGTAAAGGGAGATCCTCCGCTGATCCCCCATCGTATAAAGACCGCAAACATACCTCCGCCGTCCTCCTCCCGCAGGCGGGGCAGCCGCAGGTCCTCCAAGATGAGCCGTAGTACTCCCCCACCGATAACGGAGCGCCTTAGGGCCTTCGTACTTGAGCCAACGACCGATACCCCGCATCAATCGGCTGGACCGGAAGTGGGGGTGAACGGGGCTTCGGGGCCCCCCCTTTCCCCGGAGGTCGAGCAGGAGCCGACGCTGAGGCAAGTTACTGTACAGCTCCTGGAAGCAATCCACTCTAGCACCACCTCGTTGACAGGGAAAATTGAGGAAGTCAAAATAGATGTTGGACTGTTGCGGCAAGACATGCATACTCTCAGAAGTAGAGTTGGAGAGGTGGAGACGCGTGTGTCCCAACTCGAGGACACAGTGACGCCGATACCTGGCAAGCTTACAGAACTTGACAAAGCTGCAAACGCCTGGGCCCAACGTGCAGACGACCTAGAAAACAGACTGCGTAGAAATAACCTCCGAATAATAGGCCTGCCGGAACGTGCCGAGGGCCAAGACCCATGTTCGTTCATGGAAACCTGGCTGAAAGCTCTCCTGCCAGATGCCAAGTTCACCGCAGCCTTTGCCGTTGAGCGGGCCCACAGGGTTCCGGGCCGCCCCCTGCCTCCAGGAGCACCCCCAAGACCGATGCTGGCAAGACTTCTCAGCAGTAAAGATCGGGATATAGCCCTCCAGGCCGCCAGGCGTGCGCAAAACCTCCAATACCAGAACGCTAATATTTCTCTTTTTCCAGACTTTTCTGCTGCTGTCCAGAAAACCAGAGCATCCTTCGTGGCAGTCAAGCGCCGACTGAGAGAGGCCTCCATACCATACTCCATGATGTATCCAGCACAACTTCGCGTGGTCCACAACGAGCGAGCCTCCTTTTTCTCCACTCCAGAGGAAGCCGAGGACTGGCTTAATCGTCTGCCAAGATCCCCCAGACGCCGATGATTTCCTGACAGGTTCACCCCGGGGGGGGGGGGGGGGGGGGGGGGGAGAGTATCTGGACATTCAAGGATGGTCAGTTTAACATCTCTTGCAATACTTGATCCCGTAAATGTACACACTTATGCTTACTCCCTCGCTGCTCCCCCTTCCCTCTCCTCCCCTATCCCTCCGCCTCCCTTCCTGCCGTCTCTTAATACCACATACCTATATATTGCTTACTTTGCTTAATTACATTGTAGAGTGATAAATAATGAGTAGAATCCGTTATACACAAATGTATATTCTGGCTGACTTGGACACCTACGCCAACCCCTCGTTAGGCAGTGAAAACCCTAAGCTATGTACCTGGGATGATGGGGTTTCAGAGTTTCAGAGCTCCAAACAGATTTTATCTGTCTGACTGTGCCCAGAATAACCACCATACTTTAGGTGCACAGTCTTCCCCGTCATCACACGCATGTTTGCGTTACGTTAATGGTTAATATGTTTGCTACACCTAGACGAATTTATATTGACATAATTTCAAGTGTAATTGTTTGGATGAGTTTTTGCAGTACACTGTTCAGCGACAAATTAAGTCATGACCAAAGGGAACAGCCCTGGACTCCTGCTTGGGGGGCTCCGGTAGTGGTCCCTATGCGGGGTCGGCCTTCCCCGACCGGGGATGCCCCCTTGCGTACATATAAAATGGCCGAATTAAATGGCTAACCTAAAGATACTCTCCTGGAATGTGCGGGGTATGGGTGCCCCCAGGAAGCGGTCAATGATCTTTTCATTCATCAGAAATTACAACCCACACATAATATGCCTCCAAGAGACGCACATGATCACAGAGAAAATCGGCCAACTACGGAAACCATGGGTCCAATGGTCCCTACACTCCACACACTCATCCTATGCCAGAGGAGTTTCAATATTAATCCACAAACGGCCAAGATGGGAGCCGGGACGCACAGTCAGGGACCCAGAGGGCAGATACGTTTTTATCCAGGCATGGATAGATTCCCTCCCCTACGTACTTGTGGGAATATACCTCCCCCCTCCGGCCAATATAGCAATCCTTCATCAAGCCGCCCAGTTTGCCTCCCAATACCCCAACGCCACGGTACTATGTATGGGTGACCTGAACCTGGTGCTGGACCCGCAGATGGATAGGCTCGGCGTCCCGCAGGCCCACCCGACCCAGGCTGGCCCTTCGCCCCTGGCACTGCTCCTACAGGAGGTCGGATGGCAAGACGCCTGGAGACTCAGACGACCAGCGGCTCGGGAGTTTTCATGTCACTCAGCCGGCAGGAATGCCCTCTCCCGAATAGACTACTCTCTCGGGAATGCAAGGCTATGCACTGCAATAGCCCACATTGAGTATCTTCCCAGGGGCATATCAGACCACTCCCCCATATACACAGAAATCTCTACATCAGACACATGTGCATATCGGCATAGTTGGCGGGTACATCCATTCTGGTTAAGTCTGTTTGGCACAAACGACAGGATCCATGACCAGCTCGCTGTCTTCCTGGAATTAAATCAGCCAGACGTCGACCCGACACTGCTGTGGGAGACACTGAAGGCCTTTCTAAGAGGCGCTTTAAAATCATCCATCTCATATATAAAAAGGGAATCTTCTATACTAGAACGCGAGATGGCGTCCCAATACGTGCACCTAGAGGCAACCTACATTGCGGACCCATCTGACGAACACAGAGAGCAATGGTTAAGGCAGGGAAGGCAATACCTAATCCACCTACAAGAAAAGGCCCGCAGAGCATCCTTCTTTGCAAAGCAGCGATTCTACGAACTTGGCAATCAGTCCAGTAGCTTACTAGCTCACCTAGTACACCAAAACTCGGCATCACCATCGATACTCCGTATCGTGTCCGAGACAGGTGAGATCCTTCACGAAAAGAAAGCAATAGGAGCGCGTTTTCAGCGTTTCTATAGCGAGCTGTATGCCACTGGACTCCACGCCACGCAGCAAGAACTCGAGAGCTTTCTATCAAGCATTAATTTCCCCACACTTACTTATGACCAGCAGACACTAATAGACGCCCCATTCACACTGGATGAGCTCACGGAGGCTCTTGGGGAGATGTCCAGCGGTAAAGCCCCGGGCCCGGATGGCCTACCAATAGAAGTCTACACAAGGTATCAAGAACTCCTTTTACCCGCACTACTGGCAACATACAACGCAGCCTATAGCAACAATTCCCTGCCCCCATCCTTCTACGAGGCAACTATTGTGCTCATCCTAAAACCGGGGAAGGATGCGCTGGATTGCGGCTCCTACAGGCCCATCTCCCTCCTCAACTCCGACTATAAACTCCTAACCAAAATGTTAGTCCGGCGCCTTAATAACATCATCCTAGATCTGATACATCCGGACCAAACCGGCTTCATGCCGGGCAAATCCACGAGAGAAAACCTGAGGCGAGTCCAGGTGGTAACACAGGTGGGGTCGGAGGGGGAGATGGACTGGGCCCTGGCCTCACTGGATGCCGCTAAGGCCTTTGACTCCATTGAGTGGCCTTTCCTGCTCCAGGTGCTGAAGAGATTTGGGTTCGGAGACAGATTCATTCAATGGATCTCCCTAATATATAAAACGCCCGTGGCGGCAATTTCAGTGAACGGCACCTGTTCCCCATACTTCCCCCTGTTCAGGGGTACGAGACAGGGATGCCCTCTCTCCCCACTTCTCTTCGCCCTGGCTATGGAGCCACTGGCCATTATGCTCCGGACGTGCCCAATCTATCGCGGAGTCGTAATAGGAGATAGGGAGGACCGAGTGGCGTTATATGCCGACGACCTCATGCTCTTTATGTCTGACCCGATGGTGTCCTTGCCCCGCGCCATGGACATCATTAACAAATTTGGACGTTACTCGGGTCTATATATTAATTGGACAAAATCTGCCTTAATGCCAATATCTGTACAAAACCCCCTGCGGCTTACACACTCATTCTGTGGCCTACAGGTCTCCAATGACTTTAAATATTTAGGAGTCCAAATCACCAACACAACAAACTGGACCCTGGACTTGAACGTGTTTCCTCTGCTGGACCTTTGTAGGTCTAAGTTCAAAGTCTGGGGATCGCTGCCCCTGTCGGTTGCAGGCCGTATCAACCTAATTAAAATGATAGTCCTACCCAAGTGTCTTTACATCCTGCAGCATATCCCAGCGCCAGTCCCGATGAGATTCTTTCGGACTATAAACTCTCTTATGTCCTCGTTTATATGGGGAAGCTCTCGCCCAAAGCTTAAACTCTCTACACTCCAGAGACCCAAGGATAGGGCCGGGTCGGCACTCCCAGACTTATTCCTGTACTACATAGCTGGTCAATTGCTTCACCTAAAATGCTGGCTGAGTGAAGGCCCACTGCCCAACTCCGAGTACCACCTGGCGCATACCCTAAACATCCCCAACCTGTGGCCAGTGCTGGAGTTCCCCACTACAGTGAGGAGTAAGATGCTACTCATTCACAAACTGGCTACGCGAGTTTGGCGAAAGGCCAGAGAAGTGAGCGGGTTCCTCGACATAATCGCAGACATGCCCCTGTGGAGAAATTCTGGGCTGAGGGAGCTACTGCCACTGACTGATTTGGAGACATGGGAACAGTATGGGATTGTTAGCCTGGGTGACTTATACAATTCTAATGTGCTACTATCTTTTGAGCAATTGCAGAACCAATATCAAATACCCCGAACTCATTTCTACAAATACCTGCAGATTCGGCACGCGCTCCAGGCGCAGTTCCCCCCAGCGAACAGCACCATATCCCACTACCCACTAATAGGAGTACTACGATCACAGGGCCCCCGAGGGCTCACCTCAACACTGTACTGTCACCTAATAAATTCAAAGGCAGCTCGGGAGATTCCCCCTGCCCTAACTAAATGGAAATCCTTAATCCCAACATTGACGGACGAAACATTCCAAGAAGCTATAGAATCACCCTTATCGGTCTCACCTTCAGCAAACAACAAAATGACGCAGTTATATATAATCCATCAATGCTATCTTACTCCGGCAAGACTATATAAGATGGGCAGGATCCCATCCACGCAATGTATCCGATGCACATGCATGTACGCTGATTTTTGGCACATGATCTGGGACTGCCCGACAGTCCAGACATACTGGGGCGAGGTGGTCAACTTGCTCTCAGCGGTCCTTGACATCCCGGTTCCCATCACCCCAGAAATATGCCTATTCGGCATTCTTGACGAAGAGCAATGGCAACATTATGACAGAATCTTCTTACGAGAAGTCCTATTTCTAGCTAGAAAAGTTATCGCACTGAGATGGATGGACCGGAGGGGCCCGACCCTGGCACTATGGAGAAAAATTACTAACTCAACTATACCCTATAACAACCTAGTCTACAAAGCACGCAAATGCCCGGACAAATTTGAAAAAGTGTGGGGCCAATGGTGCGATTCACCGCTAACCTTGTTTCCTCCGCAGCCACTTACCATGGCCATAACAGCACTACGCGGACGACGTTAGGGGCCTAGCGGTGCTGTAGCCAGGCTGGGAGTGCCTGGCCGCCCGCCTGGGGGACCATGCCGGAGAACCCCCCCCCGACCCTGATCTATATTACGATGTCTTTCTCCCATAGTCGTCCTTATTCGCAAATGCGCATGCATGCCTATAAGTGTACTCCTACATCAGACACATGCCCTCCACTACACACCCCATCGTACTACCCCTTCCCTTCAATAACCACCTTCCCGTATCCCTCCCTTTTCCCTCCCCGCCTCGCGCTCATGGAAAGCACTAGATTGTGTAAACACTGTAGGCTGCATGGTCGACTGGCCTCCAGCCCATATGTATGACTTTGTACTGCAAACGTTTTTCTTTTGTTATTTGACATGATGTTCACTTGTCAATAAAACGAGTTTAAAAAAAAAAAAAAAAGTTAGAACTTTACGTTATTGTAATGCGCGTTGCAGTTAGGAAGCATAGTAATGGCTCACAATGTAATCCTTTTTTTTGCAACAGACTTCATCTGAGGTGAGTATAGCATTAATAGGTTTTGCACCTTGGTCTTATGTTAGTGTCAGCTGCCACATAACTGAGACTACTTCTGCGAGTAACGGCTTGGGTACCCCGCAGTGAAGACCAAATGCCACTTTGAGGTGCAAGAGGTGAAAAACGGGTATCCTAAGTGCAGCCTCCAGATTTAGCCCAAAGTCAAATCAGTTTGTGGCAAAGCGGGTCCACATCCGCTTGCTGACCTAACGGTGCCCAGTTCTAGGTTTTAGGCACCGACCACATTAATGTGAGCCATCACCTGTGAACGGTGAGGCGCTTGTTGTTTTGTTGAAAATGTAAAATTAGATTAAGGTTTAGGGTAAAAATTGTAAACTTGTCCGGTCTGCATATGTAATATTGAGGAGCTATACTAGTTGGTCCTTCTATTTCTCCTAGATAATCAGCAGATTGACTGAATATTTTTTTCTACCTACTTTTAATGGTAGAAAGCACACCACGTTTGGAGATGGAAAGGTGGGCTAGAGGGGATATGGAGGAGGCCTATGCGTTTTGATTCAAATTTTTGCTAGGTGTGCTTTCATCTGTTTGCTGGTAATCTAGGAAAAATAGCTACAAAGTGTCGGGTAAAAGATGTAACTGTAGTGAGTGGAAAGTTTGCGTTTTACTTGGGCCTTTGGACCTTAGGGATCCCTTCATATTAATAATAAAATAATAATAATCTTTATTTGTGTAGCGCCATGGGCGGCTTGCTCCGCAACACTGAGATCCGTCTTGGGGGGCCTGTGCTTTGGGGCTGAGGAATAAGTGGACTGTATCGAAAAGTGGTTTGGGGTGTGGGATAGTGAGGAGACTTATGAGCGGCTAAGCAGTATAGATAATTTTAATTGAAGGCCTTGTCAGAAACTTTGAATACTTGGCCAATAGATAAAAGTTAGAACTTTACGTTATTGTAATGCGCGTTCCAGTTAGGTAGCATAGTAATGGCTCACAATGTAATCCTTTTTTTTGCAACAGGCTTCATCTGAGGTGAGTATAGCATTAATAGGTTTTGCACCTTGGTCTTATGTTAGTGTCAGCTGCCACATAACTGAGACTACTTCTGCGAGTAACGGCTTGGATACCCCGCAGCGAAGACCAAATGCTTTATTTGAGGTGCAAGAGGTGAAAACCGGGTATCCTAAGTGCAGCCTCCAGATTTAGCCCAAAGTCAAATCAGTTTGTGGCAAAGTGGGTCCACATCCGCTTGCTGACCTAACGGTGCCCAGTTCTAGGTTTTAGGCACCGACCACATTAATGTGAGCCATTACCTGTGAACGGTGAGGCGCTTGTTGTTTTGTTGAAAATGTAAAATTAGATTAAGGTTTAGGGTAAAAATTGTAAACTTGTCCGGTCTGCATATGTAATATTGAGGAGCTATACTAATTGGTCCTTCTATTTCTCCAAGATAATCAGCAGATTGACTGAATATTTTTTTCTACCTACTTTTAATGGTAGAAAGCACACCACGTTTGGAGATGGAAAGGTGGGCTAGAGGGGATATGGAGGAGGCCTATGCGTTTTGATTCAAATTTTTGCTAGGTGTGCTTTCATCTGTTTGCTGGTAATCTAGGAAACATAGCTACAAAGTGTCGGGTAAAAGATGTAACTGTAGTGGGTGAAAAGTTTGCGTTTTACTTGGGCCTGTGGACCATAGGGATCCCTTCATAATAGTAATAAAATATAAATAATCTTTATTTGTGTAGCGCCATGGGCGGCTTACCCCACCGCACTGAGATCCGTCATGGGGTCCTTTTCTTAGGGGCTGAGGAATAAGTGGACTGTATCGAAAAGTGGTTTGGGGTGTGGGATAGTGAGGAGACTTATGAGCAGATCAGCAGTATAGATAATTTTAATTGAAGGCCTTGTCAGAAACTTTGAATAGTTGGCCAATAGATAAAAGTTAGAACTTTACGTTATTGTAATGCGCGTTCCAGTTAGAAAGCATAGTAATGGCTCACAATGTAATCCTTTTTTTTGCAACAGACTTCATCTGAGGTGAGTATAGCATTAATAGGTTTTGCACCTTGGTCTTATGTTAGTGTCAGCTGCCACATAACTGAGACTACTTCTGCGAGTAACGGCTTGGGTACCCCGCAGTGAAGACCAAATGCCACTTTGAGGTGCAAGAGGTGAAAAACGGGTATCCTAAGTGCAGCCTCCAGATTTAGCCCAAAGTCAAATCAGTTTGTGGCAAAGTGGGTCCACATCCGCTTGCTGACCTAACGGTGCCCAGTTCTAGGTTTTAGGCACCGACCACATTAATGTGAGCCATCACCTGTGAACGGTGAGGCGCTTGTTGTTTTGTTGAAAATGTAAAATTAGATTAAGGTTTAGGGTAAAAATTGTAAACTTGTCCGGTCTGCATATGTAATATTGAGGAGCTATACTAGTTGGTCCTTCTATTTCTCCTAGATAATCAGCAGATTGACTGAATATTTTTTTCTACCTACTTTTAATGGTAGAAAGCACACCACGTTTGGAGATGGAAAGGTGGGCTAGAGGGGATATGGAGGAGGCCTATGCGTTTTGATTCAAATTTTTGCTAGGTGTGCTTTCATCTGTTTGCTGGTAATCTAGGAAAAATAGCTACAAAGTGTCGGGTAAAAGATGTAACTGTAGTGAGTGGAAAGTTTGCGTTTTACTTGGGCCTTTGGACCTTAGGGATCCCTTCATATTAATAATAAAATAATAATAATCTTTATTTGTGTAGCGCCATGGGCGGCTTACCCCACCGCACTGAGATCCGTCATGGGGTCCTTTTCTTAGGGGCTGAGGAATAAGTGGACTGTATCGAAAAGTGGTTTGGGGTGTGGGATAGTGAGGAGACTTATGAGCAGATCAGCAGTATAGATAATTTTAATTGAAGGCCTTGTCAGAAACTTTGAATAGTTGGCCAATAGATAAAAGTTAGAACTTTACGTTATTGTAATGCGCGTTCCAGTTAGAAAGCATAGTAATGGCTCACAATGTAATCCTTTTTTTTGCAACAGACTTCATCTGAGGTGAGTATAGCATTAATAGGTTTTGCACCTTGGTCTTATGTTAGTGTCAGCTGCCACATAACTGAGACTACTTCTGCGAGTAACGGCTTGGGTACCCCGCAGTGAAGACCAAATGCCACTTTGAGGTGCAAGAGGTGAAAAACGGGTATCCTAAGTGCAGCCTCCAGATTTAGCCCAAAGTCAAATCAGTTTGTGGCAAAGCGGGTCCACATCCGCTTGCTGACCTAACGGTGCCCAGTTCTAGGTTTTAGGCACCGACCACATTAATGTGAGCCATCACCTGTGAACGGTGAGGCGCTTGTTGTTTTGTTGAAAATGTAAAATTAGATTAAGGTTTAGGGTAAAAATTGTAAACTTGTCCGGTCTGCATATGTAATATTGAGGAGCTATACTAGTTGGTCCTTCTATTTCTCCTAGATAATCAGCAGATTGACTGAATATTTTTTTCTACCTACTTTTAATGGTAGAAAGCACACCACGTTTGGAGATGGAAAGGTGGGCTAGAGGGGATATGGAGGAGGCCTATGCGTTTTGATTCAAATTTTTGCTAGGTGTGCTTTCATCTGTTTGCTGGTAATCTAGGAAAAATAGCTACAAAGTGTCGGGTAAAAGATGTAACTGTAGTGAGTGGAAAGTTTGCGTTTTACTTGGGCCTTTGGACCTTAGGGATCCCTTCATATTAATAATAAAATAATAATAATCTTTATTTGTGTAGCGCCATGGGCGGCTTACCCCACCGCACTGAGATCCGTCATGGGGTCCTTTTCTTAGGGGCTGAGGAATAAGTGGACTGTATCGAAAAGTGGTTTGGGGTGTGGGATAGTGAGGAGACTTATGAGCAGATCAGCAGTATAGATAATTTTAATTGAAGGCCTTGTCAGAAACTTTGAATAGTTGGCCAATAGATAAAAGTTAGAACTTTACGTTATTGTAATGCGCGTTCCAGTTAGAAAGCATAGTAATGGCTCACAATGTAATCCTTTTTTTTGCAACAGACTTCATCTGAGGTGAGTATAGCATTAATAGGTTTTGCACCTTGGTCTTATGTTAGTGTCAGCTGCCACATAACTGAGACTACTTCTGCGAGTAACGGCTTGGGTACCCCGCAGTGAAGACCAAATGCCACTTTGAGGTGCAAGAGGTGAAAAACGGGTATCCTAAGTGCAGCCTCCAGATTTAGCCCAAAGTCAAATCAGTTTGTGGCAAAGCGGGTCCACATCCGCTTGCTGACCTAACGGTGCCCAGTTCTAGGTTTTAGGCACCGACCACATTAATGTGAGCCATCACCTGTGAACGGTGAGGCGCTTGTTGTTTTGTTGAAAATGTAAAATTAGATTAAGGTTTAGGGTAAAAATTGTAAACTTGTCCGGTCTGCATATGTAATATTGAGGAGCTATACTAGTTGGTCCTTCTATTTCTCCTAGATAATCAGCAGATTGACTGAATATTTTTTTCTACCTACTTTTAATGGTAGAAAGCACACCACGTTTGGAGATGGAAAGGTGGGCTAGAGGGGATATGGAGGAGGCCTATGCGTTTTGATTCAAATTTTTGCTAGGTGTGCTTTCATCTGTTTGCTGGTAATCTAGGAAAAATAGCTACAAAGTGTCGGGTAAAAGATGTAACTGTAGTGAGTGGAAAGTTTGCGTTTTACTTGGGCCTTTGGACCTTAGGGATCCCTTCATATTAATAATAAAATAATAATAATCTTTATTTGTGTAGCGCCATGGGCGGCTTGCTCCGCAACACTGAGATCCGTCTTGGGGGGCCTGTGCTTTGGGGCTGAGGAATAAGTGGACTGTATCGAAAAGTGGTTTGGGGTGTGGGATAGTGAGGAGACTTATGAGCAGATCAGCAGTATAGATAATTTTAATTGAAGGCCTTGTCAGAAACTTTGAATAGTTGGCCAATAGATAAAAGTTAGAACTTTACGTTATTGTAATGCGCGTTCCAGTTAGAAAGCATAGTAATGGCTCACAATGTAATCCTTTTTTTTGCAACAGGCTTCATCTGAGGTGAGTATAGCATTAATAGGTTTTGCACCTTGGTCTTATGTTAGTGTCAGCTGCCACATAACTGAGACTACTTCTGCGAGTAACGGCTTGGGTACCCCGCAGCGAAGACCAAATGCCACTTTGAGGTGCAAGAGGTGAAAACCGGGTATTCTAAGTGCAGCCTCCAGATTTAGCCCAAAGTCAAATCAGTTTGTGGCAAAGCGGGTCCACATCCGCTTGCTGACCTAACGGTGCCCAGTTCTAGGTTTTAGGCACCGACCACATTAATGTGAGCCATTACCTGTGAACGGTGAGGCGCTTGTTGTTTTGTTGAAAATGTAAAATTAGATTAAGGTTTAGGGTAAAAATTGTAAACTTGTCCGGTCTGCATATGTAATATTGAGGAGCTATACTAGTTGGTCCTTCTATTTCTCCTAGATAATCAGCAGATTGACTGAATATTTTTTTCTACCTACTTTTAATGGTAGAAAGCACACCACGTTTGGAGATGGAAAGGTGGGCTAGAGGGGATATGGAGGAGGCCTATGCGTTTTGATTCAAATTTTTGCTAGGTGTGCTTTCATCTGTTTGCTGGTAATCTAGGAAACATAGCTACAAAGTGTCGGGTAAAAGATGTAACTGTAGTGAGTGGAAAGTTTGCGTTTTACTTGGGCCTTTGGACCTTAGGGATCCCTTCATATTAATAATAAAATATAAATAATCTTTATTTGTGTAGCGCCATGGGCGGCTTGCTCCGCAACACTGAGATCCGTCTTGGGGGGCCTGTGCTTTGGGGCTGAGGAATAAGTGGACTGTATCGAAAAGTGGTTTGGGGTGTGGGATAGTGAGGAGACTTATGAGCGGCTAAGCAGTATAGATAATTTTAATTGAAGGCCTTGTCAGAAACTTTGAATACTTGGCCAATAGATAAAAGTTAGAACTTTACGTTATTGTAATGCGCGTTCCAGTTAGGTAGCATAGTAATGGCTCACAATGTAATCCTTTTTTTTGCAACAGGCTTCATCTGAGGTGAGTATAGCATTAATAGGTTTTGCACCTTGGTCTTATGTTAGTGTCAGCTGCCACATAACTGAGACTACTTCTGCGAGTAACGGCTTGGATACCCCGCAGCGAAGACCAAATGCTACTTTGAGGTGCAAGAGGTGAAAACCGGGTATCCTAAGTGCAGCCTCCAGATTTAGCCCAAAGTCAAATCAGTTTGTGGCAAAGCGGGTCCACATCCGCTTGCTGACCTAACGGTGCCCAGTTCTAGGTTTTAGGCACCGACCACATTAATGTGAGCCATTACCTGTGAACGGTGAGGCGCTTGTTGTTTTGTTGAAAATGTAAAATTAGATTAAGGTTTAGGGTAAAAATTGTAAACTTGTCCGGTCTGCATATGTAATATTGAGGAGCTATACTAATTGGTCCTTCTATTTCTCCTAGATAATCAGCAGATTGACTGAATATTTTTTTCTACCTACTTTTAATGGTAGAAAGCACACCACGTTTGGAGATGGAAAGGTGGGCTAGAGGGGATATGGAGGAGGCCTATGCGTTTTGATTCAAATTTTTGCTAGGTGTGCTTTCATCTGTTTGCTGGTAATCTAGGAAACATAGCTACAAAGTGTCGGGTAAAAGATGTAACTGTAGTGGGTGAAAAGTTTGCGTTTTACTTGGGCCTGTGGACCATAGGGATCCCTTCATAATAGTAATAAAATATAAATAATCTTTATTTGTGTAGCGCCATGGGCGGCTTGCTCCGTAACAATGAGATCCGTCTTGGGGGGCCTGTGCTTTGGGGCTGAGGAATAAGTGGACTGTATCGAAAAGTGGTTTGGGGTGTGGGATAGTGAGGAGACTTATGTGCAGATCAGCAGTATTGATAATTTTAATTGAAGGCCTTGTCAGAAACTTTGAATAGTTGGCCAATAGATAAAAGTTAGAACTTTACGTTATTGTAATGCGCGTTCCAGTTAGAAAGCATAGTAATGGCTCACAATGTAATCTTTTTTTTTGCTACAGGCTTCATCTGAGGTGAGTATAGCATTAATAGGTTTTGCACCTTGGTCTTATGTTAGTGTCAGCTGCCACATAATTGAGACTACTTCTGCGAGTAACGGCTTGGGTACCCCGCAGCGAAGACCAAATGCCACTTTGAGGTGCAAGAGGTGAAAACCGGGTATCCTAAGTGCAGCCTCCAGATTTAGCCCAAAGTCAAATCAGTTTGTGGCAAAGCGGGTCCACATCCGCTTGCTGACCTAACGGTGCCCAGTTCTAGGTTTTAGGCACCGACCACCTTAATGTGAGCCATTACCTGTGAACGGTGAGGCGCTTGTTGTTTTGTTGAAAATGTAAAATTAGATTAAGGTTTAGGGTAAAAATTGTAAACTTGTCCGGTCTGCATATGTAATATTGAGGAGCTATACTAGTTGGTCCTTCTATTTCTCCTAGATAATCAGCAGATTGACTGAATATTTTTTTCTACCTACTTTTAATGGTAGAAAGCACACCACGTTTGGAGATGGAAAGGTGGGCTAGAGGGGATATGGAGGAGGCCTATGCGTTTTGATTCAAATTTTTGCTAGGTGTGCTTTCATCTGTTTGCTGGTAATCCAGGAAAAATAGCTACAAAGTGTCGGGTAAAAGATGTAACTGTAGTGAGTGGAAAGTTTGCGTTTTACTTGGGCCTTTGGACCTTAGGGATCCCTTCATATTAATAATAAAATAATAATAATCTTTATTTGTGTAGCGCCATGGGCGGCTTGCTCCGCAACACTGAGATCCGTCTTGGGGGGCCTGTGCTTTGGGGCTGAGGAATAAGTGGACTGTATCGAAAAGTGGTTTGGGGTGTGGGATAGTGAGGAGACTTATGAGCAGATCAGCAGTATAGATAATTTTAATTGAAGGCCTTGTCAGAAACTTTGAATAGTTGGCCAATAGATAAAAGTTAGAACTTTACGTTATTGTAATGCGCGTTCCAGTTAGAAAGCATAGTAATGGCTCACAATGTAATCCTTTTTTTTGCAACAGGCTTCATCTGAGGTGAGTATAGCATTAATAGGTTTTGCACCTTGGTCTTATGTTAGTGTCAGCTGCCACATAACTGAGACTACTTCTGCGAGTAACGGCTTGGGTACCCCGCAGCGAAGACCAAATGCCACTTTGAGGTGCAAGAGGTGAAAACCGGGTATCCTAAGTGCAGCCTCCAGATTTAGCCCAAAGTCAAATCAGTTTGTGGCAAAGCGGGTCCACATCCGCTTGCTGACCTAACGGTGCCCAGTTCTAGGTTTTAGGCACCGACCACATTAATGTGAGCGATTACCTGTGAACGGTGAGGCGCTTGTTGTTTTGTTGAAAATGTAAAATTAGATTAAGGTTTAGGGTAAAAATTGTAAACTTGTCCGGTCTGCATATGTAATATTGAGGAGCTATACTAATTGGTCCTTCTATTTCTCCTAGATAATCAGCAGATTGACTGAATATTTTTTTCTACCTACTTTTAATGGTAGAAAGCACACCACGTTTGGAGATGGAAAGGTGGGCTAGAGGGGATATGGAGGAGGCCTATGCGTTTTGATTCACATTTTTGCTAGGTGTGCTTTCATCTGTTTGCTGGTAATCTAGGAAACATAGCTACAAAGTGTCGGGTAAAAGATGTAACTGTAGTGGGTGAAAAGTTTGCGTTTTACTTGGGCCTGTGGACCTTAGGGATCCCTTCATAATAGTAATAAAATATAAATAATCTTTATTTGTGTAGAGCCATGGGCGGCTTACCCCACCGCACTGAGATCCGTCATGGGGTCCTTTTCTTAGGGGCTGAGGAATAAGTGGACTGTATCGAAAAGTGGTTTGGGGTGTGGGATAGTGAGGAGACTTATGAGCAGATCAGCAGTATAGATAATTTTAATTGAAGGCCTTGTCAGAAACTTTGTATAGTTGGCCAATAGATAAAAGTTAGAACTTTACGTTATTGTAATGCGCGTTGCAGTTAGAAAGCATAGTAATGGCTCACAATGTAATCCTTTTTTTTGCAACAGACTTCATCTGAGGTGAGTATAGCATTAATAGGTTTTGCACCTTGGTCTTATGTTAGTGTCAGCTGCCACATAACTGAGACTACTTCTGCGAGTAACGGCTTGGATACCCCGCAGCGAAGACCAAATGCCACTTTGAGGTGCAAGAGGTGAAAACCGGGTATCCTAAGTGCAGCCTCCAGATTTAGCCCAAAGTCAAATCAGTTTGTGGCAAAGCGGGTCCACATCCGCTTGCTGACCTAACGGTGCCCAGTTCTAGGTTTTAGGCACCGACCACATTAATGTGAGCCATTACCTGTGAACGGTGAGGCGCTTGTTGTTTTGTTGAAAATGTAAAATTAGATTAAGGTTTAGGGTAAAAATTGTAAACTTGTCCAGTCTGCATATGTAATATTGAGGAGCTATACTAGTTGGTCCTTCTATTTCTCCTAGATAATCAGCAGATTGACTGAATATTTTTTTCTACCTACTTTTAATGGTAGAAAGCACACCACGTTTGGAGATGGAAAGGTGGGCTAGAGGGGATATGGAGGAGGCCTATGCGTTTTGATTCAAATTTTTGCTAGGTGTGCTTTCATCTGTTTGCTGGTAATCTAGGAAAAATAGCTACAAAGTGTCGGGTAAAAGATGTAACTGTAGTGAGTGGAAAGTTTGCGTTTTACTTGGGCCTTTGGACCTTAGGGATCCCTTCATATTAATAATAAAATAATAATAATCTTTATTTGTGTAGCGCCATGGGCGGCTTGCTCCGCAACAATGAGATCCGTCTTGGGGGGCCTGTGCTTTGGGGCTGAGGAATAAGTGGACTGTATCGAAAAGTGGTTTGGGGTGTGGGATAGTGAGGAGACTTATGTGCAGATCAGCAGTATAGATAATTTTAATTGAAGGCCTTGTCAGAAACTTTGAATAGTTGGCCAATAGATAAAAGTTAGAACTTTACGTTATTGTAATGCGCGTTCCAGTTAGAAAGCATAGTAATGGCTCACAATGTAATCTTTTTTTTTGCAACAGGCTTCATCTGAGGTGAGTATAGCATTAATAGGTTTTGCACCTTGGTCTTATGTTAGTGTCAGCTGCCACATAATTGAGACTACTTCTGCGAGTAACGGCTTGGGTACCCCGCAGCGAAGACCAAATGCCACTTTGAGGTGCAAGAGGTGAAAACCGGGTATCCTAAGTGCAGCCTCCAGATTTAGCCCAAAGTCAAATCAGTTTGTGGCAAAGCGGGTCCACATCCGCTTGCTGACCTAACGGTGCCCAGTTCTAGGTTTTAGGCACCGACCACATTAATGTGAGCCATTACCTGTGAACGGTGAGGCGCTTGTTGTTTTGTTGAAAATGTAAAATTAGATTAAGGTTTAGGGTAAAAATTGTAAACTTGTCCGGTCTGCATATGTAATATTGAGGAGCTATACTAATTGGTCCTTCTATTTCTCCTAGATAATCAGCAGATTGACTGAATATTTTTTTCTACCTACTTTTAATGGTAGAAAGCACACCACGTTTGGAGATGGAAAGGTGGGCTAGAGGGGATATGGAGGAGGCCTATGCGTTTTGATTCAAATTTTTGCTAGGTGTGCTTTCATCTGTTTGCTGGTAATCTAGGAAACATAGCTACAAAGTGTCGGGTAAAAGATGTAACTGTAGTGGGTGAAAAGTTTGCGTTTTACTTGGGCCTGTGGACCTTAGGGATCCCTTCATAATAGTAATAAAATATAAATAATCTTTATTTGTGTAGCACCATGGGCGGCTTACCCCACCGCACTGAGATCCGTCATGGGGTCCTTTTCTTAGGGGCTGAGGAATAAGTGGACTGTATCGAAAAGTGGTTTGGGGTGTGGGATAGTGAGGAGACTTATGAGCAGATCAGCAGTATAGATAATTTTAATTGAAGGCCTTGTCAGAAACTTTGTATAGTTGGCCAATAGATAAAAGTTAGAACTTTACGTTATTGTAATGCGCGTTGCAGTTAGAAAGCATAGTAATGGCTCACAATGTAATCCTTTTTTTTGCAACAGACTTCATCTGAGGTGAGTATAGCATTAATAGGTTTTGCACCTTGGTCTTATGTTAGTGTCAGCTGCCACATAACTGAGACTACTTCTGCGAGTAACGGCTTGGATACCCCGCAGCGAAGACCAAATGCCACTTTGAGGTGCAAGAGGTGAAAACCGGGTATCCTAAGTGCAGCCTCCAGATTTAGCCCAAAGTCAAATCAGTTTGTGGCAAAGCGGGTCCACATCCGCTTGCTGACCTAACGGTGCCCAGTTCTAGGTTTTAGGCACCGACCACATTAATGTGAGCCATTACCTGTGAACGGTGAGGCGCTTGTTGTTTTGTTGAAAATGTAAAATTAGATTAAGGTTTAGGGTAAAAATTGTAAACTTGTCCGGTCTGCATATGTAATATTGAGGAGCTATACTAGTTGGTCCTTCTATTTCTCCTAGATAATCAGCAGATTGACTGAATATTTTTTTCTACCTACTTTTAATGGTAGAAAGCACACCACGTTTGGAGATGGAAAGGTGGGCTAGAGGGGATATGGAGGAGGCCTATGCGTTTTGATTCAAATTTTTGCTAGGTGTGCTTTCATCTGTTTGCTGGTAATCTAGGAAAAATAGCTACAAAGTGTCGGGTAAAAGATGTAACTGTAGTGAGTGGAAAGTTTGCGTTTTACTTGGGCCTTTGGACCTTAGGGATCCCTTCATATTAATAATAAAATAATAATAATCTTTATTTGTGTAGCGCCATGGGCGGCTTGCTCCGCAACAATGAGATCCGTCTTGGGGGGCCTGTGCTTTGGGGCTGAGGAATAAGTGGACTGTATCGAAAAGTGGTTTGGGGTGTGGGATAGTGAGGAGACTTATGTGCAGATCAGCAGTATAGATAATTTTAATTGAAGGCCTTGTCAGAAACTTTGAATAGTTGGCCAATAGATAAAAGTTAGAACTTTACGTTATTGTAATGCGCGTTCCAGTTAGAAAGCATAGTAATGGCTCACAATGTAATCTTTTTTTTTGCAACAGGCTTCATCTGAGGTGAGTATAGCATTAATAGGTTTTGCACCTTGGTCTTATGTTAGTGTCAGCTGCCACATAATTGAGACTACTTCTGCGAGTAACGGCTTGGGTACCCCGCAGCGAAGACCAAATGCCACTTTGAGGTGCAAGAGGTGAAAACCGGGTATCCTAAGTGCAGCCTCCAGATTTAGCCCAAAGTCAAATCAGTTTGTGGCAAAGCGGGTCCACATCCGCTTGCTGACCTAACGGTGCCCAGTTCTAGGTTTTAGGCACCGACCACATTAATGTGAGCCATTACCTGTGAACGGTGAGGCGCTTGTTGTTTTGTTGAAAATGTAAAATTAGATTAAGGTTTAGGGTAAAAATTGTAAACTTGTCCGGTCTGCATATGTAATATTGAGGAGCTATACTAATTGGTCCTTCTATTTCTCCTAGATAATCAGCAGATTGACTGAATATTTTTTTCTACCTACTTTTAATGGTAGAAAGCACACCACGTTTGGAGATGGAAAGGTGGGCTAGAGGGGATATGGAGGAGGCCTATGCGTTTTGATTCAAATTTTTGCTAGGTGTGCTTTCATCTGTTTGCTGGTAATCTAGGAAACATAGCTACAAAGTGTCGGGTAAAAGATGTAACTGTAGTGGGTGAAAAGTTTGCGTTTTACTTGGGCCTGTGGACCATAAGGATCCCTTCATAATAGTAATAAAATATAAATAATCTTTATTTGTGTAGCGCCATGGGCGGCTTACCCCACCGCACTGAGATCCGTCATGGGGTCCTTTTCTTAGGGGCTGAGGAATAAGTGGACTGTATCGAAAAGTGGTTTGGGGTGTGGGATAGTGAGGAGACTTATGAGCAGATCAGCAGTATAGATAATTTTAATTGAAGGCCTTGTCAGAAACTTTGTATAGTTGGCCAATAGATAAAAGTTAGAACTTTACGTTATTGTAATGCGCGTTCCAGTTAGAAAGCATAGTAATGGCTCACAATGTAATCTTTTTTTTTGCAACAGGCTTCATCTGAGGTGAGTATAGCATTAATAGGTTTTGCACCTTGGTCTTATGTTAGTGTCAGCTGCCACATAACTGAGACTACTTCTGCGAGTAACGGCTTGGATACCCCGCAGCGAAGACCAAATGCCACTTTGAGGTGCAAGAGGTGAAAACCGGGTATCCTAAGTGCAGCCTCCAGATTTAGCCCAAAGTCAAATCAGTTTGTGGCAAAGCGGGTCCACATCCGCTTGCTGACCTAACGGTGCCCAGTTCTAGGTTTTAGGCACCGACCACATTAATGTGAGCCATTACCTGTGAACGGTGAGGCGCTTGTTGTTTTGTTGAAAATGTAAAATTAGATTAAGGTTTAGGGTAAAAATTGTAAACTTGTCCGGTCTGCATATGTAATATTGAGGAGCTATACTAGTTGGTCCTTCTATTTCTCCTAGATAATCAGCAGATTGACTGAATATTTTTTCCCACCTACTTTTAATGGTAGAAAGCACACCACGTTTGGAGATGGAAAGGTGGGCTAGAGGGGATATGGAGGAGGCCTATGCGTTTTGATTCAAATTTTTGCTAGGTGTGCTTTCATCTGTTTGCTGGTAATCTAGGAAAAATAGCTACAAAGTGTCGGGTAAAAGATGTAACTGTAGTGAGTGGAAAGTTTGCGTTTTACTTGGGCCTTTGGACCTTAGGGATCCCTTCATATTAATAATAAAATAATAATAATCTTTATTTGTGTAGCGCCATGGGCGGCTTGCTCCGCAACAATGAGATCCGTCTTGGGGGGCCTGTGCTTTGGGGCTGAGGAATAAGTGGACTGTATCGAAAAGTGGTTTGGGGTGTGGGATAGTGAGGAGACTTATGAGCAGATCAGCAGTATAGATAATTTTAATTGAAGGCCTTGTCAGAAACTTTGAATAGTTGGCCAATAGATAAAAGTTAGAACTTTACGTTATTGTAATGCGCGTTCCAGTTAGAAAGCATAGTAATGGCTCACAATGTAATCCTTTTTTTTGCAACAGGCTTCATCTGAGGTGAGTATAGCATTAATAGGTTTTGCACCTTGGTCTTATGTTAGTGTCAGCTGCCACATAACTGAGACTACTTCTGCGAGTAACGGCTTGGGTACCCCGCAGCGAAGACCAAATGCCACTTTGAGGTGCAAGAGGTGAAAACCGGGTATCCTAAGTGCAGCCTCCAGATTTAGCCCAAAGTCAAATCAGTTTGTGGCAAAGCGGGTCCACATCCGCTTGCTGACCTAACGGTGCCCAGTTCTAGGTTTTAGGCACTGACCACATTAATGTGAGCCATTACCTGTGAACGGTGAGGCGCTTGTTGTTTTGTTGAAAATGTAAAATTAGATTAAGGTTTAGGGTAAAAATTGTAAACTTGTCCGGTCTGCATATGTAATATTGAGGAGCTATACTAGTTGGTCCTTCTATTTCTCCTAGATAATCAGCAGATTGACTGAATATTTTTTTCTACCTACTTTTAATGGTAGAAAGCACACCACGTTTGGAGATGGAAAGGTGGGCTAGAGGGGATATGGAGGAGGCCTATGCGTTTTGATTCAAATTTTTGCTAGGTGTGCTTTCATCTGTTTGCTGGTAATCTAGGAAAAATAGCTACAAAGTGTCGTGTAAAAGATGTAACTGTAGTGAGCGGAAAGTTTGCGTTTTACTTGGGCCTTTGGACCTTAGGGATCCCTTCATATTAATAATAAAATAATAATAATCTTTATTTGTGTAGCGCCATGGGCGGCTTGCTCCGCAACAATGAGATCCGTCTTGGGGGGCCTGTGCTTTGGGGCTGAGGAATAAGTGGACTGTATCGAAAAGTGGTTTGGGGTGTGGGATAGTGAGGAGACTTATGAGCAGATCAGCAGTATAGATAATTTTAATTGAAGGCCTTGTCAGAAACTTTGAATAGTTGGCCAATAGATAAAAGTTAGAACTTTACGTTATTGTAATGCGCGTTGCAGTTACAAAGCATAGTAATGGCTCACAATGTAATCTTTTTTTTTGCAACAGGCTTCATCTGAGGTGAGTATAGCATTAATAGGTTTTGCACCTTGGTCTTATGTTAGTGTCAGCTGCCACATAACTGAGACTACTTCTGCGAGTAACGGCTTGGATACCCCGCAGCGAAGACCAAATGCCACTTTGAGGTGCAAGAGGTGAAAACCGGGTATCCTAAGTGCAGCCTCCAGATTTAGCCCAAAGTCAAATCAGTTTGTGGCAAAGCGGGTCCACATCCGCTTGCTGACCTAACGGTGCCCAGTTCTAGGTTTTAGGCACCGACCACATTAATGTGAGCCATTACCTGTGAACGGTGAGGCGCTTGTTGTTTTGTTGAAAATGTAAAATTAGATTAAGGTTTAGGGTAAAAATTGTAAACTTGTCCGGTCTGCATATGTAATATTGAGGAGCTATACTAATTGGTCCTTCTATTTCTCCTAGATAATCAGCAGATTGACTGAATATTTTTTTCTACCTACTTTTAATGGTAGAAAGCACACCACGTTTGGAGATGGAAAGGTGGGCTAGAGGGGATATGGAGGAGGCCTATGCGTTTTGATTCAAATTTTTGCTAGGTGTGCTTTCATCTGTTTGCTGGTAATCTAGGAAACATAGCTACAAAGTGTCGGGTAAAAGATGTAACTGTAGTGGGTGAAAAGTTTGCGTTTTACTTGGGCCTGTGGACCATAAGGATCCCTTCATAATAGTAATAAAATATAAATAATCTTTATTTGTGTAGCGCCATGGGCGGCTTACCCCACCGCACTGAGATCCGTCATGGGGTCCTTTTCTTAGGGGCTGAGGAATAAGTGGACTGTATCGAAAAGTGGTTTGGGGTGTGGGATAGTGAGGAGACTTATGAGCAGATCAGCAGTATAGATAATTTTAATTGAAGGCCTTGTCAGAAACTTTGT
Organism: Eleutherodactylus coqui; assembly: GCF_035609145.1. Classification (NCBI taxonomy): domain Eukaryota; kingdom Metazoa; phylum Chordata; class Amphibia; order Anura; family Eleutherodactylidae; genus Eleutherodactylus; species Eleutherodactylus coqui. Next base: position 113,367,983 of record NC_089844.1, read on the forward strand.
ATAGTTGGCCAATAGATAAAAGTTAGAACTTTACGTTATTGTAATGCGCGTTCCAGTTAGAAAGCATAGTAATGGCTCACAATGTAATCTTTTTTTTTGCAACAGGCTTCATCTGAGGTGAGTATAGCATTAATAGGTTTTGCACCTTGGTCTTATGTTAGTGTCAGCTGCCACATAACTGAGACTACTTCTGCGAGTAACGGCTTGGATACCCCGCAGCGAAGACCAAATGCCACTTTGAGGTGCAAGAGGTGAAAACCGGGTATCCTAAGTGCAGCCTCCAGATTTAGCCCAAAGTCAAATCAGTTTGTGGCAAAGCGGGTCCACATCCGCTTGCTGACCTAACGGTGCCCAGTTCTAGGTTTTAGGCACCGACCACATTAATGTGAGCCATTACCTGTGAACGGTGAGGCGCTTGTTGTTTTGTTGAAAATGTAAAATTAGATTAAGGTTTAGGGTAAAAATTGTAAACTTGTCCGGTCTGCATATGTAATATTGAGGAGCTATACTAGTTGGTCCTTCTATTTCTCCTAGATAATCAGCAGATTGACTGAATATTTTTTCCCACCTACTTTTAATGGTAGAAAGCACACCACGTTTGGAGATGGAAAGGTGGGCTAGAGGGGATATGGAGGAGGCCTATGCGTTTTGATTCAAATTTTTGCTAGGTGTGCTTTCATCTGTTTGCTGGTAATCTAGGAAAAATAGCTACAAAGTGTCGGGTAAAAGATGTAACTGTAGTGAGTGGAAAGTTTGCGTTTTACTTGGGCCTTTGGACCTTAGGGATCCCTTCATATTAATAATAAAATAATAATAATCTTTATTTGTGTAGCGCCATGGGCGGCTTGCTCCGCAACACTGAGATCCGTCTTGGGGGGCCTGTGCTTTGGGGCTGAGGAATAAGTGGACTGTATCGAAAAGTGGTTTGGGGTGTGGGATAGTGAGGAGACTTATGAGCAGATCAGCAGTATAGATAATTTTAATTGAAGGCCTTGTCAGAAACTTTGAATAGTTGGCCAATAGATAAAAGTTAGAACTTTACGTTATTGTAATGCGCGTTCCAGTTAGAAAGCATAGTAATGGCTCACAATGTAATCCTTTTTTTTGCAACAGGCTTCATCTGAGGTGAGTATAGCATTAATAGGTTTTGCACCTTGGTCTTATGTTAGTGTCAGCTGCCACATAACTGAGACTACTTCTGCGAGTAACGGCTTGGGTACCCCGCAGCGAAGACCAAATGCCACTTTGAGGTGCAAGAGGTGAAAAACGGGTATCCTAAGTGCAGCCTCCAGATTTAGCCCAAAGTCAAATCAGTTTGTGGCAAAGCGGGTCCACATCCGCTTGCTGACCTAACGGTGCCCAGTTCTAGGTTTTAGGCACTGACCACATTAATGTGAGCCATTACCTGTGAACGGTGAGGCGCTTGTTGTTTTGTTGAAAATGTAAAATTAGATTAAGGTTTAGGGTAAAAATTGTAAACTTGTCCGGTCTGCATATGTAATATTGAGGAGCTATACTAGTTGGTCCTTCTATTTCTCCTAGATAATCAGCAGATTGACTGAATATTTTTTTCTACCTACTTTTAATGGTAGAAAGCACACCACGTTTGGAGATGGAAAGGTGGGCTAGAGGGGATATGGAGGAGGCCTATGCGTTTTGATTCAAATTTTTGCTAGGTGTGCTTTCATCTGTTTGCTGGTAATCTAGGAAAAATAGCTACAAAGTGTCGTGTAAAAGATGTAACTGTAGTGAGCGGAAAGTTTGCGTTTTACTTGGGCCTTTGGACCTTAGGGATCCCTTCATATTAATAATAAAATAATAATAATCTTTATTTGTGTAGCGCCATGGGCGGCTTGCTCCGCAACAATGAGATCCGTCTTGGGGGGCCTGTGCTTTGGGGCTGAGGAATAAGTGGACTGTATCGAAAAGTGGTTTGGGGTGTGGGATAGTGAGGAGACTTATGAGCAGATCAGCAGTATAGATAATTTTAATTGAAGGCCTTGTCAGAAACTTTGAATAGTTGGCCAATAGATAAAAGTTAGAACTTTACGTTATTGTAATGCGCGTTGCAGTTACAAAGCATAGTAATGGCTCACAATGTAATCTTTTTTTTTGCAACAGGCTTCATCTGAGGTGAGTATAGCATTAATAGGTTTTGCACCTTGGTCTTATGTTAGTGTCAGCTGCCACATAACTGAGACTACTTCTGCGAGTAACGGCTTGGATACCCCGCAGCGAAGACCAAATGCCACTTTTAGGTGCAAGAGGTGAAAACCGGGTATCCTAAGTGCAGCCTCCAGATTTAGCCCAAAGTCAAATCAGTTTGTGGCAAAGCGGGTCCACATCCGCTTGCTGACCTAACGGTGCCCAGTTCTAGGTTTTAGGCACCGACCACATTAATGTGAGCCATTACCTGTGAACGGTGAGGCGCTTGTTGTTTTGTTGAAAATGTAAAATTAGATTAAGGTTTAGGGTAAAAATTGTAAACTTGTCCGGTCTGCATATGTAATATTGAGGAGCTATACTAGTTGGTCCTTCTATTTCTCCTAGATAATCAGCAGATTGACTGAATATTTTTTCCCACCTACTTTTAATGGTAGAAAGCACACCACGTTTGGAGATGGAAAGGTGGGCTAGAGGGGATATGGAGGAGGCCTATGCGTTTTGATTCAAATTTTTGCTAGGTGTGCTTTCATCTGTTTGCTGGTAATCTAGGAAAAATAGCTACAAAGTGTCGGGTAAAAGATGTAACTGTAGTGAGTGGAAAGTTTGCGTTTTACTTGGGCCTTTGGACCTTAGGGATCCCTTCATATTAATAATAAAATAATAATAATCTTTATTTGTGTAGCGCCATGGGCGGCTTGCTCCGCAACACTGAGATCCGTCTTGGGGGGCCTGTGCTTTGGGGCTGAGGAATAAGTGGACTGTATCGAAAAGTGGTTTGGGGTGTGGGATAGTGAGGAGACTTATGAGCAGATCAGCAGTATAGATAATTTTAATTGAAGGCCTTGTCAGAAACTTTGAATAGTTGGCCAATAGATAAAAGTTAGAACTTTACGTTATTGTAATGCGCGTTCCAGTTAGAAAGCATAGTAATGGCTCACAATGTAATCCTTTTTTTTGCAACAGGCTTCATCTGAGGTGAGTATAGCATTAATAGGTTTTGCACCTTGGTCTTATGTTAGTGTCAGCTGCCACATAACTGAGACTACTTCTGCGAGTAACGGCTTGGGTACCCCGCAGCGAAGACCAAATGCCACTTTGAGGTGCAAGAGGTGAAAACCGGGTATCCTAAGTGCAGCCTCCAGATTTAGCCCAAAGTCAAATCAGTTTGTGGCAAAGCGGGTCCACATCCGCTTGCTGACCTAACGGTGCCCAGTTCTAGGTTTTAGGCACTGACCACATTAATGTGAGCCATTACCTGTGAACGGTGAGGCGCTTGTTGTTTTGTTGAAAATGTAAAATTAGATTAAGGTTTAGGGTAAAAATTGTAAACTTGTCCGGTCTGCATATGTAATATTGAGGAGCTATACTAGTTGGTCCTTCTATTTCTCCTAGATAATCAGCAGATTGACTGAATATTTTTTTCTACCTACTTTTAATGGTAGAAAGCACACCACGTTTGGAGATGGAAAGGTGGGCTAGAGGGGATATGGAGGAGGCCTATGCGTTTTGATTCAAATTTTTGCTAGGTGTGCTTTCATCTGTTTGCTGGTAATCTAGGAAAAATAGCTACAAAGTGTCGTGTAAAAGATGTAACTGTAGTGAGCGGAAAGTTTGCGTTTTACTTGGGCCTTTGGACCTTAGGGATCCCTTCATATTAATAATAAAATAATAATAATCTTTATTTGTGTAGCGCCATGGGCGGCTTGCTCCGCAACAATGAGATCCGTCTTGGGGGGCCTGTGCTTTGGGGCTGAGGAATAAGTGGACTGTATCGAAAAGTGGTTTGGGGTGTGGGATAGTGAGGAGACTTATGAGCAGATCAGCAGTATAGATAATTTTAATTGAAGGCCTTGTCAGAAACTTTGAATAGTTGGCCAATAGATAAAAGTTAGAACTTTACGTTATTGTAATGCGCGTTGCAGTTAGAAAGCATAGTAATGGCTCACAATGTAATCTTTTTTTTTGCAACAGGCTTCATCTGAGGTGAGTATAGCATTAATAGGTTTTGCACCTTGGTCTTATGTTAGTGTCAGCTGCCACATAACTGAGACTACTTCTGCGAGTAACGGCTCGGATACCCCGCAGCGAAGACCAAATGCCACTTTGAGGTGCAAGAGGTGAAAACCGGGTATCCTAAGTGCAGCCTCCAGATTTAGCCCAAAGTCAAATCAGTTTGTGGCAAAGCGGGTCCACATCCGCTTGCTGACCTAACGGTGCCCAGTTCTAGGTTTTAGGCACCGACCACATTAATGTGAGCCATTACCTGTGAACGGTGAGGCGCTTGTTGTTTTGTTGAAAATGTAAAATTAGATTAAGGTTTAGGGTAAAAATTGTAAACTTGTCCGGTCTGCATATGTAATATTGAGGAGCTATACTAATTGGTCCTTCTATTTCTCCTAGATAATCAGCAGATTGACTGAATATTTTTTTCTACCTACTTTTAATGGTAGAAAGCACACCACGTTTGGAGATGGAAAGGTGGGCTAGAGGGGATATGGAGGAGGCCTATGCGTTTTGATTCAAATTTTTGCTAGGTGTGCTTTCATCTGTTTGCTGGTAATCTAGGAAAAATAGCTACAAAGTGTCGTGTAAAAGATGTAACTGTAGTGAGCGGAAAGTTTGCGTTTTACTTGGGCCTTTGGACCTTAGGGATCCCTTCATATTAATAATAAAATAATAATAATCTTTATTTGTGTAGCGCCATGGGCGGCTTGCTCCGCAACAATGAGATCCGTCTTGGGGGGCCTGTGCTTTGGGGCTGAGGAATAAGTGGACTGTATCGAAAAGTGGTTTGGGGTGTGGGATAGTGAGGAGACTTATGAGCAGATCAGCAGTATAGATAATTTTAATTGAAGGCCTTGTCAGAAACTTTGAATAGTTGGCCAATAGATAAAAGTTAGAACTTTACGTTATTGTAATGCGCGTTGCAGTTACAAAGCATAGTAATGGCTCACAATGTAATCTTTTTTTTTGCAACAGGCTTCATCTGAGGTGAGTATAGCATTAATAGGTTTTGCACCTTGGTCTTATGTTAGTGTCAGCTGCCACATAACTGAGACTACTTCTGCGAGTAACGGCTTGGATACCCCGCAGCGAAGACCAAATGCCACTTTTAGGTGCAAGAGGTGAAAACCGGGTATCCTAAGTGCAGCCTCCAGATTTAGCCCAAAGTCAAATCAGTTTGTGGCAAAGCGGGTCCACATCCGCTTGCTGACCTAACGGTGCCCAGTTCTAGGTTTTAGGCACCGACCACATTAATGTGAGCCATTACCTGTGAACGGTGAGGCGCTTGTTGTTTTGTTGAAAATGTAAAATTAGATTAAGGTTTAGGGTAAAAATTGTAAACTTGTCCGGTCTGCATATGTAATATTGAGGAGCTATACTAGTTGGTCCTTCTATTTCTCCTAGATAATCAGCAGATTGACTGAATATTTTTTTCTACCTACTTTTAATGGTAGAAAGCACACCACGTTTGGAGATGGAAAGGTGGGCTAGAGGGGATATGGAGGAGGCCTATGCGTTTTGATTCAAATTTTTGCTAGGTGTGCTTTCATCTGTTTGCTGGTAATCTAGGAAAAATAGCTACAAAGTGTCGGGTAAAAGATGTAACTGTAGTGAGCGGAAAGTTTGCGTTTTACTTGGGCCTTTGGACCTTAGGGATCCCTTCATATTAATAATAAAATAATAATAATCTTTATTTGTGTAGCGCCATGGGCGGCTTGCTCCGCAACAATGAGATCCGTCTTGGGGGGCCTGTGCTTTGGGGCTGAGGAATAAGTGGACTGTATCGAAAAGTGGTTTGGGGTGTGGGATAGTGAGGAGACTTATGAGCAGATCAGCAGTATAGATAATTTTAATTGAAGGCCTTGTCAGAAACTTTGAATAGTTGGCCAATAGATAAAAGTTAGAACTTTACGTTATTGTAATGCGCGTTGCAGTTACAAAGCATAGTAATGGCTCACAATGTAATCTTTTTTTTTGCAACAGGCTTCATCTGAGGTGAGTATAGCATTAATAGGTTTTGCACCTTGGTCTTATGTTAGTGTCAGCTGCCACATAACTGAGACTACTTCTGCGAGTAACGGCTTGGATACCCCGCAGCGAAGACCAAATGCCACTTTGAGGTGCAAGAGGTGAAAACCGGGTATCCTAAGTGCAGCCTCCAGATTTAGCCCAAAGTCAAATCAGTTTGTGGCAAAGCGGGTCCACATCCGCTTGCTGACCTAACGGTGCCCAGTTCTAGGTTTTAGGCACCGACCACATTAATGTGAGCCATTACCTGTGAACGGTGAGGCGCTTGTTGTTTTGTTGAAAATGTAAAATTAGATTAAGGTTTAGGGTAAAAATTGTAAACTTGTCCGGTCTGCATATGTAATATTGAGGAGCTATACTAATTGGTCCTTCTATTTCTCCTAGATAATCAGCAGATTGACTGAATATTTTTTTCTACCTACTTTTAATGGTAGAAAGCACACCACGTTTGGAGATGGAAAGGTGGGCTAGAGGGGATATGGAGGAGGCCTATGCGTTTTGATTCAAATTTTTGCTAGGTGTGCTTTCATCTGTTTGCTGGTAATCTAGGAAACATAGCTACAAAGTGTCGGGTAAAAGATGTAACTGTAGTGGGTGAAAAGTTTGCGTTTTACTTGGGCCTGTGGACCATAAGGATCCCTTCATAATAGTAATAAAATATAAATAATCTTTATTTGTGTAGCGCCATGGGCGGCTTACCCCACCGCACTGAGATCCGTCATGGGGTCCTTTTCTTAGGGGCTGAGGAATAAGTGGACTGTATCGAAAAGTGGTTTGGGGTGTGGGATAGTGAGGAGACTTATGAGCAGATCAGCAGTATAGATAATTTTAATTGAAGGCCTTGTCAGAAACTTTGTATAGTTGGCCAATAGATAAAAGTTAGAACTTTACGTTATTGTAATGCGCGTTCCAGTTAGAAAGCATAGTAATGGCTCACAATGTAATCTTTTTTTTTGCAACAGGCTTCATCTGAGGTGAGTATAGCATTAATAGGTTTTGCACCTTGGTCTTATGTTAGTGTCAGCTGCCACATAACTGAGACTACTTCTGCGAGTAACGGCTTGGATACCCCGCAGCGAAGACCAAATGCCACTTTGAGGTGCAAGAGGTGAAAACCGGGTATCCTAAGTGCAGCCTCCAGATTTAGCCCAAAGTCAAATCAGTTTGTGGCAAAGCGGGTCCACATCCGCTTGCTGACCTAACGGTGCCCAGTTCTAGGTTTTAGGCACCGACCACATTAATGTGAGCCATTACCTGTGAACGGTGAGGCGCTTGTTGTTTTGTTGAAAATGTAAAATTAGATTAAGGTTTAGGGTAAAAATTGTAAACTTGTCCGGTCTGCATATGTAATATTGAGGAGCTATACTAATTGGTCCTTCTATTTCTCCTAGATAATCAGCAGATTGACTGAATATTTTTTCCCACCTACTTTTAATGGTAGAAAGCACACCACGTTTGGAGATGGAAAGGTGGGCTAGAGGGGATATGGAGGAGGCCTATGCGTTTTGATTCAAATTTTTGCTAGGTGTGCTTTCATCTGTTTGCTGGTAATCTAGGAAACATAGCTACAAAGTGTCGGGTAAAAGATGTAACTGTAGTGGGTGAAAAGTTTGCGTTTTACTTGGGCCTGTGGACCATAAGGATCCCTTCATAATAGTAATAAAATATAAATAATCTTTATTTGTGTAGCGCCATGGGCGGCTTACCCCACCGCACTGAGATCCGTCATGGGGTCCTTTTCTTAGGGGCTGAGGAATAAGTGGACTGTATCGAAAAGTGGTTTGGGGTGTGGGATAGTGAGGAGACTTATGAGCAGATCAGCAGTATAGATAATTTTAATTGAAGGCCTTGTCAGAAACTTTGTATAGTTGGCCAATAGATAAAAGTTAGAACTTTACGTTATTGTAATGCGCGTTCCAGTTAGAAAGCATAGTAATGGCTCACAATGTAATCTTTTTTTTTGCAACAGGCTTCATCTGAGGTGAGTATAGCATTAATAGGTTTTGCACCTTGGTCTTATGTTAGTGTCAGCTGCCACATAACTGAGACTACTTCTGCGAGTAACGGCTTGGATACCCCGCAGCGAAGACCAAATGCCACTTTGAGGTGCAAGAGGTGAAAACCGGGTATCCTAAGTGCAGCCTCCAGATTTAGCCCAAAGTCAAATCAGTTTGTGGCAAAGCGGGTCCACATCCGCTTGCTGACCTAACGGTGCCCAGTTCTAGGTTTTAGGCACCGACCACATTAATGTGAGCCATTACCTGTGAACGGTGAGGCGCTTGTTGTTTTGTTGAAAATGTAAAATTAGATTAAGGTTTAGGGTAAAAATTGTAAACTTGTCCGGTCTGCATATGTAATATTGAGGAGCTATACTAGTTGGTCCTTCTATTTCTCCTAGATAATCAGCAGATTGACTGAATATTTTTTCCCACCTACTTTTAATGGTAGAAAGCACACCACGTTTGGAGATGGAAAGGTGGGCTAGAGGGGATATGGAGGAGGCCTATGCGTTTTGATTCAAATTTTTGCTAGGTGTGCTTTCATCTGTTTGCTGGTAATCTAGGAAAAATAGCTACAAAGTGTCGGGTAAAAGATGTAACTGTAGTGAGTGGAAAGTTTGCGTTTTACTTGGGCCTTTGGACCTTAGGGATCCCTTCATATTAATAATAAAATAATAATAATCTTTATTTGTGTAGCGCCATGGGCGGCTTGCTCCGCAACACTGAGATCCGTCTTGGGGGGCCTGTGCTTTGGGGCTGAGGAATAAGTGGACTGTATCGAAAAGTGGTTTGGGGTGTGGGATAGTGAGGAGACTTATGAGCAGATCAGCAGTATAGATAATTTTAATTGAAGGCCTTGTCAGAAACTTTGAATAGTTGGCCAATAGATAAAAGTTAGAACTTTACGTTATTGTAATGCGCGTTCCAGTTAGAAAGCATAGTAATGGCTCACAATGTAATCCTTTTTTTTGCAACAGGCTTCATCTGAGGTGAGTATAGCATTAATAGGTTTTGCACCTTGGTCTTATGTTAGTGTCAGCTGCCACATAACTGAGACTACTTCTGCGAGTAACGGCTTGGGTACCCCGCAGCGAAGACCAAATGCCACTTTGAGGTGCAAGAGGTGAAAACCGGGTATTCTAAGTGCAGCCTCCAGATTTAGCCCAAAGTCAAATCAGTTTGTGGCAAAGCGGGTCCACATCCGCTTGCTGACCTAACGGTGCCCAGTTCTAGGTTTTAGGCACCGACCACATTAATGTGACCCATTACCTGTGAACGGTGAGGCGCTTGTTGTTTTGTTGAAAATGTAAAATTAGATTAAGGTTTAGGGTAAAAATTGTAAACTTGTCCGGTCTGCATATGTAATATTGAGGAGCTATACTAATTGGTCCTTCTATTTCTCCTAGATAATCAGCAGATTGACTGAATATTTTTTTCTACCTACTTTTAATGGTAGAAAGCACACCACGTTTGGAGATGGAAAGGTGGGCTAGAGGGGATATGGAGGAGGCCTATGCGTTTTGATTCAAATTTTTGCTAGGTGTGCTTTCATCTGTTTGCTGGTAATCTAGGAAAAATAGCTACAAAGTGTCGGGTAAAAGATGTAACTGTAGTGGGTGAAAAGTTTGCGTTTTACTTGGGCCTGTGGACCATAAGGATCCCTTCATAATAGTAATAAAATATAAATAATCTTTATTTGTGTAGCGCCATGGGCGGCTTACCCCACCGCACTGAGATCCGTCATGGGGTCCTTTTCTTAGGGGCTGAGGAATAAGTGGACTGTATCGAAAAGTGGTTTGGGGTGTGGGATAGTGAGGAGACTTATGAGCAGATCAGCAGTATAGATAATTTTAATTGAAGGCCTTGTCAGAAACTTTGTATAGTTGGCCAATAGATAAAAGTTAGAACTTTACGTTATTGTAATGCGCGTTCCAGTTAGAAAGCATAGTAATGGCTCACAATGTAATCTTTTTTTTTGCAACAGGCTTCATCTGAGGTGAGTATAGCATTAATAGGTTTTGCACCTTGGTCTTATGTTAGTGTCAGCTGCCACATAACTGAGACTACTTCTGCGAGTAACGGCTTGGATACCCCGCAGCGAAGACCAAATGCCACTTTGAGGTGCAAGAGGTGAAAACCGGGTATCCTAAGTGCAGCCTCCAGATTTAGCCCAAAGTCAAATCAGTTTGTGGCAAAGCGGGTCCACATCCGCTTGCTGACCTAACGGTGCCCAGTTCTAGGTTTTAGGCACCGACCACATTAATGTGAGCCATTACCTGTGAACGGTGAGGCGCTTGTTGTTTTGTTGAAAATGTAAAATTAGATTAAGGTTTAGGGTAAAAATTGTAAACTTGTCCGGTCTGCATATGTAATATTGAGGAGCTATACTAGTTGGTCCTTCTATTTCTCCTAGATAATCAGCAGATTGACTGAATATTTTTTCCCACCTACTTTTAATGGTAGAAAGCACACCACGTTTGGAGATGGAAAGGTGGGCTAGAGGGGATATGGAGGAGGCCTATGCGTTTTGATTCAAATTTTTGCTAGGTGTGCTTTCATCTGTTTGCTGGTAATCTAGGAAAAATAGCTACAAAGTGTCGGGTAAAAGATGTAACTGTAGTGAGTGGAAAGTTTGCGTTTTACTTGGGCCTTTGGACCTTAGGGATCCCTTCATATTAATAATAAAATAATAATAATCTTTATTTGTGTAGCGCCATGGGCGGCTTGCTCCGCAACACTGAGATCCGTCTTGGGGGGCCTGTGCTTTGGGGCTGAGGAATAAGTGGACTGTATCGAAAAGTGGTTTGGGGTGTGGGATAGTGAGGAGACTTATGAGCAGATCAGCAGTATAGATAATTTTAATTGAAGGCCTTGTCAGAAACTTTGAATAGTTGGCCAATAGATAAAAGTTAGAACTTTACGTTATTGTAATGCGCGTTGCAGTTAGAAAGCATAGTAATGGCTCACAATGAAATCTTTTTTTTTGCAACAGGCTTCATCTGAGGTGAGTATAGCATTAATAGGTTTTGCACCTTGGTCTTATGTTAGTGTCAGCTGCCACATAACTGAGACTACTTCTGCGAGTAACGGCTTGGATACCCTGCAGCGAAGACCAAATGCCACTTTGAGGTGCAAGAGGTGAAAACCGGGTATCCTAAGTGCAGCCTCCAGATTTAGCCCAAAGTCAAATCAGTTTGTGGCAAAGCGGGTCCACATCCGCTTGCTGACCTAACGGTGCCCAGTTCTAGGTTTTAGGCACCGACCACATTAATGTGAGCCATTACCTGTGAACGGTGAGGCGCTTGTTGTTTTGTTGAAAATGTAAAATTAGATTAAGGTTTAGGGTAAAAATTGTAAACTTGTCCGGTCTGCATATGTAATATTGAGGAGCTATACTAGTTGGTCCTTCTATTTCTCCTAGATAATCAGCAGATTGACTGAATATTTTTTTCTACCTACTTTTAATGGTAGAAAGCACACCACGTTTGGAGATGGAAAGGTGGGCTAGAGGGGATATGGAGGAGGCCTATGCGTTTTGATTCAAATTTTTGCTAGGTGTGCTTTCATCTGTTTGCTGGTAATCTAGGAAACATAGCTACAAAGTGTCGGGTAAAAGATGTAACTGTAGTGGGTGAAAAGTTTGCGTTTTACTTGGGCCTGTGGACCATAGGGATCCCTTCATAATAGTAATAAAATATAAATAATCTTTATTTGTGTAGCGCCATGGGCGGCTTACCCCACCGCACTGAGATCCGTCATGGGGTCCTTTTCTTAGGGGCTGAGGAATAAGTGGACTGTATCGAAAAGTGGTTTGGGGTGTGGGATAGTGAGGAGACTTATGAGCAGATCAGCAGTATAGATAATTTTAATTGAAGGCCTTGTCAGAAACTTTGAATAGTTGGCCAATAGATAAAAGTTAGAACTTTACGTTATTGTAATGCGCGTTGCAGTTAGAAAGCATAGTAATGGCTCACAATGAAATCTTTTTTTTTGCAACAGGCTTCATCTGAGGTGAGTATAGCATTAATAGGTTTTGCACCTTGGTCTTATGTTAGTGTCAGCTGCCACATAACTGAGACTACTTCTGCGAGTAACGGCTTGGATACCCCGCAGCGAAGACCAAATGCCACTTTGAGGTGCAAGAGGTGAAAACCGGGTATCCTAAGTGCAGCCTCCAGATTTAGCCCAAAGTCAAATCAGTTTGTGGCAAAGCGGGTCCACATCCGCTTGCTGACCTAACGGTGCCCAGTTCTAGGTTTTAGGCACCGACCACATTAATGTGAGCCATTACCTGTGAACGGTGAGGCGCTTGTTGTTTTGTTGAAAATGTAAAATTAGATTAAGGTTTAGGGTAAAAATTGTAAACTTGTCCGGTCTGCATATGTAATATTGAGGAGCTATACTAGTTGGTCCTTCTATTTCTCCTAGATAATCAGCAGATTGACTGAATATTTTTTTCTACCTACTTTTAATGGTAGAAAGCACACCACGTTTGGAGATGGAAAGGTGGGCTAGAGGGGATATGGAGGAGGCCTATGCGTTTTGATTCAAATTTTTGCTAGGTGTGCTTTCATCTGTTTGCTGGTAATCTAGGAAACATAGCTACAAAGTGTCGGGTAAAAGATGTAACTGTAGTGGGTGAAAAGTTTGCGTTTTACTTGGGCCTGTGGACCATAGGGATCCCTTCATAATAGTAATAAAATATAAATAATCTTTATTTGTGTAGCGCCATGGGCGGCTTACCCCACCGCACTGAGATCCGTCATGGGGTCCTTTTCTTAGGGGCTGAGGAATAAGTGGACTGTATCGAAAAGTGGTTTGGGGTGTGGGATAGTGAGGAGACTTATGAGCAGATCAGCAGTATAGATAATTTTAATTGAAGGCCTTGTCAGAAACTTTGTATAGTTGGCCAATAGATAAAAGTTAGAACTTTACGTTATTGTAATGCGCGTTGCAGTTAGAAAGCATAGTAATGGCTCACAATGTATTCCTTTTTTTTGCAACAGGCTTCATCTGAGGTGAGTATAGCATTAATAGGTTTTGCACCTTGGTCTTATGTTAGTGTCAGCTGCCACATAACTGAGACTACTTCTGCGAGTAACGGCTTGGGTACCCCGCAGCGAAGACCAAATGCCACTTTGAGGTGCAAGAGGTGAAAACCGGGTATCCTAAGTGCAGCCTCCAGATTTAGCCCAAAGTCAAATCAGTTTGTGGCAAAGCGGGTCCACATCCGCTTGCTGACCTAACGGTGCCCAGTTCTAGGTTTTAGGCACCGACCACATTAATGTGAGCCATTACCTGTGAACGGTGAGGCGCTTGTTGTTTTGTTGAAAATGTAAAATTAGATTAAGGTTTAGGGTAAAAATTGTAAACTTGTCCGGTCTGCATATGTAATATTGAGGAGCTATACTAGTTGGTCCTTCTATTTCTCCTAGATAATCAGCAGATTGACTGAATATTTTTTCCCACCTACTTTTAATGGTAGAAAGCACACCACGTTTGGAGATGGAAAGGTGGGCTAGAGGGGATATGGAGGAGGCCTATGCGTTTTGATTCAAATTTTTGCTAGGTGTGCTTTCATCTGTTTGCTGGTAATCTAGGAAAAATAGCTACAAAGTGTCGGGTAAAAGATGTAACTGTAGTGAGTGGAAAGTTTGCGTTTTACTTGGGCCTTTGGACCTTAGGGATCCCTTCATATTAATAATAAAATAATAATAATCTTTATTTGTGTAGCGCCATGGGCGGCTTGCTCCGCAACACTGAGATCCGTCTTGGGGGGCCTGTGCTTTGGGGCTGAGGAATAAGTGGACTGTATCGAAAAGTGGTTTGGGGTGTGGGATAGTGAGGAGACTTATGAGCAGATCAGCAGTATAGATAATTTTAATTGAAGGCCTTGTCAGAAACTTTGAATAGTTGGCCAATAGATAAAAGTTAGAACTTTACGTTATTGTAATGCGCGTTGCAGTTAGAAAGCATAGTAATGGCTCACAATGAAATCTTTTTTTTTGCAACAGGCTTCATCTGAGGTGAGTATAGCATTAATAGGTTTTGCACCTTGGTCTTATGTTAGTGTCAGCTGCCACATAACTGAGACTACTTCTGCGAGTAACGGCTTGGATACCCCGCAGCGAAGACCAAATGCCACTTTGAGGTGCAAGAGGTGAAAACCGGGTATCCTAAGTGCAGCCTCCAGATTTAGCCCAAAGTCAAATCAGTTTGTGGCAAAGCGGGTCCACATCCGCTTGCTGACCTAACGGTGCCCAGTTCTAGGTTTTAGGCACCGACCACATTAATGTGAGCCATTACCTGTGAACGGTGAGGCGCTTGTTGTTTTGTTGAAAATGTAAAATTAGATTAAGGTTTAGGGTAAAAATTGTAAACTTGTCCGGTCTGCATATGTAATATTGAGGAGCTATACTAGTTGGTCCTTCTATTTCTCCTAGATAATCAGCAGATTGACTGAATATTTTTTTCTACCTACTTTTAATGGTAGAAAGCACACCACGTTTGGAGATGGAAAGGTGGGCTAGAGGGGATATGGAGGAGGCCTATGCGTTTTGATTCAAATTTTTGCTAGGTGTGCTTTCATCTGTTTGCTGGTAATCTAGGAAACATAGCTACAAAGTGTCGGGTAAAAGATGTAACTGTAGTGGGTGAAAAGTTTGCGTTTTACTTGGGCCTGTGGACCATAGGGATCCCTTCATAATAGTAATAAAATATAAATAATCTTTATTTGTGTAGCGCCATGGGCGGCTTACCCCACCGCACTGAGATCCGTCATGGGGTCCTTTTCTTAGGGGCTGAGGAATAAGTGGACTGTATCGAAAAGTGGTTTGGGGTGTGGGATAGTGAGGAGACTTATGAGCAGATCAGCAGTATAGATAATTTTAATTGAAGGCCTTGTCAGAAACTTTGAATAGTTGGCCAATAGATAAAAGTTAGAACTTTACGTTATTGTAATGCGCGTTGCAGTTAGAAAGCATAGTAATGGCTCACAATGAAATCTTTTTTTTTGCAACAGGCTTCATCTGAGGTGAGTATAGCATTAATAGGTTTTGCACCTTGGTCTTATGTTAGTGTCAGCTGCCACATAACTGAGACTACTTCTGCGAGTAACGGCTTGGATACCCCGCAGCGAAGACCAAATGCCACTTTGAGGTGCAAGAGGTGAAAACCGGGTATCCTAAGTGCAGCCTCCAGATTTAGCCCAAAGTCAAATCAGTTTGTGGCAAAGCGGGTCCACATCCGCTTGCTGACCTAACGGTGCCCAGTTCTAGGTTTTAGGCACCGACCACATTAATGTGAGCCATTACCTGTGAACGGTGAGGCGCTTGTTGTTTTGTTGAAAATGTAAAATTAGATTAAGGTTTAGGGTAAAAATTGTAAACTTGTCCGGTCTGCATATGTAATATTGAGGAGCTATACTAGTTGGTCCTTCTATTTCTCCTAGATAATCAGCAGATTGACTGAATATTTTTTTCTACCTACTTTTAATGGTAGAAAGCACACCACGTTTGGAGATGGAAAGGTGGGCTAGAGGGGATATGGAGGAGGCCTATGCGTTTTGATTCAAATTTTTGCTAGGTGTGCTTTCATCTGTTTGCTGGTAATCTAGGAAACATAGCTACAAAGTGTCGGGTAAAAGATGTAACTGTAGTGGGTGAAAAGTTTGCGTTTTACTTGGGCCTGTGGACCATAGGGATCCCTTCATAATAGTAATAAAATATAAATAATCTTTATTTGTGTAGCGCCATGGGCGGCTTACCCCACCGCACTGAGATCCGTCATGGGGTCCTTTTCTTAGGGGCTGAGGAATAAGTGGACTGTATCGAAAAGTGGTTTGGGGTGTGGGATAGTGAGGAGACTTATGAGCAGATCAGCAGTATAGATAATTTTAATTGAAGGCCTTGTCAGAAACTTTGTATAGTTGGCCAATAGATAAAAGTTAGAACTTTACGTTATTGTAATGCGCGTTCCAGTTAGAAAGCATAGTAATGGCTCACAATGTAATCTTTTTTTTTGCAACAGGCTTCATCTGAGGTGAGTATAGCATTAATAGGTTTTGCACCTTGGTCTTATGTTAGTGTCAGCTGCCACATAACTGAGACTACTTCTGCGAGTAACGGCTTGGATACCCCGCAGCGAAGACCAAATGCCACTTTGAGGTGCAAGAGGTGAAAACCGGGTATCCTAAGTGCAGCCTCCAGATTTAGCCCAAAGTCAAATCAGTTTGTGGCAAAGCGGGTCCACATCCGCTTGCTGACCTAACGGTGCCCAGTTCTAGGTTTTAGGCACCGACCACATTAATGTGAGCCATTACCTGTGAACGGTGAGGCGCTTGTTGTTTTGTTGAAAATGTAAAATTAGATTAAGGTTTAGGGTAAAAATTGTAAACTTGTCCGGTCTGCATATGTAATATTGAGGAGCTATACTAGTTGGTCCTTCTATTTCTCCTAGATAATCAGCAGATTGACTGAATATTTTTTCCCACCTACTTTTAATGGTAGAAAGCACACCACGTTTGGAGATGGAAAGGTGGGCTAGAGGGGATATGGAGGAGGCCTATGCGTTTTGATTCAAATTTTTGCTAGGTGTGCTTTCATCTGTTTGCTGGTAATCTAGGAAAAATAGCTACAAAGTGTCGGGTAAAAGATGTAACTGTAGTGAGTGGAAAGTTTGCGTTTTACTTGGGCCTTTGGACCTTAGGGATCCCTTCATATTAATAATAAAATAATAATAATCTTTATTTGTGTAGCGCCATGGGCGGCTTGCTCCGCAACACTGAGATCCGTCTTGGGGGGCCTGTGCTTTGGGGCTGAGGAATAAGTGGACTGTATCGAAAAGTGGTTTGGGGTGTGGGATAGTGAGGAGACTTATGAGCAGATCAGCAGTATAGATAATTTTAATTGAAGGCCTTGTCAGAAACTTTGAATAGTTGGCCAATAGATAAAAGTTAGAACTTTACGTTATTGTAATGCGCGTTGCAGTTAGAAAGCATAGTAATGGCTCACAATGAAATCTTTTTTTTTGCAACAGGCTTCATCTGAGGTGAGTATAGCATTAATAGGTTTTGCACCTTGGTCTTATGTTAGTGTCAGCTGCCACATAACTGAGACTACTTCTGCGAGTAACGGCTTGGATACCCTGCAGCGAAGACCAAATGCCACTTTGAGGTGCAAGAGGTGAAAACCGGGTATCCTAAGTGCAGCCTCCAGATTTAGCCCAAAGTCAAATCAGTTTGTGGCAAAGCGGGTCCACATCCGCTTGCTGACCTAACGGTGCCCAGTTCTAGGTTTTAGGCACCGACCACATTAATGTGAGCCATTACCTGTGAACGGTGAGGCGCTTGTTGTTTTGTTGAAAATGTAAAATTAGATTAAGGTTTAGGGTAAAAATTGTAAACTTGTCCGGTCTGCATATGTAATATTGAGGAGCTATACTAGTTGGTCCTTCTATTTCTCCTAGATAATCAGCAGATTGACTGAATATTTTTTTCTACCTACTTTTAATGGTAGAAAGCACACCACGTTTGGAGATGGAAAGGTGGGCTAGAGGGGATATGGAGGAGGCCTATGCGTTTTGATTCAAATTTTTGCTAGGTGTGCTTTCATCTGTTTGCTGGTAATCTAGGAAACATAGCTACAAAGTGTCGGGTAAAAGATGTAACTGTAGTGGGTGAAAAGTTTGCGTTTTACTTGGGCCTGTGGACCATAGGGATCCCTTCATAATAGTAATAAAATATAAATAATCTTTATTTGTGTAGCGCCATGGGCGGCTTACCCCACCGCACTGAGATCCGTCATGGGGTCCTTTTCTTAGGGGCTGAGGAATAAGTGGACTGTATCGAAAAGTGGTTTGGGGTGTGGGATAGTGAGGAGACTTATGAGCAGATCAGCAGTATAGATAATTTTAATTGAAGGCCTTGTCAGAAACTTTGAATAGTTGGCCAATAGATAAAAGTTAGAACTTTACGTTATTGTAATGCGCGTTGCAGTTAGAAAGCATAGTAATGGCTCACAATGAAATCTTTTTTTTTGCAACAGGCTTCATCTGAGGTGAGTATAGCATTAATAGGTTTTGCACCTTGGTCTTATGTTAGTGTCAGCTGCCACATAACTGAGACTACTTCTGCGAGTAACGGCTTGGATACCCCGCAGCGAAGACCAAATGCCACTTTGAGGTGCAAGAGGTGAAAACCGGGTATCCTAAGTGCAGCCTCCAGATTTAGCCCAAAGTCAAATCAGTTTGTGGCAAAGCGGGTCCACATCCGCTTGCTGACCTAACGGTGCCCAGTTCTAGGTTTTAGGCACCGACCACATTAATGTGAGCCATTACCTGTGAACGGTGAGGCGCTTGTTGTTTTGTTGAAAATGTAAAATTAGATTAAGGTTTAGGGTAAAAATTGTAAACTTGTCCGGTCTGCATATGTAATATTGAGGAGCTATACTAGTTGGTCCTTCTATTTCTCCTAGATAATCAGCAGATTGACTGAATATTTTTTTCTACCTACTTTTAATGGTAGAAAGCACACCACGTTTGGAGATGGAAAGGTGGGCTAGAGGGGATATGGAGGAGGCCTATGCGTTTTGATTCAAATTTTTGCTAGGTGTGCTTTCATCTGTTTGCTGGTAATCTAGGAAACATAGCTACAAAGTGTCGGGTAAAAGATGTAACTGTAGTGGGTGAAAAGTTTGCGTTTTACTTGGGCCTGTGGACCATAGGGATCCCTTCATAATAGTAATAAAATATAAATAATCTTTATTTGTGTAGCGCCATGGGCGGCTTACCCCACCGCACTGAGATCCGTCATGGGGTCCTTTTCTTAGGGGCTGAGGAATAAGTGGACTGTATCGAAAAGTGGTTTGGGGTGTGGGATAGTGAGGAGACTTATGAGCAGATCAGCAGTATAGATAATTTTAATTGAAGGCCTTGTCAGAAACTTTGTATAGTTGGCCAATAGATAAAAGTTAGAACTTTACGTTATTGTAATGCGCGTTGCAGTTAGAAAGCATAGTAATGGCTCACAATGTATTCCTTTTTTTTGCAACAGGCTTCATCTGAGGTGAGTATAGCATTAATAGGTTTTGCACCTTGGTCTTATGTTAGTGTCAGCTGCCACATAACTGAGACTACTTCTGCGAGTAACGGCTTGGGTACCCCGCAGCGAAGACCAAATGCCACTTTGAGGTGCAAGAGGTGAAAACCGGGTATCCTAAGTGCAGCCTCCAGATTTAGCCCAAAGTCAAATCAGTTTGTGGCAAAGCGGGTCCACATCCGCTTGCTGACCTAACGGTGCCCAGTTCTAGGTTTTAGGCACCGACCACATTAATGTGAGCCATTACCTGTGAACGGTGAGGCGCTTGTTGTTTTGTTGAAAATGTAAAATTAGATTAAGGTTTAGGGTAAAAATTGTAAACTTGTCCGGTCTGCATATGTAATATTGAGGAGCTATACTAGTTGGTCCTTCTATTTCTCCTAGATAATCAGCAGATTGACTGAATATTTTTTCCCACCTACTTTTAATGGTAGAAAGCACACCACGTTTGGAGATGGAAAGGTGGGCTAGAGGGGATATGGAGGAGGCCTATGCGTTTTGATTCAAATTTTTGCTAGGTGTGCTTTCATCTGTTTGCTGGTAATCTAGGAAAAATAGCTACAAAGTGTCGGGTAAAAGATGTAACTGTAGTGAGTGGAAAGTTTGCGTTTTACTTGGGCCTTTGGACCTTAGGGATCCCTTCATATTAATAATAAAATAATAATAATCTTTATTTGTGTAGCGCCATGGGCGGCTTGCTCCGCAACACTGAGATCCGTCTTGGGGGGCCTGTGCTTTGGGGCTGAGGAATAAGTGGACTGTATCGAAAAGTGGTTTGGGGTGTGGGATAGTGAGGAGACTTATGAGCAGATCAGCAGTATAGATAATTTTAATTGAAGGCCTTGTCAGAAACTTTGAATAGTTGGCCAATAGATAAAAGTTAGAACTTTACGTTATTGTAATGCGCGTTGCAGTTAGAAAGCATAGTAATGGCTCACAATGAAATCTTTTTTTTTGCAACAGGCTTCATCTGAGGTGAGTATAGCATTAATAGGTTTTGCACCTTGGTCTTATGTTAGTGTCAGCTGCCACATAACTGAGACTACTTCTGCGAGTAACGGCTTGGATACCCCGCAGCGAAGACCAAATGCCACTTTGAGGTGCAAGAGGTGAAAACCGGGTATCCTAAGTGCAGCCTCCAGATTTAGCCCAAAGTCAAATCAGTTTGTGGCAAAGCGGGTCCACATCCGCTTGCTGACCTAACGGTGCCCAGTTCTAGGTTTTAGGCACCGACCACATTAATGTGAGCCATTACCTGTGAACGGTGAGGCGCTTGTTGTTTTGTTGAAAATGTAAAATTAGATTAAGGTTTAGGGTAAAAATTGTAAACTTGTCCGGTCTGCATATGTAATATTGAGGAGCTATACTAGTTGGTCCTTCTATTTCTCCTAGATAATCAGCAGATTGACTGAATATTTTTTTCTACCTACTTTTAATGGTAGAAAGCACACCACGTTTGGAGATGGAAAGGTGGGCTAGAGGGGATATGGAGGAGGCCTATGCGTTTTGATTCAAATTTTTGCTAGGTGTGCTTTCATCTGTTTGCTGGTAATCTAGGAAACATAGCTACAAAGTGTCGGGTAAAAGATGTAACTGTAGTGGGTGAAAAGTTTGCGTTTTACTTGGGCCTGTGGACCATAGGGATCCCTTCATAATAGTAATAAAATATAAATAATCTTTATTTGTGTAGCGCCATGGGCGGCTTACCCCACCGCACTGAGATCCGTCATGGGGTCCTTTTCTTAGGGGCTGAGGAATAAGTGGACTGTATCGAAAAGTGGTTTGGGGTGTGGGATAGTGAGGAGACTTATGAGCAGATCAGCAGTATAGATAATTTTAATTGAAGGCCTTGTCAGAAACTTTGAATAGTTGGCCAATAGATAAAAGTTAGAACTTTACGTTATTGTAATGCGCGTTGCAGTTAGAAAGCATAGTAATGGCTCACAATGAAATCTTTTTTTTTGCAACAGGCTTCATCTGAGGTGAGTATAGCATTAATAGGTTTTGCACCTTGGTCTTATGTTAGTGTCAGCTGCCACATAACTGAGACTACTTCTGCGAGTAACGGCTTGGATACCCCGCAGCGAAGACCAAATGCCACTTTGAGGTGCAAGAGGTGAAAACCGGGTATCCTAAGTGCAGCCTCCAGATTTAGCCCAAAGTCAAATCAGTTTGTGGCAAAGCGGGTCCACATCCGCTTGCTGACCTAACGGTGCCCAGTTCTAGGTTTTAGGCACCGACCACATTAATGTGAGCCATTACCTGTGAACGGTGAGGCGCTTGTTGTTTTGTTGAAAATGTAAAATTAGATTAAGGTTTAGGGTAAAAATTGTAAACTTGTCCGGTCTGCATATGTAATATTGAGGAGCTATACTAGTTGGTCCTTCTATTTCTCCTAGATAATCAGCAGATTGACTGAATATTTTTTTCTACCTACTTTTAATGGTAGAAAGCACACCACGTTTGGAGATGGAAAGGTGGGCTAGAGGGGATATGGAGGAGGCCTATGCGTTTTGATTCAAATTTTTGCTAGGTGTGCTTTCATCTGTTTGCTGGTAATCTAGGAAACATAGCTACAAAGTGTCGGGTAAAAGATGTAACTGTAGTGGGTGAAAAGTTTGCGTTTTACTTGGGCCTGTGGACCATAGGGATCCCTTCATAATAGTAATAAAATATAAATAATCTTTATTTGTGTAGCGCCATGGGCGGCTTACCCCACCGCACTGAGATCCGTCATGGGGTCCTTTTCTTAGGGGCTGAGGAATAAGTGGACTGTATCGAAAAGTGGTTTGGGGTGTGGGATAGTGAGGAGACTTATGAGCAGATCAGCAGTATAGATAATTTTAATTGAAGGCCTTGTCAGAAACTTTGTATAGTTGGCCAATAGATAAAAGTTAGAACTTTACGTTATTGTAATGCGCGTTGCAGTTAGAAAGCATAGTAATGGCTCACAATGTATTCCTTTTTTTTGCAACAGGCTTCATCTGAGGTGAGTATAGCATTAATAGGTTTTGCACCTTGGTCTTATGTTAGTGTCAGCTGCCACATAACTGAGACTACTTCTGCGAGTAACGGCTTGGGTACCCCGCAGCGAAGACCAAATGCCACTTTGAGGTGCAAGAGGTGAAAACCGGGTATCCTAAGTGCAGCCTCCAGATTTAGCCCAAAGTCAAATCAGTTTGTGGCAAAGCGGGTCCACATCCGCTTGCTGACCTAACGGTGCCCAGTTCTAGGTTTTAGGCACCGACCACATTAATGTGAGCCATTACCTGTGAACGGTGAGGCGCTTGTTGTTTTGTTGAAAATGTAAAATTAGATTAAGGTTTAGGGTAAAAATTGTAAACTTGTCCGGTCTGCATATGTAATATTGAGGAGCTATACTAGTTGGTCCTTCTATTTCTCCTAGATAATCAGCAGATTGACTGAATATTTTTTTCTACCTACTTTTAATGGTAGAAAGCACACCTCGTTTGGAGATGGAAAGGTGGGCTAGAGGGGATATGGAGGAGGCCTATGCGTTTTGATTCAAATTTTTGCTAGGTGTGCTTTCATCTGTTTGCTGGTAATCTAGGAAAAATAGCTACAAAGTGTCGGGTAAAAGATGTAACTGTAGTGAGTGGAAAGTTTGCGTTTTACTTGGGCCTTTGGACCTTAGGGATCCCTTCATATTAATAATAAAATAATAATAATCTTTATTTGTGTAGCGCCATGGGCGGCTTGCTCCGCAACAATGAGATCCGTCTTGGGGGGCCTGTGCTTTGGGGCTGAGGAATAAGTGGACTGTATCGAAAAGTGGTTTGGGGTGTGGGATAGTGAGGAGACTTATGAGCAGATCAGCAGTATAGATAATTTTAATTGAAGGCCTTGTCAGAAACTTTGTATAGTTGGCCAATAGATAAAAGTTAGAACTTTACGTTATTGTAATGCGCGTTGCAGTTAGAAAGCATAGTAATGGCTCACAATGTAATCCTTTTTTTTGCAACAGGCTTCATCTGAGGTGAGTATAGCATTAATAGGTTTTGCACCTTGGTCTTATGTTAGTGTCAGCTGCCACATAACTGAGACTACTTCTGCGAGTAACGGCTTGGGTACCCCGCAGCGAAGACCAAATGCCACTTTGAGGTGCAAGAGGTGAAAACCGGGTATCCTAAGTGCAGCCTCCAGATTTAGCCCAAAGTCAAATCAGTTTGTGGAAAAGCGGGTCCACATCCGCTTGCTGACCTAACGGTGCCCAGTTCTAGGTTTTAGGCACCGACCACATTAATGTGAGCCATTACCTGTGAACGGTGAGGCGCTTGTTGTTTTGTTGAAAATGTAAAATTAGATTAAGGTTTAGGGTAAAAATTGTAAACTTGTCCGGTCTGCATATGTAATATTGAGGAGCTATACTAGTTGGTCCTTCTATTTCTCCTAGATAATCAGCAGATTGACTGAATATATGAGTGCAGGCGAAGAACATAGAAATTACAATGATTACACTGTAGGTGAGGGCCCAAAAAAATTGGTGTAGCAACAGTACTAATGTACCTCAGAAAAAATTGGCCATGCCCAACCAAGATGGCAGGTGAAACCCATTAATCGCTTTGGTTAATGTGGCTTAAGTGGTAACTAGGCCTGGAGGCAGCCCAGTTTAACGAAAAATTGGTTCAAGTTAAAGTTTCATCGCTTGTAAGAGCATTGAAACGTATAAAAATTGTTTGGAAAAATTATATGAGTGAGCCTTGTGGCCCAAAGAAAAATTGCCCGTTCGGCGTGATTACGTGAGGTTTCAGGAGGAGGAGCAGGAGGAGGAGGAGGAGGAATATTATACACAGATTGATGAAGCAGAAATGTCACCGTTTTGGATGGTGATACAGAACGATGCTTCCATCCGCGGGTGCAGCCTACGTATTGCTTAGGTATCGCTGCTGTCCGCTGGTGGGGAAGAGAAGTCTGGGGAAATCCAGGCTTTGTTCATCTTGATGAGTGTAAGCCTGTCGGCACTGTCGGTTGACAGGCGTGTACGCTTATCTGTGATGATTCCCCCAGCCGCACTAAACACCATCTCTGACAAGACGCTAGCCGCAGGACAAGCAAGCACCTCCAGGGCATACAGTGCGAGTTCAGGCCACGTGTCCAGCTTGGACACCCAGTAGTTGTAGGGGGCAGAGGCGTCACGGAGGACGGTCGTGCGATCGGCTACGTACTCCCTCACCATCCTTTTACAGTGCTCCCGCCGACTCAGCCTTGACTGGGGAGCGGTGACACAGACTTGGTGGGGAGCCATAAAGCTGTCCAGGGCCTTAAAGAGTGTTGCACTGCCTGTGCTGAACATGCTGCTCGATCTCCGCACCTCCCCGGCTACCTGGCCCTCGGAACTGCGCCTTCTGCCACTAGCGCTGTCGGATGGGAATTTTACCATCAGCTTGTCCGCCAGGGTCCTGTGGTATAGCAACACTCTCGAACCCCTTTCCTCTTCAGGAATGAGAGTGGAAAGGTTCTCCTTATACCGTGGGTCGAGCAGTGTGTACACCCAGTAATCCGTAGTGGCCAGAATGCGTGCAACATGAGGGTCACGAGAAAGGCATCCTAACATAAAGTCAGCCATGTGTGCCAGGGTACCTGTACGCAACACATGGCTGTCTTCACTAGGAAGATCACTTTCAGGATCCTCCTCCTCCTCCTCCGCCTCCTCCTCCTCAGGCCATACACGCTGAAAGGATGACAGGCAAGCAGCATGGGTACCGTCAGCAGTGGGCCAAGCTGTCTCTTCCCCCTCCTCCTCATCCTCCTCATGCTCCTCCTCCTCCTCAACGCGCTGAGATATAGACAGGAGGGTGCTCTGACTATCCAGCGACATACTGTCTTCCCCCGCCTCCGTTTCCGAGCGCAAAGCATTTGCCTTTATGCTTTGCAGGGAGCTTCTCAAGAGGCATAGCAGAGGAATGGTGACGCTAATGATTGCAGCATCGCCGCTCACCACCTGGGTAGACTCCTCAAAGTTTCCAAGGACCTGGTAGATGTCTGCCAACCAGGCCCACTCTTCTGAAAATAATTGAGGAGGCTGACTCCCACTGCGCCGCCCATGTTGGAGTTGGTATTCCACTATAGCTCTACGCTGCTCATAGAGCCTGGCCAACATGTGGAGCGTAGAGTTCCACCGT
Source organism: Eleutherodactylus coqui (assembly GCF_035609145.1). Classification (NCBI taxonomy): domain Eukaryota; kingdom Metazoa; phylum Chordata; class Amphibia; order Anura; family Eleutherodactylidae; genus Eleutherodactylus; species Eleutherodactylus coqui. Next base: position 113,393,419 of record NC_089844.1, read on the forward strand.
GTGGGCACGTCGCACAGCAGTCGGTGCACTGGCAGATTAAACCGATGTTGCAGTGTCCGCAGGGTGGGACGAAGGCCGTTCACCGCCTCTGGGTCGCACCACTGCCTCTCCCCCTGTGCCCCAACCTGCCACTCAGATCCAACCCCCCTCTTAGGACACAGGCACAAGCGCCTCCCGGCCTCCACCCACACCCTCACCTCCGCTGTCCTCGGCCCCATCCAGCAATGTCTCTCAGCACAGCGTCCAGCTCTCGCTAGCGCAAGCACAAATACGCCGCCACGCACCCGCACACTCAAGCATTAAACGTGCACATTGCCAAATTGATCAGCCTGGAGATGCTGCCGTACAGGCTTGTGGAAACGGAGGCTTTCAAAAACATGATGGCGGTGGCGGTCCCGCGCTACTCGGTCCCCAGCCGCCACTATTTTTACCTGTGTGCCGTCCCAGCCCTACACCAGCACGTCTCCTGCAACATCAATCGTGCCCTCACCAACGCGGTTACTGGGAAGGTCCACTTAACCACGGACATGTGGACAAGTACTGTCGGGCACCGCCACTATATCTCCCTGACGGCACATTGGGTGAATTTGGTGGAGGCTGGGACCGAGTCAGAGCATGGGACCGCGCAGTCCTACCCACACCCAGAATTGCGGGTCCTTCCTCGGTTCTGGTATCTGCTGTGGTCTATGCCACCTCCTCTAAACCCTCCTGCTCCTTGGCAAACCCTTTGCTTCTTGGCAAATGCTTTTGCTTTTGTCCGTCTTGCGCCGGTCCAAGAATTTCACCTCTAGCGGCACAATACGAATGCCCCCGGCCGTCCCTCTTAATCATAGCCCCAGTTCCGAAAACCAACAAAATAGAACTGGGGTCCTATTCCATTATTCCTAGCTGAAGCATTCAGCCGACCACCGGTATAAGGAGAACCTTTCCACTCTCATTCCTGAAGAGGAAAGGGGTTCGATAGTGATGCAATACCACAGGGCCCTGGTGGACAAACTGATTATAAACTTCCCATCTGACAGCACTAGCAGCAGAAGGTGCAGTTTTGAGGGCCAAGTAGCAGGGGAGGCGCGGGGATCAGGCAGCATGTTCAGCGCAGGCAGGGGAACACTGTCTAAGGCCTTTGCCAGCTTTATGGCTCTCCAGCAAGACTCCGTCACCACTCCCCAGTCAAGGCTGAGTCGGAGGGAGCACTGTAAAAAGATGGAGAGGGAGTACGCAGCCAATCATACCACCGTCCTCCGTGATGCCTCTGCTCCATACAACTATTGGTTGTCAAAGCTGGACATGTGGCACAAACTTGTGCTGTATGCCCTGGAGGTGCTGGCTTGCCCTGCCGCTAGAGTCTTGTCAGAGAGAGTGTTTAGTGCAGCTGGGGGAATCATCACGGACAAGCGTACCGCCTGTCAACTGACAGTGCCGACATGCTTACATTCATAAAGATGAACAAAGCCTGGATTTCCCCAGACTTCTCTTCTCCACCGGCGGAGAGCAGCGGAACCTAAAGATTCTTTTCGCTGCAACCGCAGATAAAACCACTCTTCTCTGTCACCGGTAAAACGGGACATTTAGCTGTGTCAATCTGTCTCTGACATTAGTCCTGCTTCTGCTACTCCTCCTCCAGAATCAACATGTCATTGCGCTGAACGGACAATTTTTCTGCGGCCCAAAAGGCTCATCTACATCTACCAATGTTTTTACAATTTTTCTAAGTTTCAAAAGTATTGAGACTGTAACATGAACCAATTTTTTCAACAGGGCTGCCTACAGGTTCTGTTACAAATTAAGCAACAGTGAGCTGTATCTTTAAAAAAATGTTTATGGGTTTCACCTGCCCTCTTGGTTGATAAATTTTTCATAGGTACACTTGAACTCTTGGTACACTAATTTTTGGGGCCCACGCCTACACTCTTAGCCAACTAATTTTTCCGGCCTTCGCCTACGCTCATGGTATCCCAATGTTTCAGAGGTTGGCCTATACTATTACTACAGAAATTTTACTGGGGTCTGCCTGCCTATATTTCTGTTGCAAGAAAGTTACAGGGGTCTTCCTATACTGCTGCCACAAGGATGTTACTGGGGTCTGCCTATACTGCTGCCACGCTAATTTTACAGGGGTTTCCCTATACTGCTGCCACAAGGATGTTCCTGGGGTCTTCCAATACTGCTGCCAGGTTAATGTTACAGGCGTCTGCCTATACTTCTGCTACAGAAATGTTACTGGGATCTGCCTATACTGTTACTACAGAAATGTTACTCGGCTCTGTCTATACCGTTACCACAGAAATGTTAGTAGGGTTTGTCTATAATTCCGCCACGTTAATGTTACTGGGGTCTGCGTATACTTCTGCTACAAAAATGGTACTGGGGTATGTCTATGCTTCTGCTACATAAATGTTATAGGGGTCTGCTTATACAGCGGCGACAGACATATTACTGGGGTCTGCCTTTACTTCTACAGAAATGGTACTGGGGTCTGCCTATACTGCTGCTACAAAAATGTTACAGGGGTCTGCATATACTGCTGCTACACAAATGTTACAGGGGTCTGCCAATACTGCTGCTACATAAATGTTACAGGGGTCTGCCTATACTTCTGCTAATGAAATGTTACTGGGGTCTGTCTATACTGTTACTACAGAAATGTTACTTGGGTCTCCCTAGACTTTTGCCACATAACTGTTACTGGGTTTAGCTTATACCTTTGCTACAGGAATATTACAGGGGTCTGTGCATACTATGGGTGCACTGAATCTTCCCATCGCGGTGTTCTACCTATCTGGCCCGAAAAACAACCCAGACTGACTAGGGCATGGCGTGTGGACCGCAGCAAACATGTATTTCCTCTCACGTAGCCGCAGCTATCTGGGGCACTGCAATGGGATTTCCTTCTGTACCGTCTGTGTGTTCCTGCTTGCCACCCATGCTGCGGGTGCACACAGACTTGCCATAGCGGAGTTGTACCTGCCTGGCAATTTTTTAAAAACCCAGCATGTCTAGGGCATGGCGTGTGGGCCGCAGCCAACATGTATTTCCTCTCACGCAACCGTAGCTATCCGGGGCACTGCAATGGGATTTCTTTCTGTACCGTCTGTGTGTTCCTGCTAGCCACCCATGCTGCGGGTTCACACAGACTTGCCATAGTGGAGTTGTACTTGCCTGGCACTTTTAAAGAAACCACGAATGTCTAGGGCATGGCATGTGGGCCAAAGCCAACATGTATTTTCTATCACGTAACCTCAGGTATCCAGGGCACTGCAATGGAATTTCCGTGTACCGTCTGTGGGTTCCTGGGGGCCACTCATGCTGTGGGTGCACACAGACTTCCCATTGAGGTGTTTTACCTGTCTGTCCCCAAAACACTGACAGACTTGGGTAGGGTGCAGAGTGCAGATGGTTTACCCCTTGCGTTGTCGATGAGGTATCCGACACCCAAACAGAATGAGTAGTGTGTGGACACATGGAGTCCCCATTGCTATGCCACTCGCAGCACCTTGGGCCACACAAGTTGTTTTCTGGGACAGAGGCTGACCCAGGGCCCGCTCACATACTTCCCACACCGAGTATTGCTGCATTGTGGAGATGTGTAGAAGTGCTGGGCTGGCAGCGGACTCCCCTTTATGTCCACGTTTTCAGCTCCTGACGGAGGTGGCAAAGGATTGGAATGAAGATGGAACGTCAATCTATTATCAATTTTCAACAGCATTGTGGCCTATCACCCACACTTTCAAAGAGGGTCACTGCCTGGCCCTGCCAACCCTCTGCAGTGTGTGCCTACGGTTCCTCCTCATGGCAGACGCACTTATAAATAGACATGAGGGTGGTGTGGCTATAAGGTTAGCGTGTGGCATGAGGGCAGCTGAGGGCTGCGCAGGGGCACTTTTGTGCGCGCTGCGGACGCAGGGTCGTGCGGGGGTGGGGGGTGGGGGGTGGGGTTGAACAGCATGTAACCCAGGAGAAGAGGCAGCGGTGTGACCCGCAGGCAGTGATTGTGCTTGGTTGGAGGTAGTGTGGTGCTTAGCTAAGGTGTGCCTTGCTGATGAAGGTTTGTCCGAAGTAAAAATTGTTAGGGGGGGGCACTCTTGCCAATATTGTGGCTTAATAGTGAGACCTGGGAACCTAAGATGCAGCCCTGCATGTTGCCCCTCGCCTGCCCTATCCGTTTCTGTGTCGTTTCCATCACTTTAGTTGGTTTTGCAGATTTGCACAAATGAAAACCTTAGCGAGCATCGGTCATATACAAAAATGCTCGAGTCGCCCATTGACTTCAATGGGGTTCGTTACTCGAAAGGAACCCTCGAGCATCGCGGAAAGCTCGACTCGAGCAACGAGCACCCAAGCATTTCGGTGCTCACTCATCTCTAATTCTATTATTTGTGTTTTCTCTGTACAAAAGTGCGCTTAAACACGGGCGTGTGAAGGAGCCTTCATTCTGATACTAACTATACAGGCCATTTAGTAGAAAATACCATGTAAACCTGTGGCTCATTCATGCCACAAACCCCAATTAGTCTTCTGTCTCCTTCTAAAAGAACCACGTAATTTATGGCATGTGTCTAAAAAGGTGCTAAGTGATCATGCATCCAGCTTTCCGGTTCGTAACCTATTCAGATGCTTACTGGGTTATTTAAGGCATTCTCCCCCACTGCAGGAGCTTGAGCTGAAGGTTCCTAATGTTCCAAGTGTAAGTGTTTCTGCTTGCTTCTCAGTTTTAACACTTGCCTGAATATCCTGATTTCCTGAACTGACCTTAGCTTGTTTTCTAACTATGTCTTGCCTCATTGCTGCGTGCTGTGACCTCCAACATGATTTACCGATTTTCTTAAATTCTACCTACTCCAATATTGGCATTTTATACTGATGTTATCCTTGTCTGACCTTTTGGTTCCACTCTGTGATGACTTTTGACTCATTTGAATCAGCCATCACTGTGCTGCAACTACTCCTGGGGAAACAACCTGGAGGTTCCCCGCAGAAAAGGTCAGATGTCACGTTGTGCTCTTGAGACCTGTAGTTCTCAGGGTTTCCAGGGTGTGGGATAATTGAGCAGACTGGGTGTGTATTGCTTCAGTCAGCCAATAACCACCAGTCTGCTGCACATAAATGCCAGCCTGTCTTGCTAGGGGGGAGCTGGTCATTTATCTTTCTCCTCATTCCATTTATCATCTATCACAAGCCAAGCCACTAGGTTCCAGCATGGGGCCATCCCTATTGGGACGATCATCCCGCTTGCAGGCAGGACTCCCTGGGATTTAGGTTACCTTGTTAGAGTAAAGACTCACAAGACAACGAGGACTCTTATCATTGACTCATGAGCATAAGTATCTTGGCCAAAATACAAACCAATACCTCGTATGTACTTTATTTATTCTATCTGCTTATGCATGTTGCTATTATAGGTAAGTGTTTTGGTGTTTCTTAGTAGTAGTTGTTTTTAGTTCACTTTGTTATGCTGTTCAGCATGTGTGCATATTCCCTTGTCTCAATCCTTTTCCCCAAGTGCTTATTTGGATTGCGTCTGTGGGGGTTGGTTTTCCTGTGGAACTGCAGGGACATGACATCAGATCTCTCTAAAAAGGGAACTTTTTGAGCATCCTTTAGAAGTACCCCAAAGCCAAGTCAGTTAGTGGCATAGTGGGTTCATGCCCACTGCATTACACAACCCGAACAGATATACATATTCCTGGTGCTATCTACTTCAACAACATTATATAAGTTGCAGAATTTCAGTAAGTGAGGAGTTAATCATCGTTAGTTTTTTTTTCTCTTTATATTCCTTCAGAACAATCTAATTTTCCACCTAAATCTGCAATAAGACTATGTACACAGACTAATCCCAGCTCAAAACCTCCCATCGAAGGTTCAGCAGAATGTGATTATGCAGCAGCAGCAACTGGTCCTCAAACTGTGAAATCAGCACATCTCTTGTTTGATTTTAATGACTCATAATTTGCGAAAAATAGCTGATATTAATTTTTGTAAGTGCACGACATATTTAAATAAATTACATATGAAAGTTGAGTTATAAATATTTTAGCCAACTTTTAAACCACGCATAGAGTGGTCATTTTTTGAACAAGTTAGTCCTTGTTCACAGACTGAAATTTCCAATGGATTTGAAGCAGAATCTCCACTGATTTTATATCCAATCCAAAGTAAATCTGACTCCCAAATGTCTTCAATCCTAGCAAAAACACATGCCTCAGCACTCATGCACATTTCATATCTGAATAAAACTGCATAACTATTATATATAACAGCATAAAATGCAAGGTTCTTAGCACATACTTTGATCAAAACATGTAGGCCCATACGTCACATCCAGGGTGACTTATGTAGATGGGACCTATTCTAAATAGACTCACCTCTTCTTCAGTCTAAGACTCCAATACATTCATTGAAAGTAAAATCCAGGCTATACACTCTAATTAAAATGCTTAAAACAGATGGGAAAATAGGTTGCACAACTAATATAGAGGCAGCCACTCCTCAATAAATGCAAGAAAAATAAATAAATTCAGTCAGCACTTCTTACAAATAAATTAAATGCTTTACAGAATACTCAGGAATGTAAGCCCCTTACTGCAAAAATATCTGTTACAGACACAGAAACTACAAGGATTCATAGTAAAGTATACTGTATTTTACATTAATATATGACCTTTATTAATAATTATTTTTAAAAAAACCTAATTGCACCAAGTCGTCCCAAAAATTAGTCTAAAGATGAGAAAGCAGAATAACTGCCCCAAAAAGGGTGACTCCACACAGAAACTAACCCTGTTTCTCAGCAGTGCCTCCAATTGTAATGGATTGTAATAAACTAAGTATAATGTCTATTGCAAATATGTGTCCCATTTACACAGGACGGGTGTCGGGCAAACGATGCCCGACACTCGCCCATGTGTCTCCGCGCTTCCATGCTCCTGCACAGGAGCTAGCAGAGCTGACTCGCAGATGGAGCGGCCAGCAGGGGGGCCGGGCAGTGCAAGAGATTTCTCTCCTCCTGCCCCCCGCTCCCCTCCATTGAAATAACACGGCGGCTGTTTGCTACTGAACAGCCGCTGTTTAAACTGCACGATGAGTGATGAGCTTCATCGCTCATCTTTTTATGCTGCACTGCCCCACCCCTCTGCTGGCGGCTCGTGTGGGAGCACAGAGACACAGGGATGAGTGTCGGGGATCGTTTGCCAGCACTCGTCCTGTGTAAATAGGCCTCAAATGTCTCCCATAGACTGTTATGAAAATCCTCACCATAGTCTTGAAAATTGTGCGCAGATAAAAAGACGTGACATGTAATTTCTTAACGCCTTAAAGGGGTTGTCCCGCGCCGAAACGGGTTTTTTTTTGTTTCAACCCCCCCCCCCCGTTCGGCGCGAGACAACCCCGATGCAGGGGTTAAAAAAGAACACCGCACAGCGCTTACCTGAATCCCCGCGCTCCGGTGACTTCTTACTTACCTGCTGAAGATGGCCACCGGGATCTTCTCCCTCGGTGGACCGCAGGGCTTCTGTGCGGTCCATTGCCGATTCCAGCCTCCTGATTGGCTGGAATCGGCACGTGACAGGGCGGAGCTACACGGAGCCGGCATCCTGCACGAGCGGCCCCATTGAGAAAAGAAGAAGACCCGGACTGTGCAAGCGCGTCTAATTTGGCCATTAGACGCCGAAAATTAGACAGGCTCCATGGAAACGAGGACGCTAGCAACGGAGCAGGTAAGTGAAAAACTTCTTATAACTTCTGTATGGCTCATAATTAATGCACAATGTACATTACAAAGTGCATTAATATGGCCATACAGAAGTGTATAGACCCACTTGCTGCCGCGGGACAACCCCTTTAAGGACCAGGCTGTTTTGTACATTCAGGACCTAACACTTTTAGGGATTTTAGCCATGTGGTGGTTTTATTGCCCTATTTTTTTCCCTTCAGCTACCAAAATTATTTTTGCTGTGTTTTTTTTTCCGTGACATATAGGGCTATTTTCTTAACATCTGTTTCACTGACTTTTTTTTTCAGTTTTTTTAATTTTATTGGGGGTAAAAAGCTAAAAAAGTGATTTTTTTAACATATACAGTTATATATTTTTTAATTAGTATATTTACACTAAAATAAAGTATGGGAACAGGTTCATCATTTTGTTTCAGACTTTTTGATATATGATATGTATGGCTTTGGATAACAGGGCGCATATAGCGATGGTTTTGGTTGGCATCAGCTTTGGGTTATTTTCTTTCTTATGTATATATTGTTGTCTTATTCTGTAATTTTGCTTTACTTATTTATGTAATTATTCTTTTTACCATCTATGTCCCCCATGACATCATATAAGACCTCTGGGAGACATTCCCATGTTTTAGTTTTTTTTTATTTGACATTTTTCCATTGAAGCTGAGGCATCCATGGGAGCCCCATTTACAGGGAAAAACATCCCCTGTAGTGACTGGCATAGCTGATAAGGGACCCTGTATCTCTGCTGTGCCAGAGGTCACCCGGCAGTCACTGACTGCCGACTGGCGTAGTGGAAGAAAGATTTACACTTTGACTTGTCAGTACATGGTGACCATTAAGCGCTATGTACTAAATAAAACTCACTTCTCCCTCCTCCTCCGGGTTATCAGCTGTGACTAACAGCTGAAAACCTGTCTTGCTTCTGACTGATTGTAGAAACAGGAAGCTTTAATTCCTGCCATTGTTTTGCATATGCCTGGGCTTTAAGCCTGGGACCAAGTACCCTAGATTTACAATGCTTAGTCCTTAATGGGGTAAAGCAGATGCGCATTGGGGAAATGCACAAGTGGATTTGCCCAATTGATAAGGTCTATCCCAGTGTGGATCTGCTGTAAATTCAAGTGCAAATCCACAGTAGAAATTTATAGCTTAGTTGTGGATTTCTGATGCCTATTTTGAGGCATCATCCACGTGGAAAATTTGATATGGATTCTGATTTATGAACCTAGCCTGAGATTCTTCTTACATATGTATATAGGGGTTCCATTGGGTTTCCAATAATTTTGAAAGTTAGAACATGGCAGCTTGAAGCATTAGTCTAGCTGTCAAAAGTACTAGAACCATGCAGAAATCTATGAAAATCAACAGATGTTTGTCAAGATTTGGAATTTGAATCTGGCCTAGCTGTCACATTTCTGCTAAAAATGGAAGTCATGATTATAGTAAAAACAGAGCTTCACAGTAAAAAAGATCCTCCTGCACTATCAGTGGAAATAATTGTGTAGAAGTGGCCCAGAACTCCAAGATTCGACAAAGTATCCAACAGACTCCAGACAAGAGGTGTGTTACGTTCAAGCGGGATGCCTAAAACTCCTAATCTGGATGAGATGTATAAATTGTCCAAAAGGACACATATACACTATTTGTAAACTTGGGGAAGAAAACTATTAATAATGAAACCAGACAATGGGCCTATCATACTAATACAAGAAAACCTTGCCTAAAAGCAGGATGATCGCCGTGACAAAGCTGGCTCCACGTCCGGAATCTGTGAACTATCTGAACTGTAGCTAGATGGAAAAGGGGTAGCAGATGGATGTTTACACATTGGTGCCCAGCACCGAATGACAGTGTACAGTATACATGTGCCGAAGCCATGGTCACATGGGTCAGGCTGATTGCAAAAATTATCTAGTACCAGCAGCACTAAGTAGAGTCCCTCACAGAGTCAGGTTGCTATATGCGATTGCCAGAGATGGAGATCTAATAGAAAGTCCACATAGAAGAAATAAAGCTGGCAGCTTTATTTCTTTAATGGGTCAGGCTGACATCAGTTTGGACCTCTTTTTATGTTGTGGCTACCATGCAGCGTCAATTTTGAGGCCGTCGTGCTGCGACAAGGTCTCAGTGTAAAATCTGCTTTATTTCATTTCTCATAAAAATACATACAGTGGAGGTGACATTTTGGCCAAAGTGGTGCAGAGTGTTAAGGCAGCAGAAATTCAGTCCTAAGCTCTTGCTCATGACCTGAAGGTTGCAGGTTCAACCCCTGCATGGTTCAGGTAGCTGACTCAAGGTTGACTTAGCCTTCCATCCTTTCGAGGTCAGTAAAATGAGTACCCAGCTTGGTTGGGGGTAATAAATAAATTACCTGAAAGCACTGCAGAATAAGTTGGTGCTGTACAAATAACAAGATTTATTTATTTATTTTAATCTAATTTAAGAAAGGCATGTGCAGTGTCCAAGGACTAAGCCCACAGCCAAGGAGATAGCGAGGTAGAGAAAGGCCTTGTCACAGGGCTCTACCATCTCCTCCCCTGGTGGTAGCTCAGGACCCGACCAAGTTACTGCTGGGGAGATCACAGGGAAAGTTATCAGAGGTTACCTGTAGTCCATTTGTCACACATGACACCACAGTTCTGTCCTTTGCGGTGAATATTAATGTTGGAATAAAGCAGTCGAGTTACCTGCGTTTTAAAATCCGCTGCTCTATATTTACTGCTGTGCATTTTTGTGCGCAGGTAAATATCGGGCATATGACCGCTGCCATTGAAAATCATTGGTTCTTAATACATGCGGATCGTAAACACAGGTAACATACGCACATAAAAACGCCCATCTGACTTAGCCCTAAAGAGGACCATAATTGCTCCTTCAGGGAATGTTCCCACAGCATTTCTCAATATGCATTAGGATTCCATCTGGGGGTTACTTCACTGGTGCCGAAAACAGCACTATGGCGGAACCCCGAACAAACACTAAGGGACCTTTTACATGGGATGAATTACGCTGCAGGATGCAGACAAATATGCAGATGTCCACACCAAACTTCGCATGTCTAAGGGTGGGGTCACACACATGCTTGTATTTGCAACATTGCATTCCCTATAGTGTCTGCACATGTCCGTACTTTGGAGGTGCGTGCCTGCAAAGATAGGACATGCGTGCACCATTGAGAATGCACGCATTGTTTTCAACGGAGCCGCTGCTGCTGCCGGCGGCTCCATTAAAAACAATGCTCTGCCGGCACCCCTGCATTCTTTTTCATGGAAGGGCTTTACATACTGTATAAGCCCTTCCCTAAAAAAGAAACATTTTAGTGTAAAAAAAAAATAATACTTACCTCTCCGCTACTGCCGTGACCCCTGCGGGCATGAAGAACACATCTGCTGCATACTGCAGATGTTTTCTTCACCCCTGCTAGTTAAAAGAATTCCCTGCTGCTACATCTGCCACATCTGTGGCAGATGCAGCAGAAGAATTCTTCAATTCTCAACCGCAGCTGTAACACTTGACAGCTGCAGTAGAGAATCCTGCTGCCGGCATTCCCATCATTGGATTTTAGGGAAGGGCTTTAAACATAAGCCTCCCTTCAGCTTCCGGGGCTCAGCCGCGACTTCTGGCGCTGTCCCCGTCTCTGTAGTTCTCAGCTATCAGCAGCCGGGGATTTAAAATCCCCCCCTGCTGGTAGCTCTGATTGTGATTGGCTGAGCACTTCAGCCAATCACAATCAGGGCTACCAGCAGCCGGGGATTTTAAATCCCCGGCTGCTGATAGCTAAGAACTATAGAGCTGGGGACTTCTTACAATGTTGTGATACACTGTCATACTCGCTGCCTGACATGCTTAATAACGAAAATGTGGACACCTTGCAAATCAACTATGGTGTTCAGAAGCACAAGGGGTTGTACCTCTCCAGTTCCTTCAGGTTTGCCATGCCTGTGATGATGCCATTTGCTCTCACGAGTAATATAGAGCATACTAGTAATTATTACGAAATTATAGTACCAGTGTTTCTGATGGTGCAATGTGTCACACCACTGTGCTATATGTACGTCACACACAGCACCGCTACATACATTGTTCATCTCATACAACAGGGATCAGTAGCAGCACAGCAGTGGAGATAAATGACCTGTGATTTCATCCCTGTCATGCTCCGCCCCTGATCACATGATAGTGAGGCTCATCCTAAGTGAATAACATACATGCTCCGCCCCTGATCACATGATGGTGAAGTCATCAAAGGTCTTTTATCGCCAGTGGGGGAGTTACATGCTCCGCCCCTTATCACATGAAGGTGATGCCATCACATGTGAGGCAGAGTGATTTGAAGCTCAGGGGCAAGGAGCCTCCTTTCCCCAGTGCCGTAGGCTGGCCAACTCCTCTTGGAGATCCCCCAGCCATCTGTGCACCTGTAGTGTACAGCGCTGTATGACTTCCAGGAATCCTAGCCTCCTGGCAATTGTACTGCTATGGGATTAATAAGGTAAAACATCTACACAGTACTGTATATATAGTAAACACAAGATCCGCAATTCACAATAGGTGATGATCAGCTTCTCTCCTGGCACAGTGACTTCTGCAGAGGTCACAGAGCATACCCACAACACTCTCCGATAGAAGTCAATGAGTCAGCTCCAGACACCAGCCTCTATAGTTTATATGGCTGTTGAAAACAAATCTCTAAACTGCTAGAATCATGTACAGGACATAGAATGTAAAATCTACAAACAAAAAATGAGAAGAAGGTAAAAAAAAGAATACGCTTCCTTATCTGGCTTTAATTCGTGAGCAAGTGATATTTTCTTTCAAACAAAGACAGAACACAAACCAAAACTACTATAGGTGTCTGATTTATTATCCTATTTCCTACGTTCCTGTTTGGGTGTTTTTAAAAAGAAGAAAAAAAAAAAACACCTGAACTCATCCCAGAGGAGGAAACAGTTGAAGGACCATATGGTGTTTGGAAATGGCTTTGTGTGCTTAGGGGCTAATTTCATTTCTGTTGCCAAAACTTTCCACTTGTATCTGATGTCTGAAATTGGAGGCATCTGTTATTTCTCACTGAGTATAAGCATTCTGAAGGGGGTGGCTTTGTGTACAAAATTTTCCCTTTAAATTAACAGGACGCAATTAGGGACTTGGATCCAGATTGCTGTTATTAGGTTATTACATTATGTAATTTCCTTTGTGAATGCAAGAACTGGCAGCATTTGCTGTGGTATCTTAGGGCTGTTGAAGGTGTGCCATGCTTTCATTGGACATACGTTCTTTGTGAAGTATAAATAGATGTGTGTATATTAGAGGAAATGTCCAGTCATATGTAAATAAAGCTTAAAGAGGTTTTCCAACCCAAAGATATTATTTACAAAAGAGCTTACAATGATATAAAACCATAAAATGATTCATGTTCACCTTACCAATCCCCTGCCAGTCCAGTGACGATGCTTCCCTGGTCCCTCATTGTCTATTCACCAGGCTCCAGTGATGACTTGGCATGCCACTCCGATACCCATTTTCACCACTGACCTCAATAATAACAAAAATATGTAAAAACTGCAAATGCAGTATGCTTTTTGTATTTATTTTCAATGTGTTTATTTGCCAAAACGCTGTGCAAAACTGAAAGAAGCTCTAAGGCCTCATGTCCATGGGCACACACGGATTCTGAGTGTGGAATCCCGCAGTGGATTCCTGCCATGCCCGCAGACATGAGGCAAAAAATACATTTACTCACATGTCCAGACGCGGGTCTCTTCCGTCGCGGCCGGATCTTCTTTCTTCTGCACAGCGAATGCGCTCAGCACACTAGCAGGCGTGCAGCGCGCATGGTCTGCGCCTTTTTTCTTTTTTAAAATCTCCTGCTTTCCCACAGATCCGCGGCACGTCCGCAGTGTCAGCTGCCAGTGTGCCGCGGACTGGACAGCTTCCATTGACTTCAATGGAAGCTGTTCCTGCAGGATCCGCAGAAAATGGAGCATGCTGCGTGTTTTTCCCCACATGCGATCTGCAGGCCGGGAAAAAAATGACATCCGCAAATATTTAAATACCTGCAGATGCTCAGTGATAGTCTAAGAGCATAATGAACTGCAGACTATCTGCGGGAGTTTAATTATGCCCGTGGACATGAGGCCTAAGGCTGGGTTCACACAGGGCGGATTCCCATCGGAAATCTCGCGGTTTGGCCGCAGCAAAAACCGCGAGATTTCCGCCGCGGTTTAAGCCGCGGCGGCTTTGAAGCAGCCCGGCCGCTTGCTTTTCCGTTGTGGCCGGCGCTCCCATAGAGGAGAGCGCGGCCGCGACGAAAATAAACAAACAGAAAAAAGTAAATAGACATGCTGCATCGTTTGAAACCGCGGCTGCGGCCTCCGCAGCCACGGTTTCAGCCAGACTTACCGCAGCGGATTGGCCGTCCTGTGTGGAGTGGACGAGGTTTCTGAGAAATCTCGTCCACATGGCTGGCTAATCCCGAGATTAGCGGCCGCGGGCGGATTTGCCGTGCGGCAAAGCTGCGGCAAATCCGCCCTGTGTGAACCCAGCCTAAGGCTGTTTTGCTTATTTGTTGCAGAATTTTGACTGGGGCATCAAAACTAAAATTCCTCTACAAAGTACAGTACAGTGCTAGCAAATAGGGTTTTAACAAACACAATGTTAATATGTATAACTGCAAAAACCATGTTTCCCCCGAAAATAAGACCCTGTCATATTAATTTTTCCTCATAAGAGGCATTAAGTCTTATTTTCCTTGTCTTATAACAATGACAAATTACTTTTGCTTTCAGAGGCAGCTTTCCTGCCTCTGACAGCGGTTTTAGCACACCCCATCATTGATGAGATGCGCTATATGCAAAAAATAAAACAGACAGCCGTCGAAAAATCTGTTTAAGCGTATGTCTGCGAGGCTCCCATTGGAATCAGTGGGAGTGTTATACCACAATTAATGCGGCATTCAAAATGGAGCAGTAATCACGGTAAAAAAATTCTGCGTGCTACTTACCTAGGACGGTTTGGGTCCCTCTCGCTGGTCTGCAGAGTTCCGGCAGCTAGCTTGCAATCACCAACAGAAGATCGCTTTCTGGTAACTGAGTTTTGAAACCCTGCCTCCAGGTAGCGATGGCTCTAATTAGTTCTCAAGCACCACGGCTCAGCCAATCAATGCAGCGCTCGATGAGCTGGTAACAGCCATCATATTGAATGGCTGTGATTGGTTCATCTAGCGCTGCATTGATTGGCTCAGTCTCAGCACTCGAAAACGAATCAGAGCCATCACTTCCTGGAGGTGGGGTTTATGAATTCTGTTACCAGGAAGCGATTATCTGTCAGCTGCTGAGGACTGCAAGCTAGCTGCCGGAACTTCACAGAGTGACATGAGGGACCTGGACGGCGCCTGCTAGTTAAAGGGGTTGTCTCGCGGCAAGCATCAAAATTTAACATTACCCCATTCCCCCTGTCACCCCCCTGGCATAAAATAGCAAATTAAAGCGGTTTTTAAAGCGCTTGCTACTCACCAATCCGACGAAATAAGGAGTTTAAAAAATCTTCTCCCTAAGATGGCCGCCGGTCCTTTCCCAGGGATGCACTGCGGTTTTCTCCCATGGTGCACTGCAGGTCTTCTCCCATGGTGCACCATGGGCTCTGTGCATTCCATTGCCGATTCCAGCCTCCTGATTGGCTGGAATTGGCACACGTGACGGGGCGGAGCTACGATGACGACGCGGTGACCAGCTCTCCGGCACGAGCGGCCCCATTCACCAGGCAGAAGACCGCACAGCGCAAGCGCGTCTAAAAAAGCAAGAAGCCAGCGAAATTAGACAGATCCATGGCAACGGGGACGCCAGCAACAGAGCAGGTAAGTGAATAACTTCTGTATGGCTCATATTTAATGCACGATGTATATTACAAAGTGCATTAATATGACCATACAGAAGTGTATAACCCCACTTGCTTTCGCGAGACAACCCCTTTAAGTATTGCTTTTTTTTCTGATGTGTAGCTAGGGCTTATATTTCAAGCCCTGCTCCCTGAAAATCAGGGTAGGGCCTTTTTTAAGGGTAGGTCTTACTTTTGGAGAAACACGGTATAGGTATGCTGCGGATTTGAAAATCCAAAGCATCTTTGTTGTGGAAATGTCACATATTTTAATTTAGCAATACAAAGACTGAAGTCCATGGCTCAATCTGCACCAACATTAACAACAAAATTTGTATGCAAAACAGTTAGATTTCATTGCGGATTTTTGTCCTGTTCAAAAACATAATTTTTTGTTGTTCACAGGTAGTGAATTAGCGGGGGGCCTCCTCTTAGCATCCCCACCGAGCGTAGTTGCACCTAAATAGTGCAGGATTGTGGGGAAAAAAAACAAAACAGGGAAGATAGGTCCTGCTCTATCTTTTCTCGACCTTACTATTAACGGCCAAGAAAAGAGCTAGTGAAAACAAAACCACTGAAATCCATTGAAATCAGTGTTTTTGTTTGTCCCATTATGCAGCCATGATTATCATGGCCGTATAGCGGGAGAAAAACACCTTCATGCAAATAAGCCCTCAATCTGTTTCTTCAGGGGAATCCTCGGTAGATACACTATGCTTGAGAAATTGGAAACGCCACTGAATGTTGGATCTTATGTATAAAGTGGTGCAGTTCTTTCATGAACATGATGTGTTATGTCACATGTGGACACACAAACAAGGCACCTGGGAATCTGAAAATAGGGGTTGAAGATTACTTTTTACTATTGTTTATGATTGTTCATGTTTGAATAAATATCCTTCATAATTAAAATGTACACTTTAAGGGCTATGTAGTTGGTCTCCTCTGTTTTAGTCCAGTTTCCCACAATTGTAATATAACACATTTGTGCTCCTGTATTATTACTGCAAATCCAAGCCTGACCCCAGGTTTATTGACCTAATCTGTCACCCCCATAGATTCCTATACTCCGGTCATTCAAGGGGCATTCCGAGTTTTTACTATTGATTACTTATCCCCAGGACAGATCAATAGTTGGTTAGCGCGGGTCCACGATTAGGGATCTTCATTGATCAACAGATTCTCTGGCCTGCTGTCAATGTAGAGGTGCAGAACATCATCATCGGTGGTCTGGAAGTGTAATAAAGGCTTTTCTCCCATTGAAATCAATGTGAGCAATGCCTGCTATTACACTTCTGACTCCTCTTTGTATGCAGAGCTGGAAATGTAATAGCAGGTATTGCTCACACTGCTTTCAATTGGAGCAAAGCCTTTATTACACTTCCAGCCCTGAATACTGACGACGATGTCCGTTGCTAATGCACTGACAGTGGGCGAGAGCATTTGCTGATCGACGGGGATCCTAAGAGGAAGACCCTACCAATATAGTGTTGCTACACCATGAATCACAAAAACAATATTCTGTATGGTGACAGTACCACACAATGCCTAAGTAAACACATTGTAACAATATTTAATTAATGCTATCATAAATTGATCAAATAAAGTCTTCATAAAATAAATAGATCTTGTTATTTGTACAGTGCCAACTTATTCTGCAGCGCTTTCAGGTAATTTTTATTTATCACCTGTGGTAAGGCTGCCTGTCCACGGACGTAGCGATATCCCGCGGTGGATCTCCGCTGCAGGGGGCCGCCTTCATGGAGCAGGAGACAGCTGACAGTTCTCCCCACTGAGCCTATCTAACAGATAGGATCACTGCGGCAAATTGCAGATTTGCCACCCGCGAGCGGAGAATCGCTGTGATTCTCCGCTCTTGGACTGGGGGGCTGTGCTTTCCATAACACGCTATGCAAAGCGTTCACTGCGTTCCCCGCAGCCGGATTTTTGCTGCAGGGAACGTGATGAAAATTCTGTGGAGGATATATACATATATATATCCAAGGTTATCAGAAAATGCAGCTTGATAGAAATACACGCTCATAACCTCAGGGCACATTTTATACCTGCACATAGCCCTCAGGCGTCATTTGACGACACACTGCTCACTCCACCCCTGCCCCCTCCATCGAACTCGGAGAGATGGCACTGGTTTGCACCTGAAACCACGTGATGTCGGATGTCCATGACGACAGCAACTCACGCAGGACCGGATGTAAAAAGACCTTATTTGGACCACCCAATCTCTTGCTTTGATTTCCAATCACGTATTGCTTCCTGCTGCCCATAAAGGGCAATTAACTCATCATGCTATATAAGATGCTATATGCCTACTAATAAACAGAGTCCAGGAGGACTTTCTACACTGACAGTCTTGTCTCTGTGTGATCTCTTCCATTGTGCGCACAATCTCTGAACATAAATCTGGAAGGGTGCAAACATTTCTATTGATTACGCCGGGGAACCAAAATAAATCCACGACAATTCACCCGTGGACAGGCAGCCTAAGTCAGTCCTGTTCTGTGTTCCCTGTGTTCAGTACATCGTCCCTGTGTCCTGTCAGGGATAGTTAGCCTCGAGGCTCCAGCGTGGGGCCGTTCTTATCAGGACGCCTATGCTCCTTTTGAGCAGGGGTCTTCTCATCTTCCTGATTAGCTGTGGGCAAAATTCCCAGTCTGAGATTGCCTTGTAGCGTTACCTCTGACCTCTAGGGTCAGCTGTCAGCCACATCAGGCCTGGTCCAAAAACCAGGCAGGTTGGTTAGTACAGTGGGTCAATTTTTGCTATCCGTAACAGTGGTGCTATCTTCAGCAGGGGTGGATCATACTATTCAGATCATACACCTTAAAGGTGGGCCATGGGTGTGACCATACACTCCCCATGTTACGCCCTTGCTGTTCCTTATCTTCATACATTGATGATAGGAAGCCATGAAACTATACAATTACCTCGTTAATTCTAAAGTTGTGAATATTTCTCCTGTTCAACTTCTTGTTCTATTTATGGTTTTAAAATTGAGGTGAATATAAGATATTCAATGACAATTTATTTCCCGCTTGTAAAGGAAAGATTAAAACTTAATAGAAAAGACAGCTGCCTTGAGAAAATTGTTCACCTGTTAAGCACTAAAGTCAGATGTGCTATCTTTTGTTTTAGCTGACACAACATTTAGACAGTTATTGTAAAGAGGGCATTGCTGCTCCGAGCAATCGTTTTATGGATAATCCTATTCTACAGTCAAGCCAGAAGGAATATCTGGGATATAATGCTGGCGTACACAAAAACTCATTAGTCCTTTGAATACCTTTTTTGCTTGTTGCATTGTTACACATCTGACCCATTGTTTCACACATAAATTAGGAATGTTCTGACAAAGACAGGCTATTTAGAAGGTGGTGAAGCTACCACATTTTTTGAATTTTATTAGTCATATTCATTTGATTGGGTGACATAATTTTTCAACATTTTTTTAATATCAGCAAATTGTATTTTTCTTGTAATAATCATCTTGTTAAGGAGGAAAAATTCTCAGAATGTTCACAAAATAGCAGATTGCTTAAAGGTAATGTAACATCAGAAAATGACCCGGTATTTCAATCAAGTTTTTATTTTAAACATACATTTTCTTTCATTGGTGATTTTTTTCTTTAATTTTCCGTGTCACTATGTATATTAAAATCCTTATATCTTGCAGCTATCATTTTGACTAAACCTAATAATAGTTTGACCCTTACTGTTCTGTAGAGAAAACTTTTCAGTAGTCATCTCATTATCATCACAGGTAAAGTTACAATGAAAGGTAACACCTATATATAGATTAACACAGGATCTACCTTTCACAATAGATGGTTACAGCTCAGCTCCTCCCCCTTTCTTCACATTGACCTCTGTACAAGTCACGAGGAATAAGAACAACTATCCCCTTTTGTCCATTGTTTCTATAATCCTTAAGGCTTCTGTATAGAATAAGAAGTGTCAGACCACTGTTCGGCTCAGTGGCCAGAGTGAAAACTGCAAGGTATTAGGATTAAAAAAAAAAATGTTCTGCATATGGTGACATAAAAAATTGAAAAAACTAACTAAATTTAAAAAAAAGTTTAATGTAAAAACTTGATGTAAGCAATACGTCGTTTTTTGATGATATGTTCGCTTTAAAGGGAAACTTCTTTTTTTACACCCAAACTACTTACACTGGCATTTAGAGCAAAGGAATAACAGTCAGTATTCCTCAGTATTTCTCTTTCAAATCATTGTTTGACATCTTTGAAATTTACTTTCCCCATGTCCCTGCGCTGTATGCAAATTACATACATGTACATCATGGGAGGAAAGGAAACCCCATAAAATGCCATACATTTATGGAATGTAGATGGCGCAGGCTCAGAAACTGAGAGAGATGTCTGTGTCTGACAGCGAGGGTGATGCTGCAACAATGGGGATTGAAGAGAATATTAAGGCTGGTTTCACACAGGCAATAAAATCGTGCGAGATTTGTGTGTTGCGAGATGCACAAATATGAACCCCATTTATTTGAATGGGGTCATACACATGATGCTTTCTCACATACCACAGGATGTTCTAACATCCTGCAATATCACCTATTGCTTTCAATGGGGCCAGAGGCAGCAGCGCCAGCCACATTGAAAGCAATGGGAGAACTCCGTGATCCTCTGTGACAGTAGCGGCAGGGGATTCCCTTATCCCCTTGGGGAATCCCTTCAGACGTGGTGGGGAAATCCCTTCAGCCGTGACTGGGCTGAAGGAATTCCTCGCGGGGATGAAGGAATCCCCTGCCACTGCTGTCACAGAGGATCGCAGAGTTCTACAATTGCTTTCAATGGGGCCGGTGCTGCTGCTGACCAATTGAAAACAATGGGATGAAGGGATTACCCGCAGTGAAGCAAGGCTGTTTTTATGTGAAAATGCTTCATATCCATGGGGCTTTCACATGGATGGCAAGAGTGATATCGGGTCACGATTCACGGCCCAATATTGCCTTCGCTTGTGTGAAACTAGCCTAATAAATAAGAATATTTAAATAGCTCAACACAACTAATATAACAAGTGGTTTCTCCAAATTCAACAGAAACTGCCACTTTTAATGATTACTACAGTGTCAGAATTATTCAGTGCCATCACAGCAAACCTCTTTAGTACTTAGTAAGGCACATTTTGCTATTATGACCTGCTGTAAACGTGATATATTGCTAGACACCAACTTCTGCCAGCGTTTCTCAGTAATCTTAGTCCATTCCTCATGGGCAATGGCCTCCAATTCACTAATAGTAACTTTTGCCTAATAACTTTCTGCCACATCCAAGTAATGTAGCCAATGTTCCTTTTTGTAACATGCAAACAAACATCCCAGTCAGCAAAGCTGTAGCCAATCCAGGTATGTGATATGTTTTATCTCAAGCACACCTGATGGAACTAAGAGAGCCCTTGATTAGTTGCATCAGGCGTTCTTGAGGCAACACTTGATTTGCAAATGTATGCTCTTATGAGGATTCTATACTGGGATCGAATAATCCTGAGAGCAGGATGCAGTGAGGAAGGGGGGGAACAACCTAGCCTACGGTCAAATGAGCCAATCAGCTGATTGCTGCAGGAAAGCAGAGAAAGTCTAAAAGACCTTCAATGTGATAATCATGTGACCAGTTACTTGCATAGAAGGGCTGCTGGAGGAATTGAAGGGCTTTTCGTGACATCATGAGCATGAGATTAGTCACATGTGTAGAAAGAGTAAGATTCCAGGTTGTGCGGTTGGGTTAGTTTCTTGTAGTGTTTTCTACAGTGTAGAAAATGAAGATGTCCTCATGAGCAGGTAAGAGAGGTCTAACATTGTGTGGTGGCATATAGGATGACACTTTCACTGTGCGGGGCACATATGAGGACACTATCAATGTGGTGCGCAGAGGGTGATTATTAGTGAGTGGGAGAAGGAAGGGGAACATAATTCTTGGGGATTGTGTCTCTTATCTCTTAAAACCCAAGCAACATCCCTGACTTCTAGTGCTATGCCAATGGGACAGTTAGGACCATGTTCACATAGTGTTTTTCTACACCAATTCCACATCAAATCCACAGTGAAATGCACATCTGAAGTCTTTCCTTAGTTTCAATGGGAATCCATGCTGAGATGTATACGGCAAGCATTTTTTTTCCACACGCAGACTTGAAATGTAGCATGAACCTGGTGACAGATTTCCGTTAAGCTCTATATCACCTTTGGGGAAAAGGTTATTCAAGTTTATTGCTGCGTGTCCATCTCCATTACTGCACCACCCCAATCCAGGGGTGGTAAACTAAGGGACAAGGGCCACACATAAAACCAACCATCTTACTTTTCCACATTGTAATAATGCTACTGTCACCTTATTATAGGACCAAATAATTTTGCTGTTGAGCCTACAGCAGCTCTACATGATGGAGAAGCCAGAGGGTAAACCTATTCAGCTGAGAAATGAAGTGATTTGTGAGATGGAATGGTCTGACCTACAGAAAAGTATTTAATTCTCAACTTTTGGCTTAAAACCATCCATAAGAGAGAAAAGACATCTGCTGAGTTCAGCGCTAATCTCAGGAACCCTCCTTATATTCATTCAGGCAATTATGAGAGAGTGATGGTGTCTATTAAGAATGACACGACTATCTTGTAGACAGAAAAATGGGCCCTCACAATGTGCAAGGTGTACACTGTAACAACCAATAGCTCATAATACTAGTTGAGATATCACCTGATTCTTCTTTGCACTGTGCTTTTAAGAACTAAATTTGGGAGTACAAATAAGTCTAATAATAAGAAAATAAAGTAGATACTTTATTGCTAAATAACAAGAATTCCTCATCCACAATTGTAAAGGCTTAAATAAGGGCAGAACTAGAAGTCTTCGGCATTTGGTGTAAATAATTAAAGAAGGCCTGTCTGCTAGTGATCTTTATCTGTCTTGCTAAATACAAGTACACAACAAGTAACCATGGGGCCTCAGAGCAAAGGTTGGAATGGACCCCTCTCCAACAGACCACCTTAAGCAGCAAGGGAGCTCATAACATAAAAAACCTATTGTTATTTATCCCGCTACCCACTGTAAACAGTAAATGCACCTCATCTGAGCTTCAGCTCCCCATCAACAGTTGCTACACCTGTTACCCTTAGGGCTCCCACTCACTTGCGATTGCGTTTTTTGTTAACGCGATTGTCAATGGGACTTTCTAATGTTAAAAACGCAACGCAATGCACCAAAAACGCAGTTGCGTTTTTTACAATTGAAAGTCCCATTGACAATCGCGTTAACAAAAAACATAATCGCAAGTGGGTGGGTGCCTTTAGGGTGACTATCCACTAGCGTTTTTTTTTTCTGCTGCGAATTTGTTCCTATTTTTTCTTCCAATTGTCAATGGGACTTCCTAATGTTAAAACTGCAACGCGACGCAACACAACGCATCGCGACGCAACGCAACTTTGCGTTTTTAACATTAGAAAGTCCCATTGAGAACTGGAAGAAAAAATAGGAGCAAATTCACAGCAGAAAAAAAACGCTAGTGGGTAGTCACCCTAAGGCCTCATGTCCACGGCTAAAATACATTTAAAATCCGCAGCGTTTGACTCGCACGCGTGATCCGCGCCCCATAGGGATGCATTGGACACCCGCAGGTAGTTAAATACCTGCGGATGTCATTTTCCCCTGAGGCGCGGATTGCGTGTGCGGAAAAACACCTGCAGCAGTCTCCATTTTAGGCCTCATGTCCACGGGCAAAAGAAGAATTAAAATCCGCAGCAGATTTTAACTCTTCTCCTGCCCGCGGATCCGCACCCCATAGGGATGCATTGACCACCCGCGGGTAGATAAATACCCGCGGATGGTCAATAAAAGTGATTTAAAAAAAAATGGAGCATGAAAAAATCTGGACCATGCTCCATTTTCGTGCGGGTCTCCCGCGGGGACGGCTCCCGCGGGCTTCTATTGAAGCCTATGGAAGCCGTCCGGATCCGCGGGAGACAAAAATTGGAATTTACTCACCCGCTCCGTTTCTTCTCTCCCCGCGGCACCATCTTCTCTCCGTCGCGGCCGGATCTTTTTTCTTCGGGCCGGCGCATGCGCGGGGCACGTCACCGACGTCATCCTGCGCATTCGCCGGGCCAAAGAAAGAAGATCTGGCCGCGACGCAGAGAAGATGACGCCGCAGCGAAGGAAGGATCCGGAACGGGCGGGAGGTAAGTTTATTCTTATTTATTCTTATTTTCAGCGCTCATGTCTGCGGGGCAGGAGGGACCCGCTACAGATTCTCCATGGAGAATCTGGAGCGGGGCTGATTTTCCCTGTGGACATGAGGCCTTAGTGTGGGTCTCTCGCGGGGACTGCTCCCGCAGTCTCCTATTGAAGCCTATGGAAGCCATCCGGATTCGCAACACACCCACAGCTGAATTTCTGCTCTCTGGCGCGGGAGAGCAGGAGTTAAAAAAAAAAAAGGAGTGCATGGCGCATGCGCGCTGCACGCTGCCGGCGTGCCGAGCACATCTGCCGGGCCGAAAAAGAAGATCCGGCCGTGACGGAGGGCAGATCCACAGCATCCGGACAGGTAAGTAATTCTTCTTTTTAGCCCTCATGTCCGCGGGAAAGGAGGGAAACAATAAAAGCAACTGTACTCACCTGTGCTCTCCACAGGCGGTCCAGTGCTGTAGCTCCCATGGACCTCCTGGTCTTTGTTTAGGAGTGATTACCATTGAAGGCAATTAGAGGCTGCAGCTGTCCGGCATCATGGCTTCCAGCATCTGAGCTTCTAGTTGGCTGCAATGGTCAAGTAGCAGCTGGTCTTAAACAAGGAGGATTGCAGGACCTGCAGCACTGGATCACCAGGGAAAAGGACAAGTGAGTACAACTGCTTTTGTTTTTTAACTGATTTGGATGCATTTTTAAAAAATGGGCCCACAATCGGAGAATCCCTTTAAGACTATTGGTAAATACTTGTAATCTCCATAAAATAAAAGTTCTTAAACATCTTACCTTACGAGTCTCCCTAATGTCAATACTTTGTTATACTTTCTGGAAGTATATGAATAAATTTACAACGGGGTGCTACCATTTGCCTTGTCAGTAGAGTATGCCTTTACAATCTCGTAGTTGCCAACTTATTCATGTATTTCCAAGAGGAATAAAAGAGGAACGACACAATGCAGAGTTCTAAGAACACATATTCCTGAATTATTTTATGGTTACTCATATATTTACCAAATGAACATGTCAGAAGAATGAATAGGTCTGGAGCTCAAAAAGTGGGATACCATTCTATAAGTATTTCCCCATGAAGAAAAAAAGGGAAAAATAAATCCTCTAGTCATGGAGAAAGCCCCACTGAAGTTCAGAGATGTTTTAAAGGGGTTTTCCAGGAATAAACTATTGCTGACCTATCATCAGGATAGGTATGGTGTCTGTACCTGATGTGGCAGCTCAATTGCATTCACCTGAATTGCACTGAGCTGCTTTTAAGACATGTGACCTATGAAAGTGACTCCACAGGCCTGAGAAGAGGCCATGGCGCTCACATGAACACTGTGGCCTCTTCAATCAGCTGATCGGTATGGATCCTGACCTGCAGACCCCTGCCAATCAACTATCGATTACCTGTCCTGATGATAGGTTATCAATAGTGCAGTCCCCCAAAACTCCTTTAAATGAATTTTTTTGCATTATGATAATTGATTCCCATTTTAAATCCATGTAGCGATAGCTTAAAATTTTTACGGCATAATGGCTTTTTAATGAATAGCGTGTGAAATAAGTGCACCTCCTATACTAAAGTGTGCATGTAGTGCCTTTCTTCACAGTGAGCCATCTTAGCCATCAGCATGCCTGAGATGACATATTGCAGAATATGCTGGAAGAAGAAAGTACATTATTAAGGCCCTATGGTGGACCATTTAGTCATCAAAATAACACCAACTAGTTTAGAAATAATTAGATGTGCCCTGATATTACATTCCCCATAAAATGGGTCTGTTCTACCAACTAATGACTATGTACTATTTTGCAAATTCATGCAGTCTCATAGCCTTATTCTATGTACATTTTTCGATATTTTAACCTTCTGCCAACAGAATTAGAAAAATATGGCTGCTTTCTGGAATGTATGTAGTATACAGTCCCCTTTACTACAATACCAGTTGCAACCCATAGACATACATGGGTCTATTTCTGGAAGAAAGCTGACATGTTTTTCTAAAGTAGTTTAAGTAGTCTACTCTGGTTGTCCACCTGCACTCCACATCTTGCTGCCAATGACCCCTTTACCTACAGACAGCAGAAGAGAGGACAAATAAGTAACACATAAATGCAGCATCACACTGTGCACATAATTTTGTTTGCAGCCTGTAACAAGGGAGGCATATAGGCCGGTATGGGAGCTGTATACACAACATAGTAGTCGATTTTTAATTAAGACCTCAAGCAAAGTTGCTCAAAGGGGTTGTCCAGTTGTAAACTATTTATGGCCTATTCTCAGGACAGATCACCAATAGTAGATCAGTGGTGATCCATCACCCAGAACCCTTGTTTGCTGGTCCGGTGCACTTGTGCACTGAGCTGATGTCCGCAGGAAGCAAATGCTCCATTACCACTGAAATGGTGAGGCTTGGTATTGCAAGCCAAGCTTCCATTGAAATCAATGACCTGCAATACCAAGCCTGATCACTACAGTAAGTATAGAGCTGTATGCTTCCTGCAGAAATCAGCTCAGTGCAAAAGCACACTGGTCTGGCAACCAGCTGATCAGCAGGGGTCCTAGGCGATGAGTCACCACTGATCTACTATTGGTGATTTATCCTGAGAATAAGCCATCAATAGTTCACAATTGGACAACTCCTTTAATGTTCTTATTTTTAGAGCATTGAAGCAATAAGAAAGCACAGCTGAAAAAATGGAGTTACCATTTCAAGGGGTTTTCCAAGATTGATTAATAGGTTTTTTTATTGATGACCTAGCCTCAGGATAGGTCAAAGTGATTCTTCCTGTGCATGCACGGAACTTCTAATTAGGAAGGGGGCAGATATTCATTAGGTACACACGGTACCAATCCATAACAAGGATAGGTCATCAATAGCAATTTCTTTCAAAACCCCTATAACTGCTGGAGCGCTGCTGTCATTCACTATCATCTACGTCTGTATTAGGATGTGAAAGGGAACCATTCCTTGGACTGAAATGTATGTAATTTTGCAATAAAGTGCAAGTTTTAAGTCTTTGTTTAATTTCTTTATATGTTCTTTAGGCTGCATTCAGACGAACGTATATCGGCTCGGTTTTCACGCCGAGCCGATATACGTTGTCCTCGTGTGCAGGGGGGGGGGGGGGGGGGGATGGAAGAGCCAGGAGCAGGAACTGGGCTCCCGCCCCCTCTCTGCCTCCTCTCCGCCCCTCTGCACTACTTGCAATGAAAGGAAGCGGGGCGGGGATAAGTTTCGTGAATTAGCCCCGCCCTGTTCCGCCTCTCCCCATTGCAAATAGTGCAGAGGGGCGGAGAGGAGGCAGAGAGGGGGCGGGAGCTTAGTTCCTGCTCCTGGCTCTTCCATCCTCCCCCCCTGCACACGAGGACAACGTATATTGGCTTGGCGTGAAAACCGAGCCAATATACGTTCGTCTGAATGCAGCCTTAAGTCTATATTTATTTATTTATTTTTTTTAATTCGTTTTATTTATTAATAATGAACATTCTGTGAGACATACAGTATAAAGGAATTTGTACAGTACATAGTAGTGTGAATACAACCAAAGTCATGTAATAGATTAACTCGGACTTTGTTACTGCATCTCCTAAACTGTCTGACTTTGTATTTATTAGCAGTAAACTTTTTTTTTTTTAACTTATAAAAACAATAAAATCGAACTCTGCTCTTCTTGTTCTGGATCTTGGAAAGTGTGGGTTACAGGTCTTCCAGGCGTTTGCCGGTGGGAGGGGGGGGTGTTGGGGAGTGTGGAGGGGGGGGTTAGTGTAGGTTGGGTTTGAGTTTCAGTCAGTGGTCAAGGTAGAGTAGGAGTCTAGCCAGATTCCCCATACTTTTTGGAACTTAGGGCGCCCACCCACTGGCGTTTGCGATTTTCGTGCGTGAAAAACGCCGCGTTTTCGCGGCGTTTTCCCGCGTTTTTCGAGGCGTTTTTTGCCGCGTTTTCGCTGCGTTTTCGCGTCTTTTCCATTAATTTCCATTGACTTTCATGGGTGCATTAGGAGAAAAATAAGGACACATATGCAACTGACAGTTCCTATGTTAAAAAACGCAACGCAAAACGCCAGTGGACAGGAGTACATTCAATTCTAATTGCTCTGCAGAAAAAACGCAAAACGCAAAGAAAAAAAAATCGCCAGTGGGTGGGCGCCCTAAGTCGGGCATCCTCTATTTTGATATATGATTTTTTCATATGAGATAATGGTATTTACGGTTTGGACCCAGTGTGGGATCGAGGGGGGCTCTGTTGCCATCCATTTCATGGCTATCTCTTTGCGGGCCAGGAATAGTGTCTTTTCAAGGAAAACACGAATGTGGTATGGCCACACCTCCTCCTCCAACAGGCCAAACAGCGCCACCTTGGGGTCCAATTCGATAGATAATGGGGGTTGTAGAAGTGAGTTTACGAGGTTTGTCACCTTTAACCAGAATTCCTTAACGAAGTGACACTCCCAGATCAGGTGCCAAAAGTCTGCTCTTGGTTGGCGGCATCTCTGGCATGAGTCTGAGGAGGTGTTGCGCATTTTATGTAAGCGGTTGGGAGTGAGGTAGGCTTGGTATATAATGTATAGTTGGATTAGCTTATTGTTTGCGGCTGGTGACACTGACAAATGGGATTCAGAGATATCCTGCCAGTCCTCCGGTGTGAGGGAAGTAATGGCAGTTTTCCATTTATCGTACACTGGGGGAGGGTTGGGATCTATTTTAGCTGAGAGGAGGTGTGTGTATAGAGCCGATATTAAGCCTTTGGGTCCCTGGGATTTGAGGATGCCTATTGTGGGGAATTTGGATATACGGGTCGAGGGGGGAGGGAATTGGGAATTTAGTGCATGTCTCAGTTGGAAAAATCTGAATAGCTGGAGATGTGGGGCCTGCATCTTGTCTCGCAATTGTGTGAATGTGGGGAATGTGCCATCTATATATATGTCTTTGAGTGTTTGTACCCCCTGTGCGATCCAGTACTGTGGGTCTGGAACGGTCTGTAATGCAGTAAGGCCGGGGTTATTCCAGAGGGGGAGTTCTGGTATTACTCCCCGGTAGCTCTGTAATGTCTTTGCTTCTTTCCACACGCTGAGAGCCAGTTTATGAAGTGGGATTAGTTCAGTTGTTTTGGTGTGTTCCGGGAATTCTAAAAAGTTCAGGAGGTTATGTCCTGTTACTTGTTTTGCAAGTTGTTTGTCTGCTATGGGCAGTTCTTTTCCCAAAACCCAAGCTCTAATATTTCGCAGTTGTCCTGCTAGGTAGTAAAGCCGGAGGTCCGGAAGGGCCATTCCGGCTTGCTCTTTAGGTCTTTGTAGGGTTGATAGGCTCAGTTTGGAGCGAGAGGAATTCCAAATAAATGTTATAATTAGGGAATTTAGGGATTTGAAGAAACGTCTGGGAACACTTGTTGGCATATGTTGTAGTATGTATAGGCATTTGGGCTGGACGACCATTTTGATGAGATTTATGCGCCCAGCCACAGAGAGTGGTAGTTTAGCCCATCGTTTCAATTTGTGTTTTATGTTCTCTAGAAGTGGGTTTATGTTATCCGCTATTGCGTTGTTATGGTCATATGACATGAGCATTCCCAGATACTTGAATTTTGAGACTGGTTTCAGTCCATATCTTGCGATGCAGGGGTCATTTTTTGGGTTGGTCTCTGTGTAAAGGATCGTTGATTTGGACCAGTTGACGTGTAGTCCAGAGAAGTGGGAGAATCTATCTATGTGTGTCATGGCTTGGGCAAAGGAGTTTGACGGGTTCGATAAGAATAGGATTGTGTCATCTGCGTACAATCCTAGTTTGCTTTCAAGATCCGACCATTTAATGCCGGTCACCCTGGGGGCGTTTCTCAATCGGATCGCCAATGCTTCAATGGCTATGGCGAACAAGGCCGGGGATAGAGGGCATCCTTGTCGGGTGCCTCTTGTCAGTTGGAATTCCGCGGATGGGACACCATTAACGACAACATTTGCGCTCGGGGATTTATATATGGTTTTGACCCACTGTTGAAAGTTAGGTCCAAATCCGAACCGGATCAAACAGGCTTCTAAAAAGGGCCACTCTACCGAGTCGAAGGCTTTTGCCATGTCGAGTGAAACCAAGGCCCAAGGCATGTTATATTGTTTACCTAGCTGAATAGCTGTTTGGACTCTGCGGATATTTATAGTTGTGGATTTTCCTGGCATAAAGCCCGTTTGGTCAGGGCGTATGATAGAGAGGATCACCTGGTTCAGTCTAGTGGCCAGGATTTTAGTTAGGATCTTATAATCTGTGTTCACCAGTGATATAGGTCGATAGGATCCGCAATCTGTGGGGTCTTTCCCTGGTTTCAGGATGACTACTATGGATGCTTTATAAAAAGAAGTTGGGAGTGTTTTGTCCAATTGCGCTTGATTTAGTACCTCGAGGAGTTGTGGGCCTAATTGTTCGTAGTATTTACGGTATGTCTCTATTGGGAGCCCATCGGGTCCTGGTGATTTATTGAGGGCCATATCTTGGATTATTAGTTGGATCTCTTCCAGAGTAAAGGGAGCCTCTAGAAGGCCGATCTGTTCTTCGGAAAGGGTTGGGAAGTTTAAGTCGCTAAGATAATCTAAAATATCTGTCACCGTGTTATGAGAGGAGGAGGTATACAGGTTGGCGTAGAATTCTTTAAAGCAATTTGTAATGGATGGGGCATCAGTGAACTCTGTTCCGTGTTGGTTTTTAATCTTAAGGATCGTATTTGTTTGGTTTTCACGTTTGATGAGGTTGGCGAGTAAGTGGCTGGATTGGTTCCCTAGTTCAAAGTAGTGTTGCTTGGAGAAGAATAATTGACGTTTGGTTTTGGCGTATATTTGGTGCTTGTATAATCGGGTTAGACTAAGCCAAGCTATTTTATTGGCTTCTGTGGGGGCTGATATATATGTTTTCTCAGCCTCTAGGGTCTGATTTTCTATCTCTTTGTCGGTCTGGGTTGTCGATTTTTTGATATGCGAGATGGCAGATTTGAGGAATCCTCTGATGTAGGCCTTGAGGGTGTCCCATTTCAAGGCAGGGCGAGTGTTATCCTTGTGGGCATCTAGGAATAAGGAGATGTGGAAGGGCATCTGGTCATCCGATCCAAGAAGTTTGAGCCAAAATGGGTGTAGTTTCCAGGTGGGCCTTATTTTAATTTGGGGAAATTTTAGGGTCAGCAATATGGGGCTGTGGTCTG
This sequence comes from Eleutherodactylus coqui, assembly GCF_035609145.1. Lineage (NCBI taxonomy): Eukaryota > Metazoa > Chordata > Amphibia > Anura > Eleutherodactylidae > Eleutherodactylus > Eleutherodactylus coqui. The sequence goes on from NC_089844.1 coordinate 113,424,420, forward strand.
AGATGCCTCTCGGGCAATGTGTTATGTTTGAGAGGTATACTGCCAGTTCTATGGAGCTGAATATGTAGTCGATTCTTGTCAGCGCATTGTAACCTGGTGAGTGGCAGGTATATTCCCGTGTTTCGGGGTGGTGGAGTCGCCAGAGGTCCACCCATCCTACGCTTTCGATAAGTTGTCTTAGAGGGGAGTTTGAAGTGGGGGTGGGGTTAGAGGGTATGTAGAATTTATCTTTGATAGGGTCCATATATTTATTTATTTGATACATTTATATAGTCATTAATAGTTTAAACCCAGAAAATCCCTTTAATGTTATCAAAATATACACTTGTATAGGTTTAAAATTATATCGCCAGCCATTACATTCTAGACCAGTCCTAACCGACACAAATGTATCTAAGCATTCAATGTGTGAATGAGGATAAGGCTAAATTTGTTGCTAATTTACGCTTGAAACTTGACATCTTTTAGTGTCTAAACACTAGCATGATTGAATTATATACTATTTGGAGGCTTTATAACAAGCACTGGTGACCTGAGAAAAGGGGAATATAATCATCACAAAGACGTAGGTGAGCATGTTGATTGCATAAAATATGAAGTGCAATATTCCTTAGCAAGGTTGCTGATACTGATTAAAATTCTTACGAGCATTTGATTTCATCATAAATCACTGGAAATGGGTGATACTCATAAAAAGTCATGAGCACACATCAATGTAATTAATATCTGTTTTTAAGAAGATTCTGGATTACACACATCTTCAGACTGGCCCACAGAGGAACAGGTGAATCCCTTAGTGAACCCTGAGCCACAAGTGGAGCCCCCATTTCCTCCACTCCACCTTGCATTAGCAGCACACTACATATAGATAAGATCTCAGCCAACCCATAGCCAAATAGATCCATCTCATGACAGAACCAAACGGCAGTGAATAGACCTCACTGACTGTAATGGGGTCCAGGTTTCCAGGTTTTTAGATGATAAAATAGCGCATCATGCTATGCTATTTCATTGTATTTTTAAATGAAATTCAGTGACAGAGGTTCCAAAGGGAACATCCGAGTCTGATGTGAACAACCTCTTAATTGCTTTGCAATGGGTTTTGTTGCATTGAGATAAAAGAATAATACTTTTTTAATGGATTAAAAAAGATAACTTGTCGCGGGAAGTTATCACACACTAGTTAGACTTTGCTATTTGTTTAATTGAAATACATTTATTTTCACATTTCTGTCATCTCTTCTCATTCCATAGGGAACTCTAACTCCCAGCATGCCCTGACAGCTGCGGACCTTCAGGACCTATAGGGAGTTGCAGTTTTCCTCATAGATTGCATTCCACAAGGGACCTTCTTAAAGAGGTTGTCTAGTTGTAAACTATTAATGGCCTATCTTCAGGACACACTATCAATAGTAGATCAGCGAAGGTCCATCATAGAGGACCCCCACTGATCAGCTGTTCCCCAGGCCACTGTGCTCAGGAGCTAAGCTGATTTCTGCAGGAAGCAGACAGTTGCATCCTTACTCTAGTGGCTAGACTTGGTATTACAGGCAGAGTTCTCATTTAAATGAATGGGAATTAGCCTGTAATACCAAGCCTGACCACTAGAGTAAGAACGGCATTGTATGCTTCTTGGCTAAATCAGCTCAGTGCACAAGCTTGCTTGCTTTGGTGAACAGCTGTTCAGTGGGGGTCCTGGGCAATGGAGACCCGACAATTTACTATTCATGACCTATAGTAAGGATAGACGATTAATAGTTTACTACTGGACAATCCCCTTTAAGGCCTCTTTCAGACGACTGTACACATGGTCAGCCGGCCGCATCGTGGCCAACAAAATGCATGGATGAGAATAAGCTGCAACCAGGTTGCGGCTAAATCTCAAATTTTCTCAGCCATTCACATGGCTGGGTGCTGCGGTTATACGCTGCAGCCCGGAATTCCTTCAGCCGGCATAAATCTTTCAGCTGGCTCAATAGAGCCAGCTCACATACTTTAGCAATGCTAGCCACTGCTAATTGCTCCTCCTTACTTTGACGGCAGCTACCATACTTGGCTGCAATGTCCTATCTTCGCTGGTCGCGATGTTCTGGCATGGCTTAAAATGGGCCATCTGAATGAATATATTTGAATCCAATGGTTCAGATCGTCACGATTTTCGTCCGACATTTTATCATGGCAATATAGGGGTGATAAAATGCTTGTGTGAATAAGGTGTAGTAGAGTGAGAGGTGAAGTGTGGGACAGAAGGTACATATCACGGAGACTACTAGCATCCGTGATGTAAACCCAGTCCGTCCATCACTCCAGTACTGAGTTCCACCTGGCCCAGACAGGTGAGGTGTATAAATTGGTGCAGGTTGCAGTGTGAAGGGGAATTTCAGAGCTGCCTGGTGTGAGAGACACAAGCTGCAAGGGAGTGGAACTGCAGACTTCACCACACACTGCAACAAAGGTTTGCTGGGCCTTTGCCACGCTTATTTAAAAAGTGGTATTTTTGCTTTGCTTGACTGTTGGCGTAAAAAAGGATGTCTTCTTCCTGTTTTCTGTTATCTGGAGATTACCAGTGCATTTATGTTTATGTTCAGCCAGTGAATAAAAAGAGACACGGACAGCATTCTGGTTGTGGCCTGAAGTGTGTTACCCTGCGTTGCTACAAAGGCCTAAGGGTGGCTTCACACGAGCGTGTTTTTGTGTGTGCAAACACACACACAAAAACACGCTTCTATTTGCAACAATGTATTCCCTATGGTGTGTTCACATGTCCGTGCTTTACAGGCGTGTGCCTGCAAAGATAGGACATGCGTGCACCATAGGGAATGCACGCATTGTTTTTGAAAACAATGGTCTGCCGGCACCCTTGCATTCTTTTTCAGGGAAGGGCTTTACATATAAGCCCTTTCCTGAAAAAGAAAAATTTTAGTGTAAAAAAAAAAATATATATATATATACTTACCTGTCCGCCGCTGCCGTGAACCCCGCGGGGATGAAGAACATATCTGCCGCATGCGGCAGATGTTTCCTTCATCCCCGCTAGTTAAAAGAATTCCCTGCTGCTACATCTGCCACATCTGTGACAGATGCAGTAGAGGAATTCTTCAATTCTCTACCGCAGCTGTCACACATGTCAGCTGCGGTAGAAGATTCTGCTGCCGGCAATTGATTTTAGGGAAGGGCTTTAAATATAAGCCCTTCCCTGAAAATCAAGTAAAAGTGGTTTAAAAAACAAAAAAATAGATACTCACCTTGCTTCAGCAGCCGGGGCTCAGCCGCGTCTTCTCCTGCTGTCCCCTGCACTGTGGTGCTGATCTATCAGCAGCCAGGGATTTAAAATCCCTACCTGCTGAAAGAGCTGAATGTGATTGGCTGAGGTGCTCAGCCAATCACAGGCAGCTCTCGCCTGTCATTCATTTGGAGAGAGCTGCCTGTGATTGGCTGAGCACCCCAGCCAATCACATTCAGCTCTTTCAGCAGGTGGGAATTTTAAATCCCCGCTTGCTGATAGATCCGCACCACAGAGCAGGGGACAGCAGGAGAAGACACAGCTGTGCCCCGGCAGCTGAAGGGAGATAAGTATGTAATTTTTTTTGTTTTTAAACCACTTTTTCTGGATTTTCAGGGAAGGGCTTATATTTAAAGCCCTTCCCTGAAATCAATTGAAGGGGTTGCCGGCAGCAGAATCCTCTACCGCAGCTGTCATGTGTGACTGCTGTGGTAGAGAATTGAAGAATTCCTCTTCTGCATCTGTCACAGATGTGGCAGACGTAGCAGCAGGGAATTCTTTTAACTAACAGGGATGAAGGAAAGATGTGTTCTTCATCCCTGCAGGGGTTACGGCAGCGGTGGACAGGTAAGTATATTTTTTACTTTTTTTTTTTTACACTAAAAACTTTCTTTATCAGGGAAGGGCTTATTTGTAAAGCCCTTCCCTGAAAAAGAATGCAAGGGTGCCGGAAAACCATTGTTTTCAATGGAGCCGCTGGCAGCAGCCACGGCTCCATTGAAAACATTGCACGGACCTGAAATAGGCTTATATTTAAAGCCCTTCCCTAAAATCAATTGCCGGCAGCAGAATCTTCTACCGCAGCTGACATGTGTGACAGCTGCGGTAGAGAATTGAAGAATTACTCTGCTGCATCTGTCACAGATGTGGCAGATGTAGCAGCAGGGAATTCTTTTAACTAGCGGGGATGAAGGAAACATCTGCCGCATGCGGCAGATGTGTTCTTCATCCCCGCGGGGTTCACGGCAGCGGCGGACAGGTAAGTATTACAGATGAGCGAGCACCAAAATGCTCGGGTGCTCGTTACTCGGGATGAAATGATCGCGATGCTCGAGGGTTCGTTTCGAATAACGAACCCCATTGAAGTCAATGGGCGACCCGAGCATTTTTGTATATCGCCGCTGCTCGCTAAGGTTTTCATTTGTGAAAATCTGGGCAATTCAAGAAAGTGATGGGAACGACACAGCAACGGATAGGGCAGACGAGGGGCTACATGTTGGGCTGCATCTCAAGTCCCCAGGTCCCACTATTAAGCCACAATAGCGGCAAGAGTGCCCCCCCCCCCCCTCCCAACAACTTTTACTTCTGAAAAGCCCTCATTAGCAATGCATACCTTTGCTAAGCACCACACTACCTCCAACAAAGCACAATCACTGCCTACATGACACTCCGCTGCCACTTCTCCTGGGTTACATGCTGCCCAACCCCCCCCCCCCCCCCGCACGACGCAGTGTCCACAGCGCACACCAAAGTGTCCCTGCGCAGCCTTCAGCTGCACTCATGCCACACCACCCTCATGTCTATTTATAAGCGAGTCTGCCATGAGGAGGAACCGCAGGCACACACTGCAGAGGGTTGGCATGGCTAGGCAGCGACCATCTTTAAAAGGGGTGGGGCGATAGCCCACAATGCTGTACAGCAGCAATGAGAAATATAATCCTGTGCCACCGCCATCAGGAGCTGCACACGTGGGCATAGCAATGGGGAACCTATGTGCCACACACTATTCATTCTGTCAAGGTGTCTGCATGCCCCAGTCAGACCGCGTTTTTTTATAAATAGTCACAGCAGGTACAACTCCGCAATGGGAATTCCGTGTGCACCCACAGCATGGGTGGCTCCCTGGAACCCACCGGCTGTACATAAATGTATCCCATTGCAGTGCCCATCACAGCTGAGGTAATGTCCAATTAAATGCAGGTGGGCTTTGGCCGACACTGCATGCCCCAGTCAGACTGGGGTTCTTTAGAAGTAGACACATGCAGTTACAACTCCCTGTGGACCCACAGCATGGGTGGCTCCCTGGAACCCACCGGCGGTACATTAATATATCCCATTGCGTCAGCAGCTAACAAGCGCCAATATGGGGAAAACCTCAAGGGACAGAAGTGTGGAGCACCAGGGAACCCCCCGACCGGCGAAATTACAACCGGACATGCAGCGCTTCTTCAAGGAGAAGAGCGCTCACTCGCCGCGGCCTCCCGCCAAGATGGCGCCGGCGAGAGAGCTCATCGCGTCTAACAGTAAGGGGGATGGGGAGGGAGATTCCTCGGAGGGTGAAGACTGCGAAACCATATCCAAAGGTTTCATGAGAAAACTGATCTCGCAGGCCCTGCGCCCCATCAGCGCGGATCTCGCTGAGATCAAGGAAGAATGCAGGTTAATGGGGCACAGATTAGATGACTTAGAATCCTCCTCTTCAGCGGTTATTTCGCACGCGCAGCAACTGGAGCAGGCCCTGAAAGACCAGCAGATGCATCTAAATAAAGCCCTCCTGATGCAAGAGGACTTTGAGAATAGGAGTAGACGGAATAATCTGCGCATCAAAGGCCTTCCAGAAACCTTTGCAGGTGACTCCCTCCCTAAAGTGGCCAAGGAAATCTTTGGATCGCTCCTGGGCGCGGAGAGAGCTGATTCTATCTTAGTTGAGAGAATTCACAGGGCCCTGCGGCCCCCTCCAGGCGATGCGGAGCCCCCACGGGACATAATTTGTAAGCTCCTCGCCTTCCCTGACACTCTCGCTATACTAAGGGCTGCACGCACTCACAGATCCCTTTCATATGCGGACACTACTCTCTCTTTATATCAGGACTTGGCGCCTTCTACCCTGGCTAAACGCCGTCTCATGCGCCCGCTACTGGAGATCCTCAAAGAGAGACAAATAAAATATGCCTGGCTCTTTCCGTTCGGGCTCGGATTCTCCCTTAAAAATAAAAGGATTAATATCCGTTCACAGGAGGATCTGGGGGGGGTCTGGCGGCTGTTGGGGATCGAACCTATTGACCTCCCCTGCTGGCAGCCGCTTCCGGATCTCCCCCGCTTCCACCCACTGGAGCATCTTGGGAGAGAGCAGGCCTCCGGTGGTTCCAAGTCGCCCAGGGAGAAAAAGAAAAGGCCTAAAGAGGACTTCCCTGGATAAAACACGATAGAAGGAGTTTTGGCTGTTTAGTCCGGCTGGTTGGGTGGAGGTCGCTGAGGTCATGTCTGGAGGGTTTACGCTGCCACCACCCGCAGGTTACTGCGGAGAGCTCTATGTAGTACTTTGCAGCTTTGTCCATCTTTGAAAGAGACATGTATTTGTCCTCGCAGCGGACACAACACACTCCGTAGCAGGCGGCACGGAATACTCTGGGACCGAGTCCCCTCAGGCGGCGCGTTACGCCCGAAAAGCGGGACCGACGAGCCCCACCCTGGACCCATGTTTCCAGTTTCCACAGTTTGTTGAGCTTTTTTCATGTTTAGTTTACATCTTCTGCGGTGGCCCATCGGTGACCCTTGATTCAGAGTGTTCTGCACCGGGTCCACCTTGTGGTATACCCACTCTATTTCCACGTGTTAACCCCATAAACAGTCGGAGAGGCCGGCGTTAGTGCCTGTCAGACCAGGCTGTGTTGAGTACTCCACTACCCCGGTGGTGCCAGTAACTTAACAGACCCCCCCAGTAGTACGCCCTCATCTTGGTGGGGGACTAGGGTCACTATACGCCCTCCCCCCTCCCAAGGTACTACTTGTCTAATTAGCGGACGCTTTTGTCTGCCCCTGTACTCTTATCCCCCCCCCCCCCCTTCCTTTTTCGTTCCCTGTGTGTCCTCACCCCTCCCTAGTTTCCCATTTGTACTATAAGTTAGAACTTGTCAGGGAACCTCGGGTACAGTGTAACATCAATAGTACCAGGTTGTAGTAGTATTTCTTTTAAAAACTTTGTGTGTAGTCACATTTTCTATTTCCTTTTCTACACAGGCCGGGTGCCATGGGGGACCTCCGGCTCACCTCTTTCAATGTGAGAGGACTAAACTCACCGGCTAAAAGACACAACACAGCTCTGCTCACCAAAAGGTATGGCACGAAAATCCTCTTCATTCAAGAGTCACATTTTAAGGGAGACAGAACATTTAATCTACCAGGGAAGTACTTTTCCCAAGCTTTCCATAGCACCCACCCCTCGTCAGCGTCAAAAGGAGTCTCAGTTTACGTACACAAAGATGTAAGATTAATAGTAGAAGCCCAATATAGTGACGGAGAGGGTAGAGTGCTTTTCCTGAAAGGAACATTAAATAACGTAAAGGTCACCTTGGCCAATTTATATGCCCCAAATGCTAATCAGATCCAGTGGCTGCTGCAGCAATTAGAGACTCTGCAACATTTTGCGGAGGGCCAGCTACTGATTGCAGGAGATTTCAACGTCACGCTCAACCCGCTCCTAGACTCCTCAGTGGGACGCTCCCAGGTCTCACAGAGCAAGCTAAAGAAATTAGGGAAATGCCTGCTTGGTTTGGGGGTGGTGGACGCCTGGCGTCTTCTTCATCCCTCGACGAAGGATTTCTCCCATTACTCCTCAGTCCATTCCTCTTTTCAGAGGTTGGACTATGTCTTTGTCTCCTCCGCCCTCCTTGCGACCCTCGAGAGGGCAGAAATTGATACGATCACGATCTCGGATCATGCGCCAGTGCACGTGGTCTTACGCCCCACACACCAGGTACCGAGGGAGTGGAGATGGAGAATGAATGCCTCCATATTAGAGTCACTGGAGGACAGAGACCTCCTAAACAATGCGCTGGAGGAATACTTTCTCTTAAATAGCGCCGGGGACACCTCGATCCCAGTGACCTGGGAGGCCCATAAAGCCTACATGCGTGGCATGCTGATCGCACTGGGCACCCGTGTGAAAAGGCGCCTACAGAAAGAGATAGATGGGATACTGATCGAGATTGCCAAGTTGGAATTAGTGACCAAGCTCTCTCAAACTAAACTGAATTTGGAAAGCCTTGCAGCCCTTAGGGCAGAGTTAAAACGCTGCCTGGATGCTAGATTTAACAGGAAACAGCTTCACCTTAAACACATTATCTTCGCGCAAGGGAACAAGGGCAGTAGGTTCATGTCGTCTGTTATTAAAAAAGCTAAGACGAAAAACCTAATCAAATCAATAAAATCTGAAAAGGGTCAAGTGGTGACTGCCTCGCCCGACATAGCAAAAGAATTCCAGGCCTTTTATTCTAAGCTATACAATCTGAAAGCCAACTCTGACCCGTGCGGACAGGAAGACGCCAGACAATTAATAGACCAGTTCCTGGGGCAGGCGAACCTCCCCAGGCTAAACTCAACAGATACATCTTCTCTGACCTCTCCGGTTACCCAATCGGAGATTCAGAAATTAATATCATCCTGCCCGCCGAATAAAAGCCCTGGCCCGGATGGATTTACCATTCACTATTATAAGACCTTCCAAACCATCCTAATACCTAAACTTACAGACCTTTTCAACGACTTGTTGAAGGGATCTCCCCTCCCTAAACAGTCCCTTGAGGCCCACATTACCCTGATCCCTAAAGAGAACAAAGACCTGGAATCGTGCGGTAGCTACCGCCCGATATCCTTGATCAATCTGGACATGAAGCTCTGGGCAAAGCTCCTCGCCGAAAGGATGGGCGGCTTTATGGCCAGCCTGATCGATGGGGAGCAGGCAGGCTTTATGAGGGGAAGGGAGGGGAGGGACAACTGCCTCAGACTCCTACACGCAGCACGGTACGCACAGTCACATAAAATACCCTTGGCACTAGTAGGCACGGACGCCGAAAAGGCCTTTGATAGGGTTGACTGGAGATACATGGAAGGGGTACTGCGCCATTTTAATTTTCCGGGAGAATTTATCGCTGCGATATTTTCCCTCTATACCCAACCGTATGCACGTCTCAGGATAAATGAGGTACTCTCCCCTCCCTTCGACATCAAGAACGGCACGCGTCAAGGTTGCCCCCTGTCGCCGTCCCTCTTCATACTGGCCCTTGAACCCTTCCTACGGAGAATCAGGCAGGACCCGGCGATAACTGGCTTAAAGGTCGGGAATAAACGTCTTGATACGGCAGCATATGCCGATGATATAGTGTTCCTGGTCACAAACCCAGAAGAGGGCTTGACAAGGCTCGCGGAACAATTAGAGGAGTTTGGTCACATATCTAATTTTAAGGTCAATTTCTCGAAATCGGTAATTCTGAACGTCTCCATTCCCTCGGCCCGTTATGACACCTTGAGAGCAAATTCCCCCTTTTCATGGTCCAATACCTCAATTGACTATTTGGGTGTGAAGCTCACTAAAAAAGCAGAGGACCTTTACAGAGCTAACTTCGCTCCCCTGTTAGTTCAGGTGAAGAATCTGCTAGGATCTTATGACGTTCCACTGACCTCATGGTTTGGCAGGAAGAATATAATAAAATCGTACATCTTGCCATTAATATTATATAAGATACGTATGTTACCTATCTTCCTACCGAGATCCTTTTTTAAGTGCCTTAATTCTGCCTTCTCGGGATTTGTGTGGAGGGGGAGGAGACCACGGCTGGCCGGCAGTTTACTGATGAGGAGAGGCGCGGAAGGAGGGATCGGTCTCCCTAACCTTCATGATTTTTATCAGGCGTCTCAACTGGGATACTGGGTAACTCTGGCCCACCCTCATAAAGATGATCTACCCCAGATCCTTGCCGGGGGCTGTGCGGACGAACCCCTGATGGGGGATCTCTGGTTGCCAGCGAGGTCACGCATCGGTAGTCGCAGCTTTAACCCCCTCCTGAGGGGCCCATGTGCAATGTGGGACAAACTGAGACACTCGCTGGCGCCGGACCCATCTCCCAGCCTGCCACTCCGATTGATCGGCAGACTAATGAGATACCCGTCAGACTCTTGCTCCGAGTCGATATGGAGGAGATCAGGTTCATTGACAATCGCCAATCTATATTCCCTAGCTCACCTCTCCCCTGAATCTAGGGTTCAATCATTGGGTTTCACCGAAAACCTCTCCTTCTTACACAGAGCTCAGATCAAAAATACCATAGAAGAGTTCCTCAAGCTACACCAGACACTCAGACCGACTTTGCTTTTTGAACAAACGTTGGCTGGAAACGGGGTCGGACTGAAAAAGATCGCCTTTCTCCGCAGGGCCTTCATCACCCCGCCGGTTGAATATAAGCCGGCCTTCCTTTCCTCATGGGAGAGGGAGTTGAACATTACTCTCACATCTGAGGAGTCTAATTTGATTCTTAAAACCTCCTTTGGCCTATCGCCTTGTATTCTAGCTCAAGAATCTCATTACAAATTGCTAGCCAGGTGGTATAGGACGCCTCAGTGGCTATTCGACCACCATCTGACCCCGCAGAACCTATGCTGGAGATGCGGGGGGGACGTTGGCTCCTACCTCCACATTTGGTGGACATGCCCGATCCTGGCGCCCTTCTGGAGGGGGGTGGAGGAGACCCTGCGGAGACTTTCCCCCACATTCATTCTTACCCCGGACATTATCTTTTTGTGGAGACCCTCTGGCTCTTTTCACCCACTAAAGAATAAACTCCTAGCGGCACTAATAGACTCAGCCAAGGCCCTAATTCCCCCCTTATGGCAACAAAACACACCGCCTACACTGAGACAGTGGAAGGAGAGGGTGGACCTCCTCTACAATCTGGAGGAAATGCACAGCTGGACCAGAAACACATATGACAAATTCTTACAGATATGGTTCCCATGGAGGGCCATTAGCGACTCTGACATATGGACCTGGTGAGCGGAGGCCCCTCCCCCCCCCCCCCCACCATCCTGGCACCCGGCCGGTAAGTGACTTCTACATATGCTACTTCCTTTGGTTTTTCTGTTCCTCGTCTATCTCTCTGTTTGGCGCCTTCGTTGCCTGACAACGATTAACTATGCGACTTTTTGTGACACTCACAAACTCCCCCCCCCTCTCCCCCCCCCCCCCCCCCACCACTGCTTCCCTCACCCACTTTCCTCAATTGTTCCCACCTATCCCTTACCCCCCCCCCTTTTGTACTTGCTCTTTGGCATATCTTGCCGTTGCAATGAGCTATGGATTAAGACCTAGGTCTTCTTGAGGTGTAGATATTAGCACAATCTTGAGATATTGTGTGCACTCTCAGCGAAATAACTAGGTTCTCTCAGCACTATTGTTAGCGATCTTGGCTATATTCTATATTCTAACAAGTTGTTGATACAGACTCAGAGGCTAATGATTGTTAGACATTTTTCTCGATGTAATCATATGGCTTCTACTGTATGTTTATGTTCATTTATTGTTAAAAACCTGAATAAAATTTGATTTATAATATATCCCATTGCAGTGCCCAACACAGCTGATGTAAGGTCAGCTTTAATTCAGGTGGGCAAAAAATTAATTGGATTACACTGTAGGCGAGGGCCCCAAAAAATTGGTGTACTAATGTACGTCAGAAAAATTGCCCATGCCCAACCAAGAGGGCAGGTGAAACCCATTAATCGCTTTGGTTAATGTGGCTTAATTTGTAACTAGGCCTGGAGGCAGCCCAGTTAAAATAAAAATTGGTTCAGGTGCAAGTTTCAACGCTCTAATGAGCATTGAAACGTATAAAAATTGTTTACAAAAATTATATGACTGAGCCTTGTGGGCCTAAGAAAAATTGCCCGTTCGGCGTGATTACGTGAGGTTTCAGGAGAAGGAGCAGGAGGAGGAGGATGAATATTATACACAGATTGATGAAGCTAAAAGGTCCCCGTTTTTGATGGTGATAGAGAACAATGCTTCCATCCGCGGGTGCAGCCTACGTATTGTTTAGGTATCGCTGCTGTCCGCTGGTGGAGAAGAGAAGTCTGGGGAAATCCAGGCTTTGTTCATCTTGATGAGTGTAAGCCTGTCTGCACTGTCGGTTGACAGGCGGGTACGCTTATCTGTGATGATTCCCCCAGCCGCACTAAACACCCTCTCTGACAAGACGCTAGCCGCAGGACAAGCAAGCACCTCCAGGGCATACAGCGCGAGTTCAAACCACGTGTCTAGCTTCGACACCCAGTAGTTGTAGGGGGCAGAGGTGTCACGGAGGACGGTCGTGCGATCGGCTACGTACTCCCTCACCATCCTTTTACAGTGCTCCCACCGACTCAGCCTTGACTGGGGAGCGGTGACACAGTCTTGCTGGGGAGCCATAAAGCTGTCAAAGGCCTTAGAGAGTGTTCCCCTGCCTGTGCTGTACATGCTGCCTGATATCTGTGCTTCCCCTGCTACCTGGCCCGCGGAACTGCGCCTTCGGCCACTAGCGCTGTCGGATGGGAATTTTACCATCAGTTTGTCCGCCAGGGTCCTGTGGTATAGCATCACTCTCGAACCCCTTTCCTCTCCGGGTATGAGAGTGGAAAGGTTCTCCTTATACCGTGGGTCGAGCAGTGTGTACACCCAGTAATCCGTAGTGGCCAGAATGCGTGTAACGCGAGGGTCACGAGAAAGGCATCCTAACATGAAGTCAGCCATGTGTGTCAGGGTACCTGTACGCAACACATGGCTGTCCTCACTAGGAAGATCACTTTCAGGATCCTCCTCCTCCTCCTCAGGCCATACACGCTGAAAGGATGACAGGCAAGCAGCATGGGTACCCTCAGCAGTGGGCCAAGCTGTCTCTTCCCCTCCTCCTCATCCTCCTCATGCTCCTCCTCCTCCTCCTCAACGCGCTGAGATATAGATAGGAGGGTGCTCTGACTATCCAGCGACATACTGTCTTCCCCCACCCCTTTTTCCAAGCGCAAAGCGTCTGCCTTTATGCTTTGCAGGGAACTTCTCAAGAGGCATAGCAGAGGAATGGTGACGCTAATGATTGCAGCATCGCCGCTCACCATCTGGGTAGACTCCTCAAAGTTTCGAAGGACCTGGCAGATGTCTGCCAACCAGGCCCACTCTTCTGTAAAGAATTGAGGAGGCTGACTCCCACTGCGCCGCCCATGTTGGAGTTGGTATTCCACTATAGCTCTACGCTGCTGATAGAGCCTGGCCAACATGTGGAGCGTAGAGTTCCACCGTGTGGGCACGTCGCACAGCAGTCGGTGCACTGGCAGATTAAACCGATGTTGCAGGGTGGCAGCGTCCTTGTGGGACTTGCGGAAATGTGCGCAGAGCCGGCGCACTTTTCCGAGCAGGTCTGACAAGCGTGGGTAGCTTTTCAGAAAGCGCTGAACCACCAAATTAAAGACGTGGGCCAGGCATGGCACGTGCGTGAGGCTGCCGAGCTGCAGAGCCGCCACCAGGTTACGGCCGTTGTCACACACGACCATGCCCGGTTGGAGGCTCAGCGGCGCAAGCCAGCGGTCGGTCTGCTCTGTCAGACCCTGCAGCAGTTCGTGGGCCGTGTGCCTCTTATCTCCTAAGCTGAGTAGTTTCAGCACAGCCTGCTGACGCTTGCCCACCGCTGTGCTGCCACGCTGCGCGACACCGACTGCTGCCGACGTGCTGCTGCTGACACATCTTGATTGCGAGACAGAGGTTGCGTGGGAGGAGGAGGGTGGTTTAGTGGAGGAAGCATACACCGCCGCAGATACCACCACCGAGCTGGGGCCCGCAATTCTGGGGGTGCGTAGGACGTGAGCGGTCCCAGGCTCTGACTCTGTCCCAGCCTCCACTAAATTCACCCAATGTGCCGTCAGGGAGATATAGTGGCCCTGCCCACCTGTGCTTGTCCACGTGTCTGTTGTTAAGTGGACCTTGGCAATAACCGAGTTGGTGAGGGCGCGTACAATGTTGCGGGAGACGTGGTCGTGCAGGGCTGGGACGGCACATCGGGAAAAGTAGTGGCGACTGGGAACTGAGTAGCGCGGGGCCGCCGCCGCCATCATACTTTTGAAAGCCTCCGTTTCCACAACCCGATACGGCAGCATCTCCAGGCTGATAAATTTGGCTATGTGCACGTTTAACGCTTGAGCGTTCGGGTGCGTGGCGGCATATTTGCGCTTCCACTCCAACACTTGCGCTAGCGACGGCTGGACGGTGCGCTGACAGACATTGCTGGATGGGGCCGAGGACAGCGGAGGTGAGGGTGTGGGTGCAGGCCAGGAGACGGTAGTGCCTGTGCCCTGAGAGGGGGGTTGGATCTCAGTGGCAGGTTGGGGCACAGGGGGAGAGGCAGCGGTGCAAACCGGAGGCGGAGAACGGCCTTCGTCCCACCTTGTGGGGTGCTTGGCCATCATATGTCTGCGCATGCTGGTGGTGGTGAGGCTGGTGGTGGTGGCTCCCCGGCTGATCTTGGCGCGACACAGGTTGCACACCACTGTTCGTCGGTCGTCTGCACTCTCAGTGAAAAACTGCCAGACCTTTGAGCACCTCGGCCTCTGCAAGGTGGCATGGCGCGAGGGGGCGCTTTGGGAAACAGTTGGTGGATTATTCGGACTGGCCCTGCCTCTACCCCTGGACACCGCACTGCCTCTTGCAACCTGCCCTGCTGCTGCCCTTGCCTCCCCCTCTGAAGACCTGTCCTCAGTAGGCGTAGCAAACCAGGTGGGGTCAGTCACCTCATCGTCCTGCTGCTCTTCCTCTGAATCCTCTGTGCGCTCCTCCCTCGGACTTACTGCCCTTACTACTACCTCACTGATAGACAACTGTGTCTCATCGTCATCGTCCTCCTCACCCACTGAAAGGTCTTGAGACAGTTGCCGGAAGTCCCCAGCCTCATCCCCCGGAACCCGGGAACTTTCAAAAGGTTGGGCATCGGTCACGACAAACTCCTCCAGTGGGAGAGGATTCGGAACCCTTGCTGCCCATTCTGGGCAGGGGCCCGGGAACAGTTCCCGGGAGTCTGCCTGCTCCTCAGAATGTGTCATTGTAATGGAGTGAGGAGGCTGGGAGGAAGGAGGAGCAGCAGCCAGAGGATTCAGAGTTGCAGCAGTGGACGGCGCAGAACTCTGGGTGTTCGATAGATTGCTGGATGCACTTTCTGCCATCCACGACAGGACCTGCTCACACTGCTCATTTTTTAATAAAGGTCTACCGCGTGGACCCATTAATTGTGAGATGAATATGGGGACGCCAGAAACGTGCCTCTTTCCTAATCCCGCAGCAGTCGGCTGTGATACACCTGGATCAGGAGCTCGGCCTGTGCCCACACCCTGACTTGGGCCTCCCTGTCCTCGCCCACGTCCTCTAGGCCTACCCCTACCCCTCAGCATGGTGTATTACCAGTAGTGCAGAAACAGAACGCTGTAATTAAATGTGCCGCTTATTGACCTGTGGTTGGAGTCTGACTTCGCTTACGGAACGCACAGCAGAGCCAGGAAATAATTTTGCGCAAGCCTGCTGTAACACTTAGCTGGCTGCGTATGAATTAGGACAACTACCCCCAGCACAGACCCAGTACACTGAGGACAGTCACAGGCAGCCCAAATAGATTTTTTTTCCCAAATGTTTTTGGAAAGGCCCACTGCTTATATTCAATAAATATGTTTTCTGTCCCTGCCTCACCACTACTGGCCCTGGAATATGTAAAATAACTGCAGAGTGTTGCACTGTGGACTGGAATACAGCGGTGATGCAACAGCCAACACAGAGCCAGGAAATAATTTTGCACAAGCCTGCTGTAACACTTAGCTGGCTGCGTATGAATTAGGACAACTACCCCCAGCACAGACCCAGTACACTGAGAACAGTCACAGGCAGCCCAAATAGATTTTTTTTTTCCCAAATGTTTTTGGAAAGGCCCACTGCCTATATTCAATAAATATGTCTTCTGTCCCTGCCTCACCACCACTACTGGCCCTGGACTATGTATAATTACTGCAGGGCGCAATGCTCTGCACGGCCGATATGCAAAAAAAAAAAAAGGGCAACACTGCAAAAAGCAGCCTCCACACTGCTGCACCTGGTTAGATGTGGCCCTAAGAAGGACCGTTGGGGTTCTTGAAGCCTAAAATACTCCTAACACTCTCCCTGTAGCAACTCCAGCAAGACAGCACTTTCCCTGATCTCTGTCAGAACGCATCTGTGGCGAGCTGCGGGAGGGGCCGATTTATATACTCGGGTGACACCTGATCTCGCCAGCCACTCACTGCAGGGGGGTGGTATAGGGCTTGAACATCGCAGGGGGAAGTTGTAATGCCTTCCCTGTCTTTCTATTGGCCAGAAAAGCGCGCTAACGTCTCAGAGATGAAAGTGAAAGTAACTCGAACATCGCGTGGTACTCGTCTCGAGTAACGAGCATCTCGAACACGCTAATACTCGAACGAGTATCAAGCTCGGACGAGTACGTTCGCTCATCTCTAGTAAGTATATATATATATTTTTTTTTACACTAAAATTTTTCTTTTTCAGGAAAGGGCTTATATGTAAAGCCCTGCCCTGAAAAAGAATGCAAGGGTGCCGGAAAACCATTGTTTTCAATGGAGCCGCTGGCAGCAGCCCATGGGCTCCATTGAAAACAATGCACGGACCTGAATTCACGTGTGTTTTTGCACGTACATGGGTGCGCACCTATGTATGCACCTTTGTACGAGCAAAAACACATTCGTGTGAAGCCAGCCTGAGGCCTCATGTCCACGGGGAAAATCAGGCCCGCTATGAAGTCTCCATGTAGAATCCGTAGCAGTTCCCTCCTGCTCCACGGACACGAGGCATAAAAATAAGAATAAACTCACCTCTCGCCCGCATTGGTCCAAATGATTATGATGTCATCCATGTAGTGAAAGTAGGCAAATGGTTTGATGGAGCAGGAGGCCAGGTAGTCGCTCTCCAGTTTTGCCATGAAAATGTTGGCATATTGCGGTGCCATTTTACTGCCCATCGCAGTTCCGGTGAATTGCAGGAATACTTCTTTGCCAAAGGAGAAATATTTGTGTGTTAGGATGAATCTCGTGAGTTGTAACATGGATTCAGAGGCAACCCCATTGGCCTCAAGGTGTGCCTGACAGGCAGTCGGTCAATCTTCGTGTGGGATGTTGGAGTATAATGATTCCACATCCATGGTGGCCAGAATGGTGCCATTGGGGAGGGGACCTACGGTTGATAGTTTGTTCAGTAGGTCCGTGGTGTCCTGCAAATAGATGTTTCTCACCAGTAGTTTGAGGACACCTCATACTCATCCTGACATTCCTTCAGTGAGGGTTCCCACATCTGAGATAATTGACCTCCATGGGTTGCCAGCTTTGTGTAGTTGGGAAGCATGTAGAATGTTTCAGCCCTGGGGTTCTCCGGTATCAAGTCCAGAATTTTTGTGGAGCCTACAGACAGACTTCTGATGACCCTTCTCAATGTTTTGGAATCAAGTCTTAAGCTTCACTACAGACATGGCTGTACACAAACACAGCCACCGTTACATTGTGAAGCTGTACAATAGGCGCCAGAATGAATTTTACGGTTGGGCCCTAAGCACCCCAGTCCGACACAGCATATCTTTCTGTGTTTTTCACTAGTTGAATATACACCACCAAAGAACTCCATATTGGTAAATAGCAGAGGTAAATTATTCAATTATGCAAAACTTTTATAGCTGAAAGGTGTCTTCTTGTTTCCTGTGAATTAGGCGTTAAGCCGCATTATCACTATATAAATAATACGTTTTCAGCCGAAGTACTGTATCTTTTCAGGTAATGAAGTTTTGCAAAAGGGTGATGGCCAGATTTATATGTCAAACAATAAAAGGATAGATTGGATCCATGTAGTGAGGACAGAGCCCCATATATGTAAGCCAGATTCTGGTTCCTGAGATGGGTCAGGGGTCTCTGCATCCTTATCTACTGCAGTGCTCTGGGGTTCTGGGTTGTGTTCAGACACATGATTCCACAAGAATCCCTATTTGTCATATAGATTGCCTTTCAGGGTTAGCTTAAATGACGTGGAAACCAAAGAAACGCTGCCACATGTTTGCTGAACAAAAACACTTCTTTTACTGAATATGAATGAATATGCGTCAGAGCTCTGGAGAGCTAATGTATTCCTTCTTTTTGAAAAATGTAATGAGGCTTGGGCTTATTTTTGGGGTGGAGTTTATATTTCAAGCCTCCTTGAAAAATCATGGTAGGTCTTATTTGCAGAGTAGGTCTTATTTTTAGTAAAACGGGGTACCTATATCCTTACTCCGAAAAGGTTTTTCTCCAGACATTGGGGCTCTGGATCCTCATATGCTCCTATGTGAGTTAAGTAAATCAACATCTATCCATGTATCTGTCTGTTTGTCTGTCCATCCGTCTATTTTTGGTACCCACAAAACTCACTTTTTAGCCCCCATATCTATAGCTGGGGATGAAGCCATATTTCATTGAAGAATGATAGTACTTAACAGTCTGTGCCATCTCGTTGTCTTTGTACTAATGTAGAATTAGTGAAATTTGACTGGTATGAAAATAAAAAATATTTTTTTATTTTTGGTTGTTTACAATAAACCTTCTTTCCATCTTGTTCCGAAGTTTCAAAAAGCAAAGACTGGTTTGATGTCTGTGTCAGCTGTTTGAGTCCTTAGGCAATTCATTTTATGTCCTAGTGCTTCAGGCTCCAAAATTACATTTTGAGCTCTATCAGGCAGCCAGAGACTTGCTGAGCCTGAAACATCCCTCATGAAATGTCAATGCTGTTAAAGGACAAACACATTGTTCGTATTTTAGGACTAGCTTCATCAAGATACTCCCATAAACCAAAAAAGTACCTCACACATTGAGGCCTCATTCACATTAAAAAAATCGAGGCTAACTGTGCAAAAAATAACATGAATGAACGATTTCCCGTAATTAAGCCACAAGCTTAATTAGCAGTGAAATTGCCCATTCACACAATCGCGAGCTACGTGTTGCTGGAAATGAGCACTACTGCTCCGAGAGGGGGGAGAGATGGCGATGAAGGAAAGCCCCGGGGAACTCCCTTCTCTGCGGGGCTTCCCTTCATCTCAGCAGGGCTGGAGGGATATCCCCAGATGCGGCGATGCCAGGGTTCGCCTGCAGGAGAGAATAAGGGATTCCTCCACTGTTGGGGATTTCCTTCTTCTTCCCTGTATGCACACCCTGGTCTCCCCACTGCTGGGGATATCCCTCCAGCCCAGCTGAGATGAAGGGAAGCCCCGCAGAGAATGGAGGAATTCCCCTGTAGCGGGTAAAGTAAGATTCCCTGCAGAATGTAATTACACTGACTGTCATTATGCCTTTTAGCTCTTAAACTACCCATTAGCGGCATAGGGATTCCCCAATAACAAGAAGAGAGAGAGGGCGGGGGGTAGAGAGGCAGGGCTAGAGAGAGGTTCCCTCTAGCTCCACCCTCTCTCCCCCACTCTGGGGGAAGCCATGTAGCCTCACCCCCTCTCCTCTCTCTGCCCACTATGGGATTCCCTTGTTCTCCCCTGCAGGGGAATTCCTTCTTTCCGCTGCTGCTGTTGTTCAGATTTCGGGGACAGCTGCACAGCAAGTTTAAAATGTCCTGCTGTAATCTCCTGTTAGCCCCGCTGGAAAGAGGGGAAGTCCCGGGGAGTCCCCTCATCCCTGCAGGGACTAATAGGAGCTTACAGCGCAACATTTAAAATGTGCTTCTGTGTTTAGCGGTGCAACGGCACTCCCAACCCCCTTATCTCCCTTCCTCTCCCATTCCAATTGTTTAGAATTTTTATTTGAACAATGTGAATGCTTAGCTAATCTCCCTCCCCTTCCTCTTTTTATCCAGCTCCTTTAGGAGTCTATGGAAATTCCTGTGCCTCGCACACCAAAGATAGGTCAGGTCCTTTCTTTTCCCGTGGTAGGGAATTTCAGTTGCAAGATTCCAGTGGTGCATGTCCTATTATTTTAGGTGCTTAGAGTTCTTTTGTCTGAATGTTTCCATAGGAATCCATTGGTTCTAATAATTGTTTTAAGTGCGTACCTTTTGCGCGCATAGGTCCCCATGTAAAGGAGGTCTTAATGAACAAAAGAATGTGCTCCAGACCCTGAGCAGCTCATTATTGGCAGTATTTTCGGTGTGTGCTATCTGTGCATTCAACAAAAAGCACATGCCCTATTATAGCCTATTAGGGAACAATTTTATCACATGGATCTAAGAACTGAGAACTTACTGCATGTCCTATTCTCTTTCATTTTCATGAAGGAAAATGGGGGGCAGGTAACATGCAGGAGACTGGAGGGCACACCACCAGATGTCTGTGTGCTCTCCAAATGTATGCACAATTGTGTATGCTTCAGTCCAACACATTTGCGGCACAAACTAAGAGTTTTTGCATGCGTAACGGCACATTTTACTTTACGTTTTGCATACTTTTTGCTTTAAAAGGCTATTCAACCTAATGAATTCCAGATATGTTCTTTTTTTCACAGAATTGAGCGTGCATTCGTGCACATCCCATAGTCTCCTATGGGATCCCTTGGTGCGCAAATGCGCACAAAAATAGAGCACGTCCAATTTTTTTCCCATGTGCACAAAATACCTACACAAAAAAGGAAACTGAGAATGAACCCACTGAAATCAATGGGTTCTATGCAAATACGCACGCAAATGCGTTCATCTGAAGGAGCCCTTAGTATGATTCAGGCAAACACGGTTTTGTCACCTTAGGCAGCCATGACACGCTCTATTTTTGTGCGTATGTGAGGGAACCCATTGAAATGAATGGGTTCTATTCTCTGTGTTTTGCACAAGCGATTTTGCTTGCACAAAAACGAGAGCAGGATCGCCCGTCGGCAGAAGCCCTTATGAGTTGCTAAAAGTTACAGTTATTTGTTTAATGGCCACTGGTGCTGTTAAAAAGTTGGTGAGGAGTTAAGAATGTGTAAAAAAAGAACTGGGGTTAATTAGTAGTTAATAAGCACAGACTATGAATCTGGAGTTTAAATGACTTTACTATTGATCTGCTGCTTGCTCTGTCAGCTCTCCAGGGAGCCTGAACTTCAAGTACTTAATTCAGTTCTAGCCGTATGCAACCAATAATTTTGTTTTTATCCTCCAAAAGAAATCACCTTTGTTTATATTTATTTCTGCAAGTAATAAAATCAATTAAGCTATTCTCCATACCCAGCGTGTTTCGGCTTCTTTTTTCTAAATAGTCAATATGTTTGAAATGCCAATGCACTCTCTGCAAATTCTCTAATATATAGTGACAGCACTGTGGGATGTGTACTTTACCTCAAAGATTCTTTGCAAGTAAAAAATTGGGGAGCTAATGAAGTGTCTAGAGCCATAGCTTTCAGTTGGAGGATTTGTTAAAGGGGTGGTCTCGCGAAAGCAAGTGGGTCTATACACTTCTGTATGGCCATATTAATGCACTTTGTAATATACATCGTGCATTAAATATGAGCCATACAGAAGTTATTCACTTACCTGCTCCGTTGCTAGCGTCCCCGTTGCCATGGAGCCGTCTAACTTCGGTGTCTTCTTGCCTTTTTAGACGCGCTTGCGCAGATCCGTCTTCTCCCTTCTTCTCCCTTCGGCTCCGCTCGGCAGCATCGGCATTTTGGCTCCGCCCCCTTGTACGCATCATCGCGTAGCTCCGCCCCATGACGTGTGCCGGTTCCAGCCTCCTGATTGGCTGGAATCGGCACATGACGGGGGCGGAGCTACGCGATGACGCGAAAAGGGGGCGGAGCCAAAACTCCGATGCTTCCAAGACCAGCCGAAGGGAGAAGATGCATCTGCGCAAGCGCGTCTAAAAAAGCAAGAAGACACCGAAGTTAGACGGAACCATGGCAACGGGGACGCTAGCAACGGAGCAGGTAAGTGAATAACTTCTGTATGGCTCATATTTAATGCACGATGTATATTACAAAGTGCATTAATATGGCCATACAGAAGTGTATAGACCCACTTGCTTTCGCGAGACCACCCCTTTAATTAAGTAAAGTTAAGTACTATGGTTTCTTGTTGTTTTATTGTTCTCCTTGTACGAGTTAGTCACTAATGCATGGAACTTGGAGAAGTACCAATGTCTTTTGAAAGTTGACTGACTACGGGAGACAAAATACAGAATTCACTCTTCTATTGAAGTCTGGCTCATGTTACTTTGTAACAGGCTTGATAAATGTTACAAGTGGGGAAATAATGAGACAGATGGGATATATTTAAATCAGCTGAGTCACTTGCAGTATGAAAAACCTAGGGGTGTATCTAATATGGGGGTTGCGTGGCACCATCAAGCCACTTTGCATTGGCTATGATATTTAGACACAGGAATGAGGGCAGCAAGCTGCATCTATAGCCTTGTTACAGCTCTGGAAAGGCATCTGCCTTTTTTTTAGAGTTGGTCAGGTGGTACAATAATAGGGACAATCTGATTTGAAAATTGGGAAATAGTAACATAGTATGTAAGGACGAAAGAAGACATATATGTCCATTCAGTTCGGCCTATTACCCCCCAATGCAGGAAGGCAAAAAAAGGCAATGAGGTAGAAGCCAATTTTCCCTATCTAAGGGCGCCTACCCACTGGCGTTGCCGATTTTCGTGCGTGAAAAACGCAGCGTTTTTGGTGCGTTTTCCGCGCGTTTTTTGCGTGTTTTCCACGGCTTTTTTGCGCGTTTTCCGTTAATTTCCATTGACATTCATGGGTGCATTAAGAGAAAAATAAGGACACATATGCAACTGACAGTTCCTATGTGAAAAATTGCAACGGAGCGAAAAAAAAAACGCAAATGGACAAGAACACATTCTATACTAATTGCTCTTCAGAAAAAACGCAAAGGAAAAAAAATCGCCAGTGGGTAGGCGCCCTTAGGGAAAAAATTTCTTCCTGACTCTGCCAATCTGACATTCGGAAAATACCCCGGAACAACAACCCTTCTGAAGTTATTGATGATTAGAACATATGATATTGCATTGCTCAAGGAAAACGTCCAGGCCTCTCTTGAACTTTGTGGAATTCGCCATCACCACGTCCTCAGGCAGAGTTCCGCAGTCTCACTGCTCTTACAGTAAAGAACTCCCTTCTATGTTGGTGTAGAAACCTTCTTTCCTCTAGACGCAGAGGGCACCCCCTTGTTACAGTTACAGTCCTGGCTATAAACAGATGATGGCAGAGAACTCTGTATTGTCCCTGATCTATTTATACATAGTTATTAGGTCGCCCCTCAGCTGTCTTTTTTCTAAACTAAATAATCCCCATTTTGATAACCTCTCTGGGTATTGTAGTTGACCCATACAGTTTATTACTTTAGTTGCCCACTTTTGTACCCTCTCAAGCTCTGATATGTCCTTCCTGAGGACCGGTGCCCGAAACTGTACACAATATTCCATGTGTGGTCTGACCAGTGATTTGTAAAGAGAAAGAACAATGTTTTCATCATGTGCCCCTAGACCTCTTTTGATGCACCCCATGATCCTATTTGCCTTGGCAGCAGCTGCCTGACACTGGTTGCCCCAGTTAAGCTTACATTTAACTAAAATCCCCAAGTCCTTTTCCATATCATTGTTTCCTAGTGGTTTCTCATTTCGTGCGTAATGGTGATATGTATTTCCTCTGCCCATGTGCAGAACCTTACATTTATCAGTGTTATATACAGTTTGAAAGGTTTTGGTTATTTTTTACATTAAGTGTATCCCTACTAACTGTTCTGCCAGTTTTAACTGTACTAAACCCTCCCACCACTCCACCCCCATTCCCATTACTGAGTCTCAGGTTGCTGTCTAGACTGTCTTTCTCCCTATCGCTCTGGTTGCTTTCCTCTCAAGTCCAAAGTTTAAACACTCCTCCAACATTATAGCAATCCTCTCCCCCAGCACAGCTGCACCCTACCTATTAAGATGCAGCTCATCCCTACAGTGGAACCTGTAGCCAACAGCAAAGTCAGCCCAGTTCTTCAGGAACCCAAATCCCTCCTTCCTACATCAACCCTAGAGCCACTTCTTTAGCCCTCTAATCTCTTGCTGCCTTTCTGGTGTGGCTCTTGGTACCAGTAGTATTTAAAGAAAATACTACTATAAGGAGGGATGGATAGCTCCCTTGCTGGACATTAAACTTGCTCATAATCATGGTCTGTTCCCCTGTCCTTGCAGCTAATTAGGCTCATTATAAAAACCTGACCCTGCCACTGCACCAGCATGTGATTATTTTGCTCCATAGACTTGATCTAGCTCCTCTCCTCCTTCTCCGCAGCAAGTGACTTGAAGACTTCCTGATAATGACTATTGGCTTTCCTCCCAATAATGCTATCCACCTTCTCCATCTGTACTGTGACCTGAGACTTCCTGATAATGACTACTAGCTTTCCTCCCAACAACGCTACCCTACCTCCTCCATCTGTACTGCGAGCCAAGACTTCCCGATGACGACTCCTGGCTTTCCTCTCAACAACATTACCCACTTCCCTGATCTATACTGTGACCCAAGATGCCCTGGTAATGACCCCTGGCTATCCTGACTACTCTCTAGTGTCCTGCACGACTACTACACCTGCGGCTCCTATCCAGTGTCGTAAGATGCTACAATTAGTTAGGAGGTCTTTGCCATAATCTTACATCCTAGCTCCCGGAAATCATTTTTAAGGACCTTCCACCTACCTCTAACTTTGTCAATGGTGCCAATTGTTGTGTACCATGACTGCTGGATCCTCACCAGCCCCTCACAGTAATCTGTCAAACGGATCCGTGACGTGTCAAACCACGAAGATAACACAGCATTCAACGATTCTATTCTTTGTGGCAGATTGCCCTGTCTGTCACTCTAATAATTGAGTCTTTCCCTACCAGGACCTGTCTAGCCTTCCCTGCACTCCCATTCCCCTTCTTACTGTAGCAGACATTCCCCTGGCAGTCAGGGGCATGTCATGCGGTAGCAGTGCTAACCCTGTAATGGCATCCCCCTCATCTGCCAACTTTACAAACTTGTTGGAGTGTGACAGTTCTGGACTAGTCCTCCTGGATCCCTACCTTTTACCCCTCCTTTTAACTGTCACCCAGCTAGGTGCCTGATCATCCTGCTCTCCAAAACTACCATCCATCCCCACATCTACCCCAGCAAGTGCCTGCTCAGTGAGCAGCAAACTCCTTTCCATATTGCCAATGGATCTCAGTGTTGCAAGCTCCCAATTTAGATCCAGGATCTGGCCTTCCAAATACAAACACGCTCTTATTTTGTACATCAGTATTGCACCCTCGAATGACTGTTCAAGGACTGCATGCATGGCATAAGATGTACACTGGATAGTAATGTCAATTATGGAGCACAAACCTGAGCCTGTGTTATAACTACATGACTATTGCAGGGGGTCATTCATGACACAGGGTTCCTCACTTTGGTATTCTTTGCATCCACCCTCTCAGGTCCTACCTGGTGTCCCTTTAAACTACTGAACATAGAGAGATAGAGAGAGAGAGATAGAGAGAGAGAGATAGAGAGAGAGAGATAGAGAGAGAGAGATAGAGAGAGAGAGAGAGAGATATGACTTATTTTTAAACATCATCATTGTGCTTATATGCTACATAACTGCATGATTTTTGTGTGCAGATTCTTATCACTGCTGCCACCTGCAGCACTGCAACCTTAACTGCATATAAACAACAAAAATTTAACACAGTGACATACTAACATATAGTTATTTCTTTTTAAAATTAGTATATTTAAAATACAGGACTGGGCTCTGCATTTTGTTTTGGATGTTCTTATACATAATTTGCTCAGTTTTAGATTACAGGGTGCATGTGTTGACGTTATTGGTTGGCGGCGAGTAATTTTCTTTTTTATATATATTTTTTATTTTATTCTGTTATTTTTTTTCAACTTATTTTTGTAGCTATTTTTTTTCAACAGGGGCCACCTGGTGGCCACGTGACCGCCAGGTCGATCAGCAGATGTAACACTTCTGCTTTCTCTCTGTACTACATAGCGCAGAGTGATATGTAGCCTAGAAAGGAGAAGGTAAAAACAATAAAAATCTGCTTCTTCCTTCTCCTCCGAGTCCTCGGCTGTGTCTGACAGCTGAGAACCTGACCTGCTCCTGCTTGATTGCAGGAGAAGGAGCTTTTAACCCTTTCCAATCCACTGTCTGACCAAGACATTATGGATTTAAGGCTGTACAGCTCTGATGTTGGAAGACATCCGTCGGGGTTCTCTTACTGTATATTGCCAACCTCTCTGCTGTCGGAGCCTATCCAACATGTCACCTCATGCCGTACTGGCTTTAGCCAGCATATAGCACTGTTGTATAATGGCAGAAAAAGAGTAAGCCCCCTAGGAAAACCAGGATGCAAATTGGATTGGAAAGGGTTAATCTCGTGCCATACTTTACTATCGGCCAGAATTTAAGCCCAGGACCAAATGCCGTACATTTTCCATGTTTGGTCCTTAAAGGGTTAAACAGGGAGTTTAAAACTGAAATAAATAATCAACCAAGTTAACACCAGCTCACTTATATAGCCACATAATGAAAAAATAAAAAAAATCATTGGAGTGTCCCTTTAAATATTTTACAGCAATTTAATAAAGATTATTTTTTTGCTATTTATTTGCGCTTTTGTGTGTTATATTGTTGGTGATCAAAATGGAAATACATTTACTACTTCTGTTATGTAAAATAAAAATGTACTTACCTAGAAAATACTGTACTTCAATCCATGTCTCAGGGAGAAACATAAAACCCGTTAATAGATCTTCAAGGCTCTGTTTGTTTTCCTCTAGAAATCTAACCCAGCTAAAATAAAACCTTTGCATTCTAATGGGACAATGATATTTCCTGATCTCTGCACCCTGCTAAAGCTGGCATGTGCACGGAATTTAATTATTCAACAACAAGATCTATTAGTGAATTGAAAACATTAGAAGTGAAAGGAGATAAATGTTATTAGATTACTGTACACACATAGGGATATCATCTAAAAGCATATTCTCCTCTGGAGGAAGAGAACAACATGGGACAGTTAATTGAGAGTGAAGTAAAATAGGTAATATTGGATTAAGTGCTTATTAACGTCGACTTTGAAGAAGTATCTCACCATTGCAGTGTAACGAGATCTGGCCTAGCGTCCCTCTAGAGCTCATACTGATAAACCACATGTGCGGATCAGATTGCTGAGATGGAAGTGCTGCAAGCTCCCAGAGGCATCAACCACAAAGACCTCTTATCTCCTCTATTTTTTCTTCAATTTAAAAGGACATAATAGAATAGAATAGGTCCATGAATAAGATTCATTATAAGGGAATAAAACACTTCACTTGTTGAAGGACTGTTGTGGTTGAGAAGAGATCAGATCCTCTGGTGGAACTCTCCAAAGTGCCCATACAGGTTCAGCTGTTAATATAAACCAGACAGATACAGGGCCTCAATGCAAAATCTATAGCCCTGCTAACTTGTATATTCAGTGTCGTACTGGGGTTCATTAAATCCACCTTCTATAAATGTAGTACATTTACCTGTCCACTTCCAATTGCATCATAAACCTTGTTGTTGTTACGAATAGAATTAGTAAGGACCAAGGGATTATTTTCAAAGCAATCCATAAAAAATAGACCCTAGGCAAGTAATTGGCTGCCATGACAGCTCCAAAAGAAGTTGTCTTCTGTTAGTCCAATGGAAGATCCTTTGGTACTGCAGCAGCCGGGGCCAGACCTTTGGCCGGGGGAGACAGGGGGGATGCAAGATGGTGCAATGTCACAATGACGCTATCGTCTCCTCCCGGTACCTCCAAACATACGGCCCATCTACACACAGGGGAATAAAATTATCAACCATACTATGGAAATCTTGGTACTTATCTATTCATGTGACATCAGTGCCTCTTCTGAGTGATAAATCACTCGAGTCAAATAAATAAGTCCACAGTCAAAGATGTAGTTTTAAACTGGAGGCACACGTTTTTCTTTTACTCACAATTTCCACCTTTGATTTTCCAAAAATAACATATGACTGACAGTCTTAGGTACAACACTTTGGTAATTAAGAGTCACTCTTCTCCCGTAGTACAGTCATCATCAGCCTCAGTTATCTGATGGTAGAACTCTTGAGAGAAAAATCCAGACACGGAAGGGAAACACTTATTCCTCATTCCCCGCTAGCTATTTCTCTGAACTCACTTCTCTTGCGGCACCCTTGTGGTGCAGTGGCTTATGTGAAAATTATCCTCCAACCTGCAATAACGGAGTCAGTCCCTTCTCTTCAACATGTAGTTAAGCAGGGGAGTGTGTGATACCATCCGCCAACTCCTTAATACAGGACACGGTCTCTGAGCTCCATTCCCCAGAGGGGATACTTCCCATGGCAATTGAGAAAAGGCCCAGGCAGCAGCAGCAGAGCCACCTGCTCACATGCCCTCTTCCACCGACTACACCTCTGCTCTCCCTTGACACTACTAGCTCCATTCCCAACCTCTCTAATGGCCAATCACACCACTCTGAGCAGGATAGGAAGACAGACACACCAACACCACTAAAAATGGTGACACTAACATGAACACAGTACATAGACCACCATATACACGAAGACAATCCAACTGAGGTAGACAAACGCCACCTAGAGGTTCCCTAACTCTGGGCCACTACAGTACCCTAGGTACACCAGCCTGACACTGGTCATGTATCATTCATAATACTGATCTCCTATTGGACAGAGGGGCCTAATAGGCCCCTCTAGTTCCAAAACGCAGATACAAATGCATATGCTGCATCTGTGTTAAGGCAGTAAATATGTATCCATTGTGTATCTTGTATCCATTTTATATACTTCAGTCGGACAATCATAAACTTGTAATTTTCCATAACTAGAGCATTCCAGGCATATTATCTTAGAAGTGGTGAAAAACAACCTCGGTTATTAAGCAACCTGTGACAAGAAATCAAGCTTTGTGACCTTGACCATATCCGCTCCAGTTTTCCAAGCACCTGTTTTTAAATATATGATAAAGAAGCTTACTACGCATGGTAGAAATAAACTTGTTTACCTAGCACTACAAATTGAGACACAGCACTAAAAAAAGAGGACCTATCTTGATTACACCAAGCTGAGTGTAACATATCTTAGTTAATTGAAGTACTTCATCTCATTCTGTTATAATTTGAAACACCTAAATATACCTGAAGCGTAGGTATTGTCCTAACAC
Source organism: Eleutherodactylus coqui (assembly GCF_035609145.1). NCBI lineage: Eukaryota > Metazoa > Chordata > Amphibia > Anura > Eleutherodactylidae > Eleutherodactylus > Eleutherodactylus coqui. The sequence continues at coordinate 113,453,688 of NC_089844.1, forward strand.
CTGCTGTAGTTACAGTAACCAGGATAATAACTAACCTACCTAAACCTGATATTTAATTTCAAGGAGAAAGTAAGGTGTAGAGGCAGCACTCAGATGCAGTAAAATGCAACAAACTTTATTCCTCCGTCATAAAATCCTGGATGATGCACTAGGGACCTCCGCCACACTTGTTGTATTTTACTGCATCTGAGTGCTGCCTCTACACCTTACTTTCTCCTTGGATTGTGAAATCGTGGTCCGGGTTCCGACTGCGGCTATGCACCCTTGGATCCTGCCATTGCAGGGCAATGAATGAGTGCTGCTTGTACGGTATTTTTTCTCCATATGATATTTAATTTCAGTTTGTGGTATCACCATACCAGAGGCGTAACTTGAAGCTCCTGGGCCCCAATGCAAAACCTGGAACGGGGCCCCCAACTATAATTCTTTATTCATAGTATTGGACTTCCTATATGGAGAAGGGAGGCCTTATGGGCCCCCCAAGGCTCCTGGGTCCGGGTGGAACCGCATCCCCTGCATCCTCTATAGTTACGCCCCTGCACTATACTGTATCTCTTAGGGAGCACACCCCCTGTCTTGGGGTCATATTCAACTCCAATCTTTCCTTCACTCCCTATATTAAATCACGTGCACGTTCATGCTACCTGCACCTCAAAAACATTTCCAGAATCCACCCTTTTCTCACTATTGATACATCAAAAACTCTTGTTTCTGCCCAGAGGTGTAACTTGAAGCTTCTGGGCCCCAATGCAAAACCTGTAACAGGGCCCCCAACTATAATGCTTTATTCATAGTACTGGGCTCCTTATATGCCCGGGTGCAACCGTATCCCCTGCATCCTCTATAGTTACGCCCCTGTTGTTGCCCAAATCTGCCCTTGGCTTGATTACTGCAACTTGCTACTGATCAGTCTTCAACTCGCTAAACTCTATTCTTTCCTGAATAATTCCCATCAAATGGAAACAAAGGGAATTATTGACTTGTGTGAGTGAAAGGGACACTCCTTCGTTTGTTGGACAGGGTTTTCATTTGTTTCCGTTACATTTGGAGTACAGAATAACCTAGTCAACTACGCTATTCTAAACTCCAAATAAAACAGAAGTGAACCGAAACCTTGTCAAATAGACACCAAAGTGGTGTCCATTTCAGTAATGGGAGTGATTAGTTTCCTTTGTTTCTGTTCATGGGTTCTGTCACAATGCCGCTTTTGACAATTGTTAAAGGAACCCCCTAGATGTAATCCCACAGCATAGTGCAAAACTCCATGGGAAAAAATTGCCTTATCCTTTAGTCTAGCTGCTATACTGATGCCTCCACCCTGAGCCAGTCACCACATTGGCTGCCTATCCACTATATAATATATAACTATCATTCATAAGACCCTCCACAGTGCTTTACGCTCTGCTAATAACCTTACACCCACCTAATTTACAACACCAAAAGTTTTAAGTGTGCCCTAAAAACATTTTTTTAGGGGAGCATACCAAATTCCCTAAAACTCTTCTCTATTTACCACACTTCCATATTCTCCCTTGAAACCCTGACTTATAGTTTGTAAGTTCTTGTGAGCAGGGCCCTCAACCCTATTGTTCAAACTGTCTATTGGTTTAATGCTACTCAGCAATCACTCAGCAATTGTGTAGCAGTTTCAGGCATGGGGCTGGGCCCTCTGGTGTAATAGCCGCAGGTTTAGAGAGTAGTCAGGGAAGATCCAGGAGTCAGAAATGGGAGGTCTTGGTTTGCAGTACAGATGGATGAGGTGGGTAGCATAGTCAGAAGGGAAGCCAGGGGTCAGTAATGGGAAGTCTCGGTTTGCAGTACAAATGGAGGAGGTGGGTAGCATAGTCAGAAGGGAAGCCAGGGGTCAGTATCAGGAGGTCTTGTAGCAATAGCAGAAGAGCAGGCAGAAGTGGACCTTGACCAATGCTGTGGAACAGAAGAATCATGCAAGCAAGGAGTGTCAGGCCAAGGCTTTTATAGGAAGTCCTAATCAGGAACAGGCAGAGCAAGAACAGGGGCTGGATAGTAGAATCTGAAAACAAAGTCAAGGTATGCAGGGGAACTTGTTCAAAGGCCTGTATGGCTCAGTAGGGAGAGCTGTTGCTCTGAGAGCAAGAGGTCCCAGGTTCAAGTCTTGACAAATGTTTTTGGTTATTTGAACCAGTTCCTCTGAAGAGAAGGTGCTGGTTATACTGTCTATTTTGGTGGTATTTCTGGTGTTAAGCTATGTCCTGTTCTGCCTAGTATTCCTGTCAAGTTCAGTTTTCCCTGTGGCAGTGTTCATGGTTATGTTTATTCTGCTAGTTTTTATCCTATGCTGTTTTTTCATCTGCTCCTTGTCACCTGGCCCTGTTCTCTCTTTCTATTATTCCAGCTAGAGCATTTCAGGGCTTCCCCAGGTTCCTGACACACGGTCGTCCTTCTCAGGACGAGTCTTCTGCTTTATAAGCAGATCTTTTGCACATCTTAATAGATTCAGTATAGTTACCCCATTTGACCTTTTTGTGTTACATTTTGTCACTTTTCCATTTTCCACGTTATTGTAGTGTGTATACGTATAATGCCCGGTCAGACTTAACAAGTGCAGTGAGTATTTTGAAGTTAAGATTCTATCAATTAGATAGAAGTGCTAAAAATGTTAGTTTCCATGTATTGCAGTTAGACTACTTTCATATTGTCATGATACTAACACATGATCATTTCATGACTAGAGATAAGCGAGCGTACTCGCTAAAGCAAACTACTCGAGCGAGTAGTGCCTTATGCGAGTACCTGCCCGCTTGTCTCAAAAGATTTGGGTGCCTGCGGGGGGCGGGGAGCGTCGGGGGAGAGCGGGGAGGAACAGGGAGGAGATCTCTCTTCCCCCCGCTCCCCCCTGCTCACTCCCGCAACTCACCGCTCTCCCCGCCGGCACCCGACTCTTATGAGACGAGCAGGCAGGTACTCGCATAAGGCAATACTCGCTCGAGTAGTTTGCCTTAGCGAGTACGCTCGCTCAACTCTATTCATGACACTATAGCGGGGTACAGTTTACATGGATGTGGTGTCTGCACTTATTTAATTTGCACTGAACTGATGTTGTCTATGTATATTATAGAATTATATCATGGTAATGATTGGACAATTACGGTATATGTATGGAAAAAGTGTAAAAAAAAATATAAAGAAACAACGCAACTTTATTATTTATCAGTAATGTGTCGTAGGAACCATTGCTAAAATATCAGTATTTAGAGAATCAAATAATCATATAAAAATATTTAATATTTCTGATATTTCTTTGCTATTGTAAATGTTATTATATGGAGTAATTTGCACTGTACGTCTTAAGTAATTATTTTTTTTAGACCGAGTGCTTATTAGCAAATACACATTAAAAAGAAAGTTGTATGTCTAATGCTACCTAAAGCAAGGGCTCCGGGCAAGACTTTGTTCTCTTTGATTCCTGCATGGCTTTGCAAGACCCACAGGGGAGCTGAGGATTGATGCTGGGGAGAAGTGTGCATGCTCGGCATACTCATTAAACCAGCTTTACGACTAAAGCTTCCATACCTGTAGCCTGGAATGTCTGAGAAGATACACTTGGATAGTTTTTATTGCTTTTCGTGTAAATATAGCTCCGTGCCATCTATGAAAGCTGTGTGGATCATTTTTACCTATGACACCTAAATACAGTACTTGAGCTTGAACATGTACAAAGACTGATAAGAAGGTGCGATTGACTGTTACACTGCCAATTTTCTAAAGTTTCTTAAAGAAGTAGGGTTCTTGGAACTGCAAGTTGAAATCCCAAGAAATGGTGTAATCAACACGGGGCAACAGGGGTGCAGAACCCCGGTTTTTGGCCCAGTGACCCAGGTCACAGGCCGTCATTATACGTAATTGTATCTGCATGTTAAGGACAGGTGAATGTTAATACAGTCATGTATGGAGGTATTATTCAGTCACTGTATGGCAGTACTCCATGGGTTCTGTATGGCATTATTATTCAGAATGCTAGTATTATTATTTCATTGCAGTATGGCGGTATGTAGTCATTGCATGGCAGAATCCTGTCACTATATGGTTGTAACATTCAATTATATCATGGGGTGGTTAGACTATCCATGCATGTAAGATAGCTTTTGGCCCCAATACTTGTTTGGCAGATATCGTGCCTGACACCCAAATACACATGCATGCATGGCTTGGTCGAGCTGATGCAGGTAATTGATATTGTGGTGCAGATACAGGATATGATGCAGCAGAAAGAGTTACAACACCGAGGAATATTTATTTATGATCAAAGAACAGAAGGGGATAATATCCTAACAACATACTATTAACCATAGGCTTTCCCATTGCAGACTACAGCTAACTAAATCCTGGGATTAACAGCTCTTTATATACTAAAAGAAAACAGTAAGACTTCGCAAACTATGCGTCACAACAGCAGGACAGAAAGCAATATTTATATTACTATACAGTGATCAGTCTGATGTAAAAAGAAACACAGAACACAGTCAACTTTTAAAGGGATTAATGCTTTGTTCGCCCCCCAATCAATGTGTCACTATGGTAGCGGTTTATGGACCTGTTACCCTATCAGAGTTCACAGCCATCAGAGTTTGAGCAGTCCAAATGCTACACAACAGTCCTATTACTTATTTGCCTGTGTTCTTAACAATGTACACACCTACAGCCAAATTGAGGCTGGCCTCACTTACGGAGTGTAACGTGTGAGTACTCACCTTAACCGGCCCAGGTTAGTTCAGCATCAGGAGTGTCCCTCTATCACAGTTTACAGAGATCCTTGCTGCTATCCAGATGCTTGCTCCAGCCAAGTTCCCATTCAGCATAGTGCTGCACCTCCAGCTCACTCTACTAAGCAGTGTCTCAACACTGTGATACAGCACAAAAAGGTCCTTGTTATAGCTAGGGCTCCAGACACTACAAAATTCTAGGGAAACATGCTCAGTCTAACTGCACCAAAATTTGGTACAAATTTTGGCGCACATGGCCATTGTGGCATAAGTTTCGTGCATCTCTTAAGTCCATCAGCATGAAAACCTTAACGCTTTAGGGTGTGTCCCTTACAGAACATACATGTGTTCTGATTGTTGGAAGTGGCTTATCTCCCCAAGAACAAAAGGGTCAGGAAGTTAAAGTCAAACTGCGCAGTACTTATCTCCCCTGACATCTGCCTTTGGGGGAGCATAGAATGACCGCCACACACTTTAGATAATCAGCTGAACCTGCCAAAATCAGTGAGTTTGGCAGCATTATTTCCTAATAGCGTAGTGGTATAATTTGGTCATGTATGACTGCAGATTCCAATGACTGCGCTGAGGTTAATGTGAGATGCATGCCAGTGGAGAAAAAAATGGTGTGGTCAGTTGACTGTAGCATCTTTTATTATGAGGTGACCATCGGGAGGTACAGTTTTGTCAACTGAAGCGCATAAATTGGGGAACACATTTGAAGTCCTTTCTGTCGCTCTGCACAGAGAATGCATTGTGCCTTTTAAAGCACCATGTACTAGCTGTGAACTCGCTCTAGTTCGGCGGAATTAAACATCTAGCAGCTGTGCAGAGGGTTCTTGCCATACATTAGATATTTTATAGATCACTGTCTTTTGTTACATCCTGGGCCTTATTTCCTGATTTCAACATGTTATAGCTTTTCGTGACATTCTACTTAATGAATACTATGGTGGGTGTGAGAATCAAGCTCACATCTGCTATGCAAATCTCAACAGATTGGATATAAAACCCCAGCACCTAGTTTGAGACATATATGTACTTGTAATTCTGGATTTTATGATATGTTTGAAGGCGATCCAGGATAAGAAATAGTAGAGCACAAAGAAAAGATGTGCAAAAGAAGTATTAAAAATGATATATAGGTGAACTAGGTACAGAAGACACCCGGCGTGTGTCCATGCAAAATGACATGGTTCATTGTACCTTTAGCTTCAGCTTTCACATTTGGACATAATTTGTTATGTTAATGATACAGAACATTTGCAAATTTTATTTTTCATGAAAAATTAAAAATGATGCTTAATTTAAATGATCTGTTACATTCTGGCCTACTTTCTTAAGACAGAGTTCATGCATAGTATCGATTTATGCTATAACAGCAACATCATTTAATCGAGCGCTGATCAACAAGATCAGTGCTCATGTAAATGTCCTTTAGGCCTCATTCACTCAAGCTGTTTTGCCGCAACAACACGTTGGCCAAAAATCATTACCATGTAAAGCATTGGATTCCAATGCATTCATTCACATGGGCGATTTACCGGCGTGTGAAAAAAAATCGTCAAATTGGCGACCGTTTTCGGTTGTTGATTTTCCTCAAAGCGTCAAAAGATAGGTTATGACTAGAGATGAGCGAGTATACTCACTAAGGGCAATTGCTTGAGGGAGCATTGCCCTTAGCGAGCACCTGCCTGCTCGAGACAGAGGGTTCGGGACATAATAGCATGCTATGGAGGGTTATTGCTCACACTGGATTCTGCAGCAAAAATCCGCCTGTGGACATTGGGCCTAAATGAGATGATTAGCAATGAAAAAAACAATAGTCAGGCACACAAATGTTCCAATCAGAGGCAGCGCTCAGCTGTCATTCAATGCTGAGTGCTTCCTCTGATTGGTCACAGCGCTCAGCCAATCAGAGGCAGTGCTTTCAGGAGGCAGGGATTTTCATTCCCCGGCCAGAAGAGAAGCAGAAGAAGAGTGTCGGAGATGACAGTGTTACTAAGGTGATTTATTATTCTCTTTTTTTTTTTTTTTTTTTTTCTACAGTTATTATTTTCGGAGGGTGGGGGTAGGTGCTTATATTTCAAGTTCCCTGCCACTGCTGTCATAGCAGTCGCAGAGGATTGTGATCCTCACCCATTGATTTCAATGGGGCTGGCACTGCTGCCACCAGCACCATTGGAAACACTGGACAAGATCGCAAAAAGAATGAACATGCCGCAATTTTGTTTTAACGCTGCATCACAAACGTTAAAACATCGCACTTGTGCATGGAGCCATTGGAAGCCATTAGCTTCATAATTTTGTGATTTGCCGCAGCCTCGCAGCACTGGGAAATCGTGCGATTCCCTCGCCAGTGTGACGCCACCCTAAATCTTTGCCCACAAAACTATATATGAATCTACTCTATAATCTGCTGCCTGCTGAGTGGACTGCAATTTTCACTGTGACAGGTTCTGTATAAAAACCAATCAGTAAAGTATTACATTGTCATACAGGTGTCAAACTTTCTTCTAGAACTCGTTCTCTTGCTTGCAGAATTAATGAAACACATCAATGATTGCACTAAGAATGGGAAGTGCACAGTCAAAAGGAAAGCCATTTGGAAAAAAAAAGTCTTGCACCACAATTAAGATGGCAAAATCTTGTATGTGTATAATCCCTCCAAGGGACATAATCACATAAAGCTTCTACTGCAGAAAACGTATAATTGGATTGAAGGACTGAGTACATCTTCGTGTATATTAGCAGGTACAAAGTTAATGTAATAATAATACAGCTGTAATCTGCTGTGCCTCCTCTGGAACTTTATATCCATTTCTCTTTGGGACTACAAAATGGGAACAGGTAGATAATATGTTCATCTTGTCCTCTAGCTACCATTCTCTATAACATATTTAGTTGTCACAAGGTGATGTGTTGAATAGGAATGTTATATTGTCTAGAATTTTCTTGGAAGATTCATTGGATCAGATGGAACTGATGATATTTTAGTAAGACTAAAGCAAACCTGCTAATATTGTGTTCCCTGATACATCATTGTCACTTTCATACTAAAGGAGTTGTCTCATATCCTGTCTACAGGGGCGTAACTATAGAGGATGCAGGGGATGCGGTTGCACCCGGGCCCAGGAGCCTTAGGGGGCCCATAAGGCTCCTCTTCTCCATATGGGGAGCCCAGTACTATGAATAAAGCATTATAGTTGGGGGCCCCGTTACAGTTTTGCATTGGGGCCCAGGAGCTTCAAGTTACGCCTCTGCCTGTCTATATGTCCTACGGGCATATTATTATTTATTTTAAAGCACCATTAAAGGTGCTGTAAGAAGATATACCTTTATCACCTATCTATAAGACAGGTGATAAAAGTCTGATCGGTGGGGGCTTCACTGCTGGGACCCATATCAATCCCAAGAACGGGAGTCTTGTGCCTCACGGCAGGGATCTTCTCCCATCTTCAGTGATGCCAAAATGAATGGAGCTGTGATCATGTATTCATGGCCACAGCTCTATTAATTTCAGCATGAAGAATGGAAATAGCTGAGAGCCTGTACTCCGTTAACTCCGGCAGTCCTATTGAAAATGATTAGAGAGGCACCGTACATGGATGGCCATAGCACCATTCAAGCTCCTCCTCACTGCAGGGAGTGTAGGGAGCCTGCAGTGAGGAAGATGGGGGGAACAGGTCCCCCTCGGGATCTCATGCTGAAAACCCCCACTGATCAAACTTTTATCACCTCTACACTAAGCTGCAGAATTAGGCACAACCCATGGAGAGAAGTGGAGCCGTTACTAGAAATATATGACTGCAAAGTAGAAAAGCAGATTTACTTTTTCTAATCTTCGATCACCTCTTTATTTGTAACATAATTGAATCAAGTGCTGGGAACGACATATATCTAAGTGCTATTGAAACTTTTGTTTATAAATTTCTACTTTCGCTGTTCAGAGATTTTGTTGAAAACAAACATAAAGTAACATATGGGGCACAGCGGGAACTCCATCCCTCGAGTTAAACAATGGAGATTATTATAAATATTGACTAAATAACTGTCTGAAAGGGAAGAATGGAGATGACGCATTATGTGACTAAAGTGTTTTTCCTGCTCTGCTTAATGTGGAACATATGTTGTTTGGAAGGTTCTGTGGTCTTCAATAACTTGTCTAAAAGGAATGAGGACATGTGGATATTCTCTATTTGTAAGTACTGAAGCGCCAAACTCAGGGACAACTGTGCATAAACATTGCTTGCAGCACATCATTGAAAGGCCACTTGGTGTGCATGCACGCAGGTTAGAGCGGGTCATGTTCGACTTTCTCAGGTGCAACTCGCATCACAGACATTTTCCGGTGCAACTCGCATTGGTTGGAGTGTCTATGTGCTGTGCGATGTGTGGGAGACCACATATCTGCATGTTCTATTCTCAAGTGAAACCCGAAAATAGAGCATGCTGCGATTTTTATGTCTAGCATCGCTGCAAGAGAAAGGTCACTCATGTAAATACACATTTTTTGGATGGAAAAATACTGCACACTGCAAAAGAATTGGAAACCTGACGGAATAGAAGCAAGCAGAGACCCTTCCATTTGCTTTCTTTTGTTTTTGAAACCCCATTGAAATCAACAGGGGAAAAAATGTAGTAATGTAAGCTTCCGAAACCAAATTTGTACCTTATCCTGCATGTCCACGGGCGTTATGGTATCCCATGGCGGATTTCTGCCACGGGAGCTGCCGCCCGGGAGCAGGAGCCTGCAGGTGGATCTCCACGGACAGCCTATCTGACAGGCTGACCGCGGAGAATCGCGGCAATTCGCAGCATGTTGCGAATTGCCGGCAGCAAACGGAGAATCGCCATGATTCTCCGTTTGTGGACAGGGGGGCTGCGCTTTCCATAGCAACACTATGGAAAGTGTGCATTGTGTTCCCCATGGCTGGATTATTGCCGCGGAGAACGCAATACAAAAACGCCCGTGGACAGGCAGCCTTTCATATGCATGTTTATTACTCCATATTTTTATGATTGGACTATAGTACTCCCCTTACTATGTAAAGGTACTTACATAGTAGCTTTCAGACAATGTTATATGTTATGGGTGTCTTCCGGCTTGGTAAATTCTCAGAACCTCGATAACTTCTTTTCAGTGTAATATTACATTAACAATAGCTTTGCAGAGATAAAAAAAACAATTTTAACAGTTTTAAAATAAAGGTGTTTGTTTCATACACGTCTTGAAATATGACTGTTCCCAGCAAAAGAAACCAGGTAATTTTGTAGATATGATACCTTTTAACGGCTAACAAAAATGCATGATGATGTTGCGAGCTTTCGAATCTCTCAGGATTCTTCTTCAGGATTTGTATTGCAATGTATTATTGCACTTATCCTGGTAAGTAGGACACCTAAGTTGTAATTTATAATTTTGGATCAGAAGTTCAGTAAAAAACACATTTGACATTGACATTTTTGGAAATCCTGGCCCTGGCTAGTCTAGCACCAATGACCAGGCCGTTTTTAAAGTCACTCATTTCCCATTCTAATGTGGATTCTTAATGAAACGGATCAACACAAAACTTGCTCACTTGGTTTTATGCTACACTTCAGGGTCATCTGTCCAATTTCTGTCCCAGTGGATCTCCAATCATGAAAGGGAAGGTGTCTCCAAGAAAGTAGCCCTTGAACGTAGATTTAAATATTATGTTGTTACATTGACAATGAGATCAAGTAGTATATTATAACTTTGTCTGGTGTTTCTTTATAGTGTACATACTGATGAAATATCAAACTGTCATACTATACGGATAAGGCTGAATTGTGTATTAAATGCCTGCTGTGTAATGAAATGATAAATGCCAAGCTTCTATAAATAAAGCTGTTCAAATAGAAACCCCTTGGCACCTTCATTATTTTAATATATGTGAATATATAGCAGGCAAAGTGATATAAGTCAATCTGAGGCCTTTGGGATAAAAGCTCTTCTAAACCCATTGTGGATTGTTTGTAGCTTTTTGATCTTAAACATCTTAGGAAAAGCAGGATTTGCGCAGTTTTTTTTTTTTTTTTTAGAATGGATGCTTCGGCTTGATAACAGCTGCTCTACACAACTCTAAGCATGGCTGTAGCATCTTCTTTAGTAGAAAAAATATATGTTGAAAAAAACAAGCAGAGGTTGTCATCCAATTGATTCTTACTTGGGGCATTAGTGCCCATAGGAATATCGTAGAGTGTTGGGAATATAAAAAAATATGTATCTGTGAATTTGTGAAATAGCTGTCAAGTGCAGCTGGATAGTGTTCAGTAACATCTGCTGTTAATTTTTTTTCTCCCTGTAGCTAGAGGCTTTCCATTTTCAACCGTCTGTGCAATCTCAAATGAATCATATCTCACCATAAGGGCTAATAGAAAATTGTAAAATAATTCTTGAAAAAGAGCTGGGTGGAAGCCATATATTGTACGATTTTGGGTGCATTTATCAACACTGTGATGATACTGATGCTTTTTACAGTTCGATGATCCTGATCATAGCAAATGGTTAAGCATTTCATGAGCGTGGAATTAAATTTACCATCTTCTACAGTTGTAAATTTGCAAACAGACAGCTATCAAGTCATTGCTATTCTTTGCCCAGTATTTTTCGGACTATAAGATGCACACCAAATTTAGGCAACCGAAAATGGGAAAAAAATATTCCAAACACTTCTTTGGTGGTCTAAAGAAGTTGAGGGGTTCAAGGGGTTGTCCAGTTAAACATCAGCTTTGGAAAATTAGATTCAAATGATTTAATACAATAAAACAAACAGTATACACCCTACTCAGCCCCGGCGATCCAGTGCTGCAGCCCTGAGATAATTCCAATGTGTGTTGACAGTGAAGTCAGGTGACCACTGCTTGCCAATCAGAGGTCGCAGTGTCACTATTCTGAACTCCTGGCATCATGGCACCCAGGATGTTAGGACTGATGCCAGGATAACCATTAGTTTGGAGATTGCCAGAACTGGAGGCCATATTTGACTAGTACAATGCAATTCAAAGAGAATCACAAAAAAGGTAATGGAGAGTTGTTTTGATTACATGGTCACTAAATCAATATAGAACTATATGCGATATTTTTCACCATCCCCATTCCACTAAATGCATAAGGGCAAGTCAATCATAGATGGTGGTATTTAACATAATAGCACAAGTGCACCTTGTAGTGTAAACTCCTCTTTTAAAGCTTTCCATTCACAGCTTGGGTAAAATAACTATAAAATATGCTGCAAATTGCAGTTTTCAAGTGCCTAAGAGTGTCTGGAGATACAAACTAGAAAGGCACTTTAACCCTCATTTTTCACTGTGGAGTCTGCAAAACCCCAAGTTTTAATTTTTATTTAAAGTTATTTAATTTACCATGGAAAGTCAGCGTGGTCACCGATCGCAGAATCCGCAATACAAATCCGGTCATGTGAGACCGGCCTAAGGGTGGTATTTAGAGATGAGCGAGCACCAAAATGCTCGGGTGCTCGTTACTCGGGACGAAATTTTCGCGATGCTCGAGGGTTCGTTTCTAATAACGTACCCCATTGAAGTCAATGGGCGACCTGAGCATTTTTGTATATCGCCGATGCTCGCTAAGGTTTCCATTTGTGAAAATCTGGGCAATTCAAGAAAGTGATGGGAACGACACAGAAACGGATAAGGCAGGTGAGGGGCTACATGTTGGGCTGCATCTCAAGTTCCCAGGTCCCACTATTAAGCCACAATAGCGGCAAGAGTGGGCCCCCCCACTCCCAACAATTTTTACTTCTGAAAAGCCCTCATTAGCAATGCATACCTTAGCTAAGCACCACACTACTTCCAACAAAGCACAATCACTGCCTGCATGACACTCCACTGCCACTTCTCCTGGGTTACATGCTGCCCAACCCCCCCCCCCCCCCGCACGACCCAGTGTACACAGCGCACACCAAAGTGTCCCTGCGCAGCCTTCAGCTGCCCTCATGCCACACCACCCTCATGTCTATTTATAAGTGCTTCTGCCATGAGGAGGAACCGCAGGCTCACACTGCAGAGGGTTGGCACGGCTAGGCAGCGACCCTCTTTAAAAGGGGCGGGGCGATAGCCCACAATGCTGTACAGAAGCAATGAGAAATATAATCCTGTGCCACCGCCATCAGGAGCTGCACACGTGGGCATAGCAATGGGGAACCTATGTGCCACACACTATTCATTCTGTCAAGGTGTCTGCATGCCCCAGTCAGACCGCGTTTTTTTATAAATAGTCACAGGCAGGTACAACTCCGCAATGGGAATTCCGTGTGCACCCACAGCATGGGTGGCTCCCTGGAACCCACCCGCTGTACATAAATGTATCCCATTGCAGTGCCCTGGACAGCAGAGCTAACGTCAGATTAAATGCAGGTGGGCTTCGGCCCACACTGCATGCCCCAACCTGACCGGGGTTTTTAATTCAGAGACACAGGCAGGTACAACTCCCTATTGTGAAGTCCCTGTGGACCGACAGCATGGGTGGGTGCCAGGAAGCCACCGGCGGTACATAAATATATCCCATTGCATTGCCCATCACAGCTGAGGTAATGTCATGTTTAATGCAGGTGGGCTTCGGCCCACACTGCATGCCCTAGTCAGACTGGGGTTCTTAAGAAGTGGACACATGCAGTTACAACTCCGTGTGGACCGACAGCATGGGTGGCTCCCTGGAACCCACCGGCGGTACATAAATATATCCCATTGCAGTGCCCTGGACAGCAGAGCTAACGTCAGATTAAATGCAGGTGGGCTTCGGCCCACACTGCATGCCCCAGTCAGACTGGGGTTCTTTAGAAGTGGACACATGCAGTTACAACTCCGTGTGGCCCGACAGCATGGGTGGGTGCCAGGAAGCCACCGGCGGTACATAAATATATCCCATTGCAGTGCCCAGCACAGCTGATGTAACGTCAGCTTTAATGCAGGTGGGCAAAAAATTAATTGGATTACACTGTAGGCGAGGGCCCCAAAAAATTGGTGTACCAACAGAACTAATGTACGTCAGAAAAATTGCCCATGCCCAACCAAGAGGGCATGTGAAACCCATTAATCGCTTTGGTTAAGGTGGCTTAATTTGTAACTAGGCCTGGAGGCAGCCCAGTTAAAATAAAAATTGGTTGAGGTGAAAGTTTCAACGCTTTAATGAGCATTGAAACATATAAAAATTGTTTACAAAAATTATATGACTGAGCCTTGTGGGCCTAAGAAAAATTGCCCGTTCGGTGTGATTACGTCAGGTTTCAGGAGGAGGAGCAGGAGGAGGAGGATGAATATTATACACAGATTAATGAAGCTAAAAGGTCCACGTTTTTGATGGTGATAGAGAACAATGCTTCCATCCGCGGGTGCAGCCTACGTATTGTTTAGGTATCGCTGCTGTCCGCTGGTGGAGAAGAGAAGTCTGGGGAAATCCAGGCTTTGTTCATCTTGATGAGTGTAAGCCTGTCGGCACTGTCGGTTGACAGGCGGGTACGCTTATCTGTGATGATTCCCCCAGCCGCACTAAACACCCTCTCTGACAAGACGCTAGCCGCAGGACAAGCAAGCACCTCCAGGGCATACAGCGCGAGTTCAGGCCACGTGTCCAGCTTCGACACCCAGTAGTTGTAGGGGGCAGAGGCGTCACGGAGGACGGTCGTGCGATCGGCTACGTACTCCCTCACCATCCTTTTACAGTGCTCCCGCCGACTCAGCCGTGACTGGGGAGCGGTGACACAGTCTTGCTGGGGAGCCATAAAGCTGTCGAAGGCCTTAGAGAGTGTTCCCCTGGCTGTGCTGTACATGCTGCCTGATCTCCGCGCCTCCCCTGCTACCTGGCCCTCGGAACTGCGCCTTCTGCCACTAGCGCTGTCGGATGGGAATTTTACCATCAGCTTGTCCGCCAGGGTCCTGTGGTATAGCATCACTCTGGAACCCCTTTCCTCTTTGGGTATTGAGTGGAAAGGTTCTCCTTATACCGTGGGTCGAGCAGTGTGTACACCCAGTAATCCGTAGTGGCCAGAATGCGTGTAACGCGAGGGTCACGAGAAAGGCATCCTAACATGAAGTCAGCCATGTGTGCCAGGGTACCTGTACGCAACACATGGCTGTCCTCACTAGGAAGATCACTTTCAGGATCCTCCTCCTCCTCAGGCCATACACGCTGAAAGGATGACAGGCAAGCAGCATGGGTACCCTCAGCAGTGGGCCAAGCTGTCTCTTCCCCCTCCTCCTCATCCTCCTCATGCTCCTCCTCCTCCTCCTCAACGCGCTGAGATATAGACAGGAGGGTGCTCTGACTATCCAGCGACATACTGTCTTCCCCCGGCTCTGTTTCCGAGCGCAAAGCGTCTGCCTTTATGCTTTGCAGGGAACTTCTCAAGAGGCATAGCAGAGGAATGGTGACGCTAATGATTGCAGCATCGCCGCTCACCATCTGGGTAGATTTCTCAAAGTTTCCAAGGACCTGGCAGATGTCTGCCAACCAGGCCCACTCTTCTGTAAAGAATTGAGGAGGCTGACTCCCAGTGCGCCACCCATGTTGGAGTTGGTATTCCACTATAGCTCTACGCTGCTCATAGAGCCTGGCCAACATGTGGAGCGTAGAGTTCCACCGTGTGGGAATGTCGCACAGCAGTCGGTGCACTGGCAGATTAAACCGATGTTGCAGGGTGCGCAGGGTGGCAGCGTCCGTGTGGGACTTGCGGAAATGTGCGCAGAGCCGGCGCACCTTTCCGAGCAGGTCTGACAAGCATGGGTAGCTTTTCAGAAAGCGCTGAACCACCAAATTAAAGATGTGGGCCAGGCATGGCACGTGCGTGAGGCTGCCGAGCTGCAGAGCCGCCACCAGGTTACGGCCATTGTCACACACGACCATGCCCGGTTGGAGGCTCAGTGGCGCAAGCCAGCGATCGGTCTGCTCTGTCAGACCCTGCAGCAGTTCGTGGGCTGTGTGCCTCTTCTCTCCTAAGCTGAGTAGTTTCAGCACGGCCTGCTGACGCTTGCCCACCGCTGTGCTGCCGTGCCGCGCGTCACCGACTGCTGGCGACGTGCTGCTGCTGACACATCTTGATTGCGAGACAGAGGTTGCGTAGGAGGAGGAGGGTGGTTTAGTGGAGGAAGCATAAACCGCCGCAGATACCACCACCGAGCTGGGGCCCGCAATTCTGGGGGTGGGTAGGACGTGAGGGACATATAGTGGCCCTGCCCGCATGTGTCCGTTCTTAAGTGGACCTTGGCAGTAACCGCGTTGGTGAGGGCGCGTACAATGTTGCGGGAGACGTGGTCGTGCAGGGCTGGGACGGCACATCGGGAAAAGTAGTGGCGACTGGGAACTGAGTAGCGCGGGGCCGCCACCGCCATCATATCTTTGAAAGCCTCCGTTTCCACAACCCTATACGGCAGCATCTCCAGGCTGATAAATTTGGCTATGTGCACGTTTAACGCCTGAGCGTGCGGGTGCGTGGCGGCGTACTTGCGCTTGCGCTCCAACACTTGCGCTAGCGACGGCTGGACGGTGCGCTGAGAAACATTGGTGGATGGGGCCGAGGACAGCGGAGGTGAGGGTGTGGGTGCAGGCCAGGAGACGGTAATGCCTGTGTCCTCAGAGGGGGGTTGGATCTCAGTGGCAGGTTGGGGCACAGGGGGAGAGGCAGCAGTGCAAAGCGGGGGCGGTGAACGGCCTTCGTCCCACCTTGTGGGGTGCATGGCCATCATATGTATGCGCATGCTGGTGGTGGCTCCCCGGCTGATCTTGGCGTGACAAAGGTTGCACACCACTGTTCGTCGGTCGTCTGCACTCTCAGTGAAAAACTGCCAGACCTTTGAGCACCTCGGCCTCTGCAGGGTGGCATGGCGCGAGGCGGCGCTTTGGGAAACAGTTGGTGGATTATTCGGTCTGGCCCTGCCTCTACCCCTGGCCACCGCACTGCCTCTTCCAACCTGCCCTGCTGCTGCACTTGCCTCCCCCTCTGAAGACCTGTCCTCAGTAGGCGTAGCAAACCAGGTGGGGTCAGTCACCTCATCGTCCTGCTGCTCTTCCTCCAAATCTTCTGTGCGCTCCTCCCTCGTACTTACTCCAATTACTACTACCTGAGTGATAGACAACTGTGTCTCATCGTCATCGTCCTCCTCACCCACTGAAAGCTCTTGAGACAGTTGCCGGAAGTCCCCAGCCTCATCCCCCGGACCCCGGGAACTTTCCAAAGGTTGGGCATCGGTCGTGGAAAACTCCTCCAGTGGGAGAGGATTCGGAACCATTGCTGCCCATTCTGGGCAGGGGCCCGAGAACAGTTCCTGGGAGTCTGCCTGCTCCTCAGAATGTGTCATTGTAATGGAGTGAGGAGGCTGGGAGGAAGGAGGAGCAGCAGCCAGAGGATTCAGAGTTGCAGCAGTGGACGGCGCAGAACTCTGGGTGGTCGATAGATTGCTGGATGCACTTTCTGCCATCCACGACAGGACCTGCTCACACTGCTCATTTTCTAATAAAGGTCTACCGCGTGGACCCATTAATTGTGAGATGAATGTGGGGACGCCAGAAACATGCCTCTCTCCTAATCCCGCAGCAGTCGGCTGCGATACACCTGGATCAGGAGCTCGGCCTGTGCCCACATCCTGACTTGGGCCTCCGCGTCCTCGCCCGCGTCCACGTCCTCTAGGCCTACCCCTACCCCTCAGCATGCTGTATTACCAGTAGTGCAAAAACAGAACGCTGTAATTAAATGTGCCGCTTATTGGCCTGTGGTTGGAGGCTGACTTCGCTTACGGAACGCACAGCAGAGCCAGGAAAGAATTTTGCGCAAGCCTGCTGTAACACTTAGCTGGCTGCGTATTAATTAGGACTACTACCCCCAGCAGAGACGCAGTACAGTCAGGACGGTCACAGGCAGCCCAAATAGATTTTTTTCCCCAAATTATTTTGGAAAAGCCCACTGCCTATATAGACTGTATATGTCTTTCACTGTCCCTGCCTCACCACTACTGGCCCTGGACTATGTAAAATTACTGCAGGACGCAATGCTCTGGATGCAATGCTCTGCACCGCCGATATACAAAAAAAAAATAAAAAAATGTGCAACACTGCAAAAAGCAGCCTCAACAGTACTGCACACGGTCAGATGTGGCCCTAAGAAGGACCGTTGGGGTTCTTGAAGCCTGAAATCAATCCTAACACTCTCCCTATAGCAGCTCCGGCATCAGCAGCACTTTCCCTGATCTCTGTCAGAATGCATCTGTGGTGAGCCGCGGGAGGGGCCGATTTATATACTCGGGTGACACCTGATCTCGCCAGCCACTCACTGCAGGGGGGTGGTATAGAGCTTGAACATCGCAGGGGGAAGTTGTCGTGCCTTCCCTGTCTTTCTATTGGCCAGAAAAGCGCGCTAACGTCTCAGAGATGAAAGTGAAAGTAACTGGAACATCGCGTGGTGCTCGGCTCTAGTAACGAGCATCTCGAACACGCTAATACTCGACCGAGTATCAAGCTTGGACGAGTATGTTCGCTCATCTCTAGTGGTCTTACATCTGTGTTAAGGATTCCAATTTCCTGCTCCATTCGTGGAGCAGGAAAGGGAATCCGCATGCCCAAATGGCTCAGTCTCTGGACGGAACCGAACAGCACCAGATGCATGCCACTGACTATAATGGGATCCATCTGCTTTATGCCCTGCTGCCTGGCTTTTGGACAGAAGAAAAAGTACTGCATGCAGTGTTTTTTCTTTTGGCATTTTCAGCAAGTTCTGTGATGGAATCTCCGACTGGAGGTTCCAATGCAGATGTGAAACTGGCCTGAGGGTGCCTTTACACTTGAGTGTCAGGCACTTGAGCACTCAACAGCCTTCCCAGAGATTATTACTTCTGTGTTATTACACAGGAGCGATGATGACTCAGTGATCATCGAGGAAGAGTGCATCGGAGATCTCTTCCGCCAGCCCACCTCCATTCACAATAAACAGGCTGTCATTGATAGATGAACCACTGTCTGTTTACACAGATCAACAATCGCTTGTTGTTTAGGTGAGCTGAAACTGAGTGACTCCGACAAGTGAGCTATTGTCCCTCACTTGCACAGTTAGGTCCCGTGTTTAAAGTTGCTTGCTTGAGCGATTACTCAGGTGACTGAGTAAAACTACACCAAGAAACCCAATATTATTCACTACTAAATAAGAGAATGAAGGGTGGAGTAGACACTTGTGAGCAATTGTGTGCCAGATACATGGTCACTAGAGGGACACAAAGATGAACTCCTTCAGCATTCTTTTGCATTTTCAGCAGAGTATTGGTCAACACCTACCTGATTTATATGTTGAACATTCAGCAAAGGGACAGGAATTTCAAAACAAAGAGGAAGAAATTCCTGCAATTACTTGCACAAAAACTTATTGCGTCTTAAGCAGGCCGAAGATATATCGATCCCAGAGTGACAAGACTCGTGAAGTCGATGATAAATCTGTGTGGCTTTGTTGAAGGCACTCAAACTGCCCTTGCATCCGTGCCAACTGACGAACAAAGTTAAGAAGTTGCTCAAGGGTTAGCAAGTAGGAAATAAAACATGTTTCAAGAAAAGAATAGAAAATAATAAAATTGCTTAAACCTGCGCTCAGGGTAATAAATCAAATGAATAAGCCCTTATGCACCAGGGCTATCACAGAGCGAAACTTATGTGGTCCAAAGGGCAGAAGGAGATTCCACTAACTACCCCATTCTAGAAGAGCTTAATATATCAATCTAATGAGGTCTCTCTGACAACAAGGAATATCGGAGCCATGAGTTTGTTAGGAGAGCAACATAGAGAAATCAGGGCAATGCATTTCGTGAATTGAACACAAATACTCCTTTTTTCAATCCATAATACATGCATATAAGCTGCTGGTATTTACAATAAAACGCACCCTTAATTGAGTGCTAACATACATGACACCTCATACTTGAGCAGCATCATGCGGAACTCTCAGTCAGCAATCTGTAATTATTTGCCAACCTGGAGGGATCTACCGAGATTTTCTGGCACAGCATTCCGGATTGTGCATTTGAATCACTTCTGAGCCCACACCATCCACAGGACGCAAGTTTAGATCCTGTTGCATTAACTACCACCCTGCCAGGATGTAAACTTACATCCTGTGGCATTAAGGGTTTAACCCTTTCCAATCCAATTTGTATCTTGATTTTCCTAGGGGGCTTAGTCTTTTTCTACTGTTATACAATGGCACTATCTGCTGGCTAAAACCAGTACTGCATGAGGTGACATGTTGGATAGGCTCCGACAGCAGAGAGGCCGGCAATATACAGTAAGAGAACCCCGACGGACATCTTCCAGCGTCAGAGCTGTACAGCCTTAAATAATAATGTCTTTAAACGTCAGACAGTGGATTGGAAAGAGTTAACTTGATGAGTGGATGCCATTATTACTACAGCCTGCAGTAGGAGAAGATGGGAGTTCAATTAGCCTTATATGAGGGGCGTTCATTAAAGATTTCCCCTGACCCTTTTCCTGTGGACTGAGAGCAATGAAACTTGGCACAGTTATTAGTCCTTTTCTACATAGGTGCCACCTAGGGAGACACACTATTTGCAGTTGCATCTCTTTATGAAACTGTAAACATCTCGCTTGTAGAAGCCGACAGGTTGCTCCAAAAGCCACGCTGGGACTTTGGGAATCAGTTTCATCATCTGGAAAATGCTTGCCCATCAAAAATGACTTCATTGTTGAAAAGAGGTGGAAATCCAATGGTGCAAGGTCGGGTGAATAAGGGGGATGCGGTAGAATTTCATACCCGCGGCAGCGTGCTTCCATCTGGGGAACATGTGAGTTGTGGACTGGGACATTGTCTTGCAGAAGTCGGACACCTTAGGTGAACATGCCACATCTCTTGGTTTTGATGGCCTCCTGCAATTTCCACAGCAGTGAAGCATAGTATGCCCCAGTAATCGTGGTATCCCTTGCTAGGAAATCCGTCAAGACTAGTCCATGCTGGTCCTAAAAGACTGAGCATGATCTTGTCTGCTGAGGGTTGGGCATGTGCCTTCTTTGGAGGGGGCAAGTCTGGGTGCTTCCATTGCATCGACTGCACATTAGTCTCCGGATCATAGTGATGGACCCAGCTTTCATCCTGTGTGATCAGTCTGATGCAAAAGTCCTCCTGATTTCCATGGCACATCAACAAAAGATCTTGGGGCATTCGACTTGTTCCTGCTTCTGGAAAGGTGTGAGCAGCTGTGGAACCCAGTGAGCGGATACCTTATGCATAAGGTCCCACTAATCTGGACATTTTTGGCTAGGTCGAGAATGGTCATGCGGTAATTTTTCAAAATGAAAGCCTCTGGCGGAGCCTGGCTGCTGAGCTAGATGGTGGTCTGAGTACAGAGCTCCCTCTCAGCGGTGCCTTCCAGGGCTAAATACAGCAGCTACAAGCAGCGCAGATGGGGAAGATTACAAAGGAGAGAGGAGGGGAACCCTCAGGAACACCCCGATCGCAAAAGGGACAAACAGATATGCAGAAATACCTTAAAGAACGGAGCGCACCCTCCCCCCGCTCCCAGCTAAAGATGGTGTCGGCCTGGGAACCTGCAGCATCTGCAGCAGCTCACAGTAAGGCAGAGGAGGAGGGGGGGTCATCAGAGGAGGAAGAGGGAGAGAATGTCTCTAGAGCTTTTATGAGAGACTTATTCTCCCAAGCCCTACTTCCACTCAAGTCAGATCTCACAGAGATCAAGGAGGACCTGAAGCAAATGGGGCGACGTGTAGAGGACTTAGAATCCACCTCTGCCTCCATTATCACACATTCGTGTGAGATGGAGAAAATCATAAAAGAACAGCATGAGCAGCTAAACAAAACCCTTATAATGCAGGAAGACCTGGAGAACAGGAGCAGGCGCAGCAACGTGCGCATCAAAGGGCTCCCTGAATCCTGGGCTACTGACTGTCTCCACAAAGTTGCAACAGAGATTTTCACCTCATTATTAGGAGCAGAAAGAGCCGCAGCTATTAACATTGAGCGGATACACAGAGCCCTGCGCCCTTTACCCCCTGCATCAGACCCCCCAAGGGACGTGGTCTGCAAACTGCTCATGTTTCCAGATGCTGTAGCAATACTGAGAGCAGCAAGACAGCAAAAAGATCTTCGCTATGCCGACACCCCTATACAGCTATACCAGGACTTAGCGCCCTCAACCCTGGCGAAGCGCCGGGCACTGCGTCCGCTCCTGGAAATATTAAGAGAGAACGGCATAAAATATGCCTGGTTGTTCCCGTTTGGGCTGGGAGTTACTTACAAAGGTCGCAGGCTCAATGTACGAACCCCAGAAGATCTGCAACAGCTATGGCAACTAATAGACGTAGAACCCATACAGCTTCAAGGATGGTTACCTTTGCCCGATTTACCAAGTTTCCCCAGCCTAGCTGTGCAGGAGAATTGGCAGACTGTGAGCAATCCGAAATCGCCGAAGAATAGAAGGAAAAAATCAAAAGAAAACGTCGCAGAAATGGATACCTGAAAGAGACTCTAGTCCCTACTAAATTCGTACCTTTAAGTAGTTGTTCCCTCTCTCACCCCCCCCCCCCCCCCTTAGACAATATTTTGAGAATAGTATTTCTCAGGGTGATGCACAACATTCATCAAGAGACCCTGGCTTACAGAACGGGAGGGGATTCACCCCCAATATTACCCCGAGTTCCTTATCTTGGGCAGGGAGAGAGGAATCAGCTGGCAGTTTGCCCGCCGAGGAAGAAGGGGTTATACCACATACTTCCAGACCCCCCCTCTCTCCCTTGGGTGACGACTCTGAGGTTTTCCCAGTTCGGGAACAAATGTCTTTCCCCCTGCAGGACACGAATAGTCCTGGAGGGCGCCTGCCAGGTCAGGCTGTTGATAGTTTCCCTAGTGACCCTGGTGTTAGGGGTCACTGGTTCAATACCGATTGAAACCCCCCCTCAATTAATATTATCTTCTTTTCTCAGATATCGCTTTACCTTTCTACATACGGCAAACTATGAATGATCTACGCTTCACATCATTCAATGTCAAGGGCCTCAACTCGCCGCTGAAACGCCACAACATCGCAGTGCTGCTAAAAAGGTACAACTCGAAAATTGTTCTCCTGCAGGAGACGCATTTTAAAGGGGACAAGTGCTTTGCATTGCCAGGCAGACAGTACCACCAATGCTATCATAACTCCCACCCCTCCTCGGCATCTAAAGGAGTCTCCATACTCCTTCACAAGTCTGTGAATTTTGTATGTGAGTCCCAATATTCGGACGGAGAGGGGAGGGTGTTATTTCTTAAAGGTCTCTTGGATAATGTTAAAATCACTATAGCAAATTTATACGCTCCAAACACTGACCAGGTCACGTGGTTACTCAAACAGTTAGACACACTTAAACATTTTGCAATAGGTCACGTGATATTGGGGGGCGATTTTAATGTCACCCATAACCCGGTATTAGACTCATTTGTGGGCCGATCCCAGATCTCGCAGGTCAAATTAAGAAAACTTAACCGAGGTCTCCAGGAATTGGGAATGATTGATGTATGGCGTCTCCTCAACCCCTCAATGAGGGACTACACTTTTTTTTCTTCGGTCCATTCCTCTTTCCAGAGACTGGACTACCTGTTGATATCCAAGGGACTAGTGGAGTTTCTAAATAAAACGATAATAGATCCGCTGACCATCTCTGACCACGCCCCCATACACATCCTGCTCAGACCCATCCACCCACCCTGCAAAGAATGGAGATGGAGACTAAATCCGTCACTGTTGGACTCAGAAGACGAGGCTACAAAGCTCTCTAAAGCTATTGAGGAATACTTTCTTCTGAAAGCGAACGGAGAGGTCGGCACCCCCACAGTCTGGGAGGCCCATAAGGCCTATGTGAGAGGCTTATTAATCGCACTAGGCTCCAGGGTCAAGAAAAAATTACAAAAAGATATAGATACAAAACTCGCATCAATAGCTAAGCTGGAACAATCCGTCAAACTTTCACAGACTCTTGATAACTTGGAGAGACTAGAAGACAAGAAAAGATTTGAAACTCTGCCTTGAATCGAGGTTCAACAAAAAGAGCCTCTTTATGAAGCAGGTGGTGTACGCGCAAGGAAATAGGGGCAGCAAATTTATGACATAGCTAATTAAAAAAGCCCGGGCAAAGAACACAATTAGAGCCATCAAAACCACATCGGGCACAATGGCTACATCCTCTGAGGAAATTGCCAAAGAATTCCAGATGTTCTATAAAAAATTATACAACATACAAACATCCCACACGGGAGGAGGGAATCAGAGTTTGCAAGAACAAATTGACAGGTTCCTCCAGAAAGTAAATATGCCTAAGCTGGATCACCAGGAAGCGGAATCTCTGCTGACCCCGGTTTCCCAAGAGGAGGTAAAAAACCTGATAGATTCCTGCCCGCCTAACAAAAGTCCAGGCCCTGACGGATTGACCAGAGCTTATTATAAAACCCTTCAGGCAGTGCTGGTTCCAAGGCTAACGGATCTCTTTAACGCCCTACTGGGGGGTAAAGAACTACCTAGACAGGCACAGGAGGCTCAGATTACCCTTATCCCAAAAGAAAATAAAGACCCCACACTTTGCGGAAATTATAGGCCGATTTCGCTTATTAATTTGGACGTAAAGTTGTGGGCGAAGCTTTTGGCAAAAAGGCTCGAGGCCCTGGTCCCTTCCTTGATTGACGGGGAACAGGCAGGGTTTGTGAAGGGGAGAGAGGGCAAAGACAACTGTCATAGACTACTACACGCAGCTCGTTATGCCCAAAAACACCAAATTCCCCTAGCCTTTGTAGGCACAGACGCAGAAAAGGCGTTTGATAGGGTGAATTGGACATACATGAAAAGAGTACTGCTTAATTACAATCTACCACCAGACTTTGTATCTGCTATTTTTACACTCTACGCTAAACCCCACGCGAGACTGCGAGTAAACGATGCTATGTCCCCTCCATTTGAAATAAATAACGGTACACGGCAGGGGTGCCCTCTCTCCCCCACACTATTTGTTCTGGCTCTAGAGCCTCTCCTGGTGGAAGTAAGACAAAAGCTGAACATTAAAGGCCTTTCTATTGGGGACAAGGTACTGTCTACAGCGGCATTCGCCGATGATATTGTCTTTTTGATCACCAACCCTATTGAGGGTCTCCCCGGGCTGGTGGGGCTGCTGAACCTCTTCGGAGAAATTTCAAATTTCAAAATCAACTTCCATAAATCCACAGTGCTGAATATCTCTATCCCCTGCACCCTTTCTAACACCCTCTCGACATCCTCCCCCTTTACGTGGTCAGAGGTGTCACTGGACTATTTAGGAGTGATTATAACAAAAAGAGCGGAAGACCTGTTCAAAGCTAACTTCATACCATTGGTAAACAAAATTAAGAGCCTTCTGAGATCATACGATATACCATATATATTGTGGTTCGGTAGGAAGAACATCCTGAAGTCTTATATACTTCCAATAGTGCTTTATAGAATAAGGATGCTTCCTATTCACCTCCCTACAAGCTTTTTCAAAACCCTGCGCACCATTTTCTCTGGCTTTGTATGGAGACAACGGAGGCCGAGACTGGCCTATAGCCTAATGATAAGGAGAGGACCTGAGGGAGGCATCGACCTGCCCAACATAAGCGATTATTACAGGGCTTCACAACTAGGTTACTGGATGAATCTAGTGAACCCGATAGGAGACAAGTTACTAGCAGCAATGGCCCTGCAATATAACAGGGAGGCTTCGGAGGGGGATTTATGGCTACCCGAAAAAAACCGCTATAGAGCAAAAAACTTTAATCCCTTGCTGAGAGGCCCGTGTGAAGTATGGGACGGGGTAAGAGAGAGATTGGCTCCGTCACCCTCACCAACCTTTCCCCTGAATACAATACACAAATTACTAGACCTCGTGGCTGATCCAGTCACTGAGTCGGTCTGGAAAAAATTCAGAACCCTCAGGATTGGAGACTTGCTTTCCATAGCGCATCTTTCCCCTTCAGAGATACTCCAAACCCTCCTGCCCTCGCATAAGCTATCTTTTCTACACCAAGCAATGGTGACCAGCGTAATAGGAGAATTCATTAAGAGACATAAAGGGGCTAGACCTATGCTTCCCTTTGAGACTACCCTGAATAACAAAGACCCAAAAGTAAGGAAAATTGCTCCTCTACGTAAACGCTACATAACACCTCAGAGTATAACTAAACCAGCTTTCATTAGCTCCTGGGAGAAAGAGCTTGGCGTTTCTTTATCCCAAGAAGACATCAATTCAATATTAGCAACTTCATTTGGTATCTCCCCCTGCATTATGGCTCAGGAGGCGCACTATAAACTGCTTGTAAGGTGGTATAAGACCCCGCAGTGGCTCTATGCTTATAAATTAGCCTCCCACGATAAATGTTGGAGGTGCGGTAGAGAGGAGGGGTCATACCTCCATCTATGGTGGAACTGCCCCCCCCTAAAATCCTACTGGAGGGGAGTTGAGGAGATCCTGAGGAAAATTAAACCAAACTTCACACTCTCACCAGAGATACTGTTCCTCTGGAGGCCTTCCGCAACTTTCCACCCCAGAAAGGACAAACTGATGGCATTCCTGATAGACTCAGCTAAAGCATTAATACCACTGCACTGGCAATGCGAAGCACCCCCCTCACTAAAACAATGGAGAGAAAGAGTAGATAGTCTCTTCAATCTAGAAGAGCTGTCGAGTTGGAAGAATGGCACACATCAGATTTACCAAAATCTGGAACCCCTGGCGCAGCTTGAGGCTCCTGGACATCTTTTCTCATAGAGGTACCTCTCCTACTACCACCACCACCTGAACTCCCCCCCCCCCCTTCCCTCCCGTCCCCCCCTCCTCCCCCCCCCCCATTTACCCCCCCCCCAGTCTCCACTTAATTGTTTATTAAGAATTTTATGTTTGATGTTTTACCTCAACGCCTTGGTCTCAGGATTAGCGCTAAGTAGCGCGAAGCACCGGGATGATTGAGATGCAAAATGCGTACTTAGTATGAATGTAAGCAAACAGCTATACCTCAACCTAAGCTTGTAATTTGATCCAAATGATTGTTTGTTTCTTGCATTGAGTGAAAAGATAACTGTTTTTGATATCCTAGACGATTTGTCTGTTAGAAAACTTGAATAAAAATTGATTTAAAAAAAAAAAAAAAAAAAAAAAAAAATGAAAGCCTCTACTTGCTGGATGGTGTGTTCATCGATAATGGAGTGGGGATGCCCTGGAATTGGAGCCATTTCCACTGAAGTCCGACCACATTTAAACTGACTATGCCAGTTCTTGACTACATCATATAATGGGGAATCCTCCCCATAAACCTCTTTCATCTCATCGGACGTCTCCCTCGGTGTGCAACCTTTCAAGTAAAGGAACTTGATGACTGCTCTGTATTCCACTGGGTCCATTATCAGACCTTGCACCACTTCAGCACCTGTAAAAGAAAGATCGTTATCAGTTCAGAGTTGCAAATTGGTAACCTATAGAGACTTATATCATCACACATGTGCAGTTTCAGCTTCCTGCAATAAACAGAAGGGGGTCAATGGAAATCCTTAATGAATGGCCCTTTGACCATCTATTTGTATGCAGCTTCTTCTGGCTCACCCATATATCATCTGAGGGGATAAGTGTTTGATCCATATATGTTCTAATGATCTACAATGTTTAGTGATGGCTGCTATAGTATCATTATTTACAGCTTAACAGGTTGCATATATTTGTGTTGCTATGTTAATATCAAAGCATGTGTTTTGATACATACCGGTTGTCATCTAAGCGTGTATGGGATTGGATAGAATTATCTTGCAAACATTACTCCGTCATTCTGAGTTACCTTGCTTTGTTTATAGCATATCTTATCATTATATTGCTACAGAATACCTCATTGTGGCATAACTATGTCTGTACTGGTAGTCTACAGTATTTTTGAATGACTGTTGTGATTTTGAGATTCCTTCCTGATGAACCGGTTGTCACATACTGGGAAAACACGTCGGACGGATTAAATTTTTATTTTCATGTGAACTATGATTAGTGGACTAAGTACAGGATTGATTTTAGCATACATCTGTTATAAAGCTGGATTATACAGATTTTGTTTTGCGAATTAAGTGCTATGCCTGTGTGCTATGTGGTACTGGATGCAGAATACATTATGGATACTAATACTTTATTGATGTACCCCTTGACTTTATGGCAGCATTCAGTCTTTTTGGGCAGGTGTCTATCAGCATGGCACATCTTGACTTGGCAATCTTTGCCCACTCATCCTTGAAAAAGCGCTCCAAAACTAGTGTTTTGTGTATGTTTCCACTGATTTTTAAAGCGCTGCGAAATATGGTGGCACTACATAAATAAAGATTATTAGTTATCCCCAATCCTGTGGGTAGCGGATAACATCATTTGGTGGGATAACCCCTATAACTAAAAAAATTTCTTCATAGTACTATGAAAATAGTGTTTAGACATTTTCCTGAAAAGTGTTTAAAGTGACTGCAAAGGCGTCAATTTGCCCTACAATCGGCCATACATATTGGATAGCTATTGTCACATACTAGATCAAATCAGAGGCACTATACATTATGGAGTATATAGTTGAATAGTATTTTGCTATATTGGTTACATCCTATTTGAGAGATACGAGGCTTGGAGAATCTACTCCCGACAAAAGGCAATGTGTATAATGGTAGCGTTATGGTGAAGTTTGTAGTGTTAATCGGGCTCTGTTGAACTGTGTTGATAATTTCGGGATTGCACATTGGAGGATAATCTCTTCTCAATCTGCCTTGTTACATACAATGATCATCAAGCATCTTGTTATATACTGTATATAGCTCTCCATCCTCCTGAATCATAAATTGACAGATGAACTCTCAGAACTTCCACTTCCTCTTGAGCATACCACTTACTGATATAGACACTACATTGTACAGCCTTAGGTTAGCATGTAGAAACCAGTATGTTCCGCCAGGAAATGCACTGCTGCTCCAATCATTACTTATAATACAGCAGTTAGCTGAAGAGCTGTCCATAGTGCTGAGTCTTGAATCTCTGGAGTATAGCATAGCTATAATAGATGAAAGCCAGAACATGGCAGAGCATGAAATAAACATTGCAAAATGTACAGTATGTTAACCATTTCACTGGGCAGATGATGGTGATGGCATAGTGCATCATAAATACTCTGAAAAGCTTCAGTCATTATTTTCCATTGATGAAGCCCATAAGGACACCATCATGTCAAAGCTTGGATGTAAATAAGGAATAGGAAACAATACCTGTGCAGCACCACCTATTGGATCGCAGCATTCCTTCAAATCAATGTACAAGTCTTTAAAACAATGATTGGGAATAGGAAACCAAGCCGGAAAAGCTTGGATGCAAATATGTAAAACCGTTTTTTTTTTTGTTAGTTGGATTACAAGATATACGCTATCCTACCAAAAGTAACTGCATGCCTGAGCAAGAATCAAAAGTAGTATTTATTTTCATATGTTAATACTTAGTGGGCCCTCATTTGGCCCTAATGACTCAGATATTCTCTGTGGCATACTTTCTACTAAGGTATGATACACTGCAGCTGGTATTGCAAACATCTGGCAAGTTCTCTCAAATAAGATGGACGCTGTTCATATTTTTGATACAATGTTCCAGTTCATCCCAAAGATGTTCATTAGGGTTCAGGTCGGGGACTCTGTACAGGCCAGTCCAATTGTGGAACATCCATATCCTCAAATCAATGTAAAATAGCGTTTGATTTGTGACAAAGCCCACAGTATTGCCACATTGTTGGCATTACATTGTTGTCTAGAATGTCAGGGTACACCTCTGCGTTCATGGTTTTTGCCACTTTAGCGGGGTTGTTGATCCGGGTCTTGGAGTGAGGTAGGAACTTTCAAACGTTGATCCGTTTTTCCCTCCAATGGACTAAATTGGCTTCTGCCTCATAGTTTTTTTTGCCTTCCTCTGGATCAACGGGGAGGGGGGTTAGAGGTTGACCTGGATGGACATTGTCTTCTTTCTGCCTGGCATACTATGTTACTGCAACCAACGGACTGAGACCATGGCACGTAAAACATCCCCAGACCACAATTCCCGCCGTACTAAACTGTTGGTACACCACAGTCAGGCAAAAGGCTTTCTGCAGGCTCCTCTACACCCAGGTAGTCCCTATCATGTCCCTATCTTCAAAAAAGGGAAGAAGGTGGATCCAGGAATCTACAGGCCTGTGAGCCTGACTTCTATACCGGGAAAAATCTTTGAACAAGTTATTAAACAGCATGTATGCAAGTACTTGGATAAAAATTAAGTAATTACCCAGAGCCAGCATGGGTATGTAACAAACAAGTCATGCCAGATGAATCTCATTTCCTTCGTTGACAGAATCACCAACTTGGTTGAGCAGGGAAATGTGGTGGATAGTATATCTTGACTTTAGTAAAGCATTTGACAAAGTATCTCGTACCATACTTATTGAAAAAATGACCAAATATGGGATTGACAAGGCAACTGTTAGGTGGATTCACAACTGGCTGAGTGATCGTACTCAAAGAGTGGTCATAAATGGCTGCATATCCAAGTGGAAGAATGTATCAAGTGGGGTACCACAAGGCTCTGTCCTAGGCCCAGTGTTGTTCAACATTTTTATAAATGAGCTGGAGGAGGAAATTGATGGAATACTGATCAAATTTGCTGACGACACAAAGCTAGGAGGGATAGCTAACACTAGGGAAGAGAGAGAGAGTATTCAAAAAGATCTAGAAAAACTTGAACAGTGGGCAGCGACTAACAGAATGGTATTTAGCAAGGAGAAATACAAAGTCCTACATCTGGGCAAGAAAAATTAAAAAAGCACATACAGAATGGGAGGAATTGGGCTAAACAGCAGTACATGTGAAAAAGACTTACATTTAGTATTAGATCATAGACTGAACATGAGTCAACAATATGATGCAGCAGCCAAAAAGTCAAACACAATTCTGGGATGTATTAAGAGAAGCATAAAGTCTAGATCACGTGAGGTAATTATTCCACTCTACTCTTCCTTAGTCAGACCTCATCTGAAATACTGTGTCCAGTTCTGGGCACCCCATTATAAAAAAGATATAGACAAACTGAAGCAAGTTCAAGAGTTGCCAAGATGGTGAGTGGTCTGCAAATCATGTCATATAAGGAACGGTTAAAGGATCTGGGAATGTTTAGCTTGCAAAAAAGATGGCTGAGAAGAGACTTAATAGCTGTCTACAAATATTTGAAGGACTGCATAGCTGGAGGGATCAGCCCTATTCACATTTGAACCATGAAAGACCAGAAGCAATGGGATGAAACTGGAAGGGAGGAGACACAAATTAGATATTAGATAAAACTTTCTGACAGTGAGGGTGACCAATGAGTGGAACAGGTTACCACGGGAAGTGGTGAGTTCTCCTTCAATAAAAGTGTTCAAACAAAGGCTGGACAAATATCTGTCTGGGATGATTTTGTGAATCCTGCACTGAACAGGGGATTGGACCAGATGACACTGGAGGTCTCTTCTAACTCTACCATTCTATGATTCTAGTTTGCTTCCATGAAAAAAGATAACCCATTTTCTTACGCATTTGGGATCCCCATTTATGAGCCAGAGTGAAGAGCCAATGCAAAAAGTCTAATTGCTGGTTTATTTCAATAGATAGGAAGGTGAAAAAAATAAGGGTGGAGCTACCTGAATGAGTGAGTTATTTGGATAAATATGGGTAGAGGAACGTGCAGAAGATGTATTTCTTCTCTCTTGTTAAGATGGTGGGTCATGGAAAAGACCTCATTGTTCGGGTGCAGCCAACCCAATGACAGTGACACTGGTAGGTGAGACTATTCTGATGGATTAGTGAAGAGAAAAATGTGATAGGAGTAGGCGCAACTGACCGAAATATAAAGTTCAATACAATACAAAAAGTAAGCTCAGCTTCTCTGTTTTTTTTATAACCGCATAAAAAGACACGTTTCGGGTCAACGCCCCTTCCTCAGTTATAGCTGAGGATACACCTTGTGTTAGGTGTTTGTATGTACCCAGAAACGCATATTTTTATGCTGGTATAAAATAAAATGGAGAAGCTGGGCTTACTTCTTGTATTGTATGGAACTTTATATTTCAGTCAGCTGCACCTGTACCCATCACATTTTTTTCTGTTCACTGGTTTATTTCTTTGAGCGCCATTTAATACTGCACTGTAGGAGATAGAAGTGATTGCTGGAAGTTTGATCACCTGATGTCCAGGGTAGCTTCATTAGCAGGGTCCTCGCACACTGATGTCATGGTTTCCACAACCGTGTATTTGTACCAGATTTGTATAATGAATCTAAACAACAACTGATACAATTATATTGATTTATAATGGGCTCCGTTAAAGTTCTGTTGAGGTTTCAGTCACTTTGATGGTGAGAATAATGCATGATATGCCGTTCTTGTAGTTAAAAGTGCGGAAAACAACACAAATTGCTTCCTAGCAGTGATTTGAGCACTTATGAGTTCAGAAGTTGGCACGGCCCTTTAATAGTTAAATTTTGACAATAGTTATAATCAAGTCCGTAATTTTCATAGAAAAATTATGAAAATACGTCTAGTGATTGACAGGAATTTTTTGTTTACTAAATAGCTCACTAAAAGCAATGCCATACATATGACTTGTCAAGGGCGATTGTGGAACATGAGATTTTTAGATGCCTGTTACAGTTTGTTCCATGTAGATATGATGACAGCTGCAAGGATTGCGATCACTATATTAGTTACTTATGTATGACTGAGCACAGCCTCTAACTAAACAGAATACTGAATTACAATCCATATCCATCATTCAGATCTAAAAGAGGAAAAATGTTTTAGACAGTATGGTAATTATTTTTATACGCCAAAAATTGCTTTTAGATTGCATTTCCCAGGGTTTGGTGGGACAGTTTATTTATATCCTGATTCAAGAGAATCTATTTTCGTTCTTTTAATCTAAGCATGTTTGATGCTGGCTTTTAGCATTTAATGATTTCTTGTGTATTTAGATAAAAGCTATCATTTATATAACTTTTAGATACTATGGGATATATTGCATTAAAGTGGTGGCCTAAGTGGTGTGAAAGCAATTAAAAATGGCTTAAAATGTATTAAAATATTAACAGAAGTAGTACTTACCCGTCGTCTCTCCGGCAATCCATAGCTGCAAATCCTGCGGGCCTCCCGGTCTTTGTTTATAAATAGCTGGCATCTAACAACTGCAGCCAATCAGAGGCCATAGCGATCATGCCCAGTTCTGCTGGCATCATGGCTCCCAGCATCTGAGCTGTGATGACAGGAAAACAGCAGGTGACCACTGTGGGGTCTGATTGGCTGCGGCACTCAGGGGTAGCTGCAGCATTCCATAGGGAGACCCTGGACATCTTCATACGTGGGGAACTGGGAGGGTAAAGTAACTGCTTGTTACGGCAGCACTCACCAGGCTCCTTTCCCTGAGGGATAACACAGCCAAGGCCAGGCTATCGATGAAGGCCACCAAAGACACTCTATGATGGGGAATGCCAATAACACAGGAAAATGAGGGTTGTAGTTATCACGGGTGACGCCACCATTCCTACACACCGGAATGATACTCAGCAGAGAATAAATGTAGACAGAGACAGTCTTTGAGTACCATGGGTCCCTAGGAATGGTTAAGGCCCGGCATCAACTTTTACTTTCATAAACTTGGAAACAATTATTACAAGGCAGTTCAATCAGAGATTTTACAGTGCAGGCATATGACTTTCAAACATAATAAAGGCTATTTTCTTGCAGTACCTCAACCCCGACCTGTTTAGTACCTCTGCACTGGCCTTGTCTGAAAGAATTACTTACAAATGCTCTCTCTTATGTTCGGGGCTCATTCCACTTACATCTAGAATTCATACATCGTGGAACATCTCTCCTTCGCTTCCATCTTCACCACATGGAAGCTGAAGGTGCTTCCATGTGGCTCTGTATTAGGTGGAACTCAACAACTCTAGAAGATGGAACTCCTTTCCTGCTGTTAATCACTCCTATTTATACCCTCTCTCATACCACGTGACATGACAGATTTGATACATTAAGCAGACAGGCTTTTAGATTTTACAGATGTTAACCTCTCAAGCGCTGCAGCTGTGCTACACACATACTGGAAATGACAAGACAGGCTTGCACAGTGCATGTACATAAGACAAACATGTATGACATTTATGGAGGGGACCAGGATGATGTGCTGGGTCAGTACATAGCCGCTCATAAAGAAAGGAGTACCGCGGCAGCTGCAACTCTGAGTCACACGTAGTATTAATGCCTGAGAATCCCTATAGTGGAATTGAAACCATAGAAATCAATGGTTTTGTTTTGTCCAGTTATGCGAATGTGATTTTCACGGCCACATAACAGGACAAAATCACACCCATGTGTTTAAGTCCTTAATATTATTTCCACCGGTGCACAATGTCTCTAATATAGGAGGCACATGTCTGTTCATATTTCAGGCGCATTTTTGATGCTCCATGCACTTGCTCACAAATGAACACAAGATGTGATCTGTTATACCTTTCTAGTAAAATGTACACCATTTTCAGGTGTAAATGATATATGAATATGTCTGTCTGGGCCAGCCAGACCACATCCCGACAAGCTACACACCTTTTGGGAATGTGGCATGAGGTGGTGCAGCAGTCAAAAACAAGCACATTTTTTGCACAAGTGAAGCTAGAGATGCCGTAAAATGTTCTGTTCATCTCCCCCATGGAGTATGCAGAAGTAGCAGCTCTAACGCACTATGCTACAGTATTATCATAGAATGCCATGTGGCTCTACACCATTTGTGTAGTATGGCTGTTGTAATACAATGATTGCTGTGCTACATTAAAAGTTTATTGCACCATGCTCATTTGGGTTAGCACTGCTACATCTGTAAGTTGGGGTATACAGCGAGCAGGAAGGGCAGAGCTAGCCTGAGTGGATTACTAACTTTAGCGTGGTCACGGTGGTGGCTACTCCAACTAAAATGGCTACTTGTGCAGTAGGGGGATTGCAATACGCATCTAAATGGTTCCGGTAATGTCAGATCGTGACGCCAGTACCTTTGAGGGTGTACCCGTAGGTGTAGTGGTGAAATAATTTAGACCAGTCCATGTAGCTTTGTGTTAACCGATGGTATACGGTTTCCTCAGCATTTTGAGAGGTTATATAAATAGTTCACACTTTGCAGATTTTTGACCAACATTAAATCCAACAGATTTTCGGTTAGCAAAGATAACAAGTACTGATTCCTTCACTCTCTCTCCTTTAAGGAAGATGAGCCTGCCAGTCTCAGTTATCTGGGGGTTGCTCCGGAGTGTTATTTGTAAAACTATGAAGTGCCCAGTGTAGAAACGACTGTACTCCCACTATTTCCTAATTAAGCAGAGGCAAGTTACACTCATGGTTGAGAAGTTCCCTTCCTGTTCAGCTTCCACTGGGCCTGCCCTGACTCTGGTTCTTTTCCACAGGGTTGAAATAGCCTCCATTCCCACTCCGGGCACTGTTGGCTTCCTTCTCCTCACTGTGCCTTGCTCCCAACACCTTCTTCCAACTCCTGACCTCCGGTGCCTTTTTAAGTTGCTGCAGCTCCTCACTCTGCGGCCTCTCTCTACCACTTCCAATGACTAACTCTCCTTCACTTCCTGTTGTTTCTTGCACTTTTCTTTCCCCTCCTGATTCACTTCCTTCTCCACCCAACTCACTGTCCCAACTTGACTCGTCTCCTCCCACTCCACCAATCAGGTAATTGAGCAGCAAGCAGCCAATCAGAAGAGAGCTGTTGCCGGGCAGACTAGCTTAAGCTCGATATTCAGGGAGAGACAGTGTCTATCTCCTGCAGGATGCCTCCTATGGCCCCCTAAGGGCTCATACCAAGGTATCTGGGACTTGTTAACCCTATTGACTACCCTGTAGGATCCTCTCGGTCACTACAGGGTATACCTCTGATGTGTCTGAAAACAGACATGTGCATAGAGCCTAATATACAGATTTCTACTTCTTTCTCATGCTCGAGTCTTTTTATTATTGTGTTTTTGGATGACATAGGTTTGTTGATAAGGAGTGGAATGGTTGTTAGGTCTGAGGTCATTACTTGAGGATCACTGACCAGCTTTCACATTCGGAATATTTCTTTGCTGAGCTCCTTGAATGTTTTCTCTTGCTGCACAGTCATGTCAGATATAGGATGGGTCAGACTGATTGCTTTATCTTTCTGACCTTCTCTTTGAAAATCCTGCACTGTTTAGAGCACATATAATTCCGGTTTTGTGTACTGTGCGCTCTATTAGAGTGTGCTCTCGAGGCAATGACATTTCTCTTATTGGCCCTATTTGCGATGCTCCAGGTCATTGAATAAATCCAATTCCTGTACTTGAAAGTCAGTAGACATGTTGAGCAGAAAGATGTTTTAGCAGCAGTGCCACTCTTCTGATCCTGTCCGGCTAGCACCGTATAGTCAGAGACTCTTCAGAGTCCCCCCCACCCTCCTTACCCTTCTGCTCCATGTTGTTCCATTACACTACTGCTTGCACATATAAAATGCACCTGCATCTGTATAAGGCCTAACAAGCACTATGGGCTTAAACACATGGGTGTGTTTTAGCTCCATTATGCGGACGTGAAAATTATAATGGGACGAAATTAAACCATTGATTTCTACGTGCGAGAAAGATAGGGCAGGACCCTTTTTTTCCAAGCTTGCACACAATAGCGTGGAGTTTGAATAGTCCAAAAAAGCGCAAAAAAACCCTGGTTCATGTGCTAATACGCTTCGTAGCAGCGTGCGTATTAATGCATGCACCCATGTGTTTTTGCCCTAATACTGGACAGCTCTGGGCCTTTATTAGGCTGCATCACATTTATATGTCTATATTACATGTAGCCTGTTGTTAATAGGGACAGATATTCTACAGAGGATATATTGCTGCTAGTGTGAATGCTTGTATACCAGCAGAGAACTTAAACAGGGGTCCTGTTGGAGGGAGCAGAGAAAGGTGCTGCATCACGTTTATGTGCCTATATGAAATGTGGTCTGTACTTTGGGAGAGGTTATATTTCTCAGACTTCGTTCAATATTGCCAGTCCAGCCACTATAAATTATTTGCAGACCTTATGCAGCAAGCAGTAGTTTTCTGCAAACTATAAAATTAGCTGATAAATTTCATAAAACTACACTAAAAAGTGAACCCAAAAAAACTAAATAACAAAAAAATTAATAAAAAGGAATCATGAAGACAGCAAAGGGTAGGAGATGTATTCATGGTGGAAGTGCTAGAGGATGGGCCAAGTTACACGTCAAGTGGCTCCGACTTAAACAGCATCTCCACTTTGTGCAGGAGATGAGGCAAGCCCCTGCCATTCCTTAGAAGTCGTTCAGCCCCATGTGTTACATCTGCAGCACACGAAACAAGGTGTAGAGTAGATGACACAGCATGCTGCAAGTACGACCACCCCCTCTTCCTATCTGTAGTAGTGTCTGTGCTACAAGAAGGGATTGATGACCTTATAATAATGTAATGACCCAGAGCATCCTACAGAGTAGTCAAAAAGAGTTAATAAGTTCCTGGGATCTGACAATGAGCCTCAAGGGAACATAGGAGCTGCTCCACCTGAGATAGAAGCTGTTATTCCTGAAATAGCTATCCCAGCAACAGCTTATTGGTGCTTTAGTTGCAGCTTACTGATTGGTGCTTTAGTTGCTTAGCAACACCAAAACCAGATTGGGAGCAGAAGAGGGCAGATGCAAAGACAAGAGCTGGAGAGGGATATAGTGTGGTGAGACAGTGAGTGTGTCATCAGAAGAGATAGGGGGAGGAAGAACGGAGAGTAGTGGAGTTTCTCCTCCATCCTGAGTAAGAAAATTGGAGTTGTCACGACTGGAGTCCGGGCAGGTAGAATTCCCTAGTCCTACCCTCAACCCCTGTCCCTACCTACTTGTCCCCCTAGGCTAGGCCCTAGGGCGACAACTGGGCAACAGTCCCTAGGCTCACTGGGGACGGGGAGCAGGAGTCAGACTCACAGAAAAATGCAGGAAAACAAACAAATACAAAAGCAGTTCAGGCAATCGGGGTCAGTAACAGGAGAGAATGTGGTACAAGGGGTCAGGTGAAGTTGAAGTCAGGTCCAAAGCAATCGAGTCAAAACAGGGCATCAATTCAAGGTAACACGGGTGTAGCTGGAGACCAAACATACACTGGCAAGGTCAGAAGGAAACCGAGCAACTGAGCAGTTTAAATGCTGTCAGAACTCCCCCCCCCCCCCCCCCCCCCAGCAACTGATTGGGGCGGGGAACCTGACAGCAGCAGAACCCAATCACAGGACACTGGAAGAAACAGCCCCTGGCGCCTGCTAAAGACAGGCAGAGACAGATAAGCGTGCCCGCATGTCATGGCAATGGGGATGCTGCGTGGAACGGCACCCACTGTGTCCCCAGCAACCTGGCTACCTAGGCACCTGCTCCCTGAACATGGAAGCATGCCCGGTGCCGGCGTCCAGGATTACGGTGGCCAGGGGAGGTCACAAAGACCTGAACTGCACCTCCACAGCCCGTGTGATATGACCGGCGGTGTGGGCACGGAGACCCCAAGGGCAGCCAGTCCTGACAGGAGCCAGTCAGAAAGAGAGGTCATCATAATAGTATTACCTTCCCTTGCACAGTTTACTGACAGTGGAATATAATGTACCTTACACAAGCCCTTCCAGCCTGTCACTGGCAGCCCCAGACAAAGTAATGGCTAAATCTTTATTGTATCCAAATAACCATCACCCTGAGAGAAGTAAGAAATCTGATGCTGGCAATGTGGATACAAATGTAACTGTTCTTGTTATCATTGCTCCTAAATCCACAAGAGTGAACTGTCTCTATGACTTGACATTACATTGTAAACTGCATGCCTTCAGTTTACTGGCATCCAATTGGACTGGTCTCGTTACTTCATTACCATAAGTAAGGTTTTTCCCATATAAAGGCATTGGCATCGCATACAGATATCAGCAGTCAGTACCTAAACTACCCAGAGACTCTTACCAACCGCCTTCTGCGTGAGTCGCCATATCTATCAGAGTAGCTGCCGCTGTGACAAAGTGTAAACTGACACTACCCACTCAAACTACCCTTGGCTCGCTGCAATAATATAGTACAAACAGTATAGAGGTGGACTCACCTTGTGTGGGGCCTGTCAAATGACAAGTCTCCACACCTATGGTCCAAGTTAGCTTCAATAGTCCTCACAAGCACATGATCCTGCCAGATGTCAAATACCAGGGAGAGTAACAACAGAAATACCCAGGACCATACAGCCTTGATCACAAAGCATATAGGAGATCACAGAGAAGAAAAAATTCTTGCACTACTAAATATGCCTGAAGATGCAATACGTACATAAAAATGGTCCTCTCCAAGTACCTTCTGTGAAGTAAGTTCCATCTTTATATATTACATCTTCAAGCATATTTAGTAGCACAGGAATTTTTTCTTCACTCTATCATCTCGTACATCCTTTATCCATCTGTTGCAAGCGCACAGCAGTCACTCCATCAGTTGGCCATAAGCATCACCCCCTCTACTTTACCTTGTGCCAGTTCTCTTGCACCCTCTAAAGCAGTTTACACGGATGAGACTGAAGAGCTGTGTGATCGTTCAGTGTCATGGATGTCAATGGGGCAGTCCAAACAACCAAAGGGAGAAGACCAAGATATTGAATGCACTGATGCCCAACCATTTTTTTCTTCCAAAGAGGAAGATGAGGGTGGATCAGTGCATGCGGTCCACTAGTCACAGCAGCACCAACTCAAGACCCACAGCTAGGTCTGTTCACAGGACTTGCGCAGCTTGGGCATTGTTTGAGACCTCATGTGATGACAGAAAAGTGGTCATCTGTAAGATCTGCGGTAAGTTTAAAACGCAGCAAGAATTTAAACAACCTCAACTGGAGGTGTAACATGAAGCTCCTGGGCCCCAATGCAAAACCTGTAACAGGGCCCCCAACTATGATGCTTTATATTCATAGTACTGGGCTACCTATATGTAGAAGAGAGGCCTTATGGGCCCCCAAAGGCTCCTGTAACCGAATCCCCTATAATTAAGCCAGTGACCTCAACACAATGTGTATGAGCAGCCACATAAACTCACACCACCCACTACCTTGGAGGGCCCACCTAGGCCAGAAGGCAAAGAGTCAGCCTCATCATTTGGCGGTCTTTGGCTGCATTGGGGACCTTCTAGAGGGCAAATTAGTGAACCTGATTTTTACTCCCATTGACTTTAATGGGAGTCAGAATCGACTGTCCCAATTCACAATAATTTTTGTGAAATCAGACTAATATCAACACAAACCAATTATTCCACGAATCGCTTGTCGCTAGCACTAACCACTGAACCACCATGTTTCATTGTTGCTGCTCATTTGAATTTCTACATTTTATGAGCTTCCATATCACTGTGAAATAACTTTCCAATAGAGCTGACAGTGTCCTCCCAATACTAATGTCGATGTAGTAGACTGAGACATGTCTCAAACAGAATTATAAATACTTTTTGCAGACCATGGTTACAAAGAACAAAAGATTCTTGCTTCAAAATTGGCATTTAATGAGCTGTGAGAAATGTATTACAAGAGCAGACTGTACGACTTGGTCTGCTTTAATTAGCTGTATAGATACTTCAAGATACATTCCAGACTATAGAGGTATTACTGTTTAAACTGAATAAAGAATCCAGTGACAGAATGAAAGAGGTCATAAAAATGTAGCTAAATGCTACTTTTATTTATTTTTTAATGTAAACTATGTATAGGAAAAAGCTGAAAATAAATGGTAACAGGATGAAACATTATTGTATTTAATACAAATAGAATCGGGTTATATCTGAGGTCAATACAAAGTATGATATATTAGTTCCGGGTTTGGGGGAAAAAAACATATCAATGTACTATGCTTAGGGTGATATTACTGTATGATAGGTGGGAGTGCAACTCTAGGACCCTCAAAATCAACAGTAAGAAGGAAAAAGCTAAGTCTTTGTTGCTAGTGGGCAGGTACGTTAGGGATGATCAAAACAGCAGAAATATATATTGCTACATAGTGCCAACTAATATGTTAGAATTAGCTTACGTAGTTAATGGATTTATGATAACGTCTCTGGGGTCGAGGGCAGAGGAGGAAATAATATCTGCGATCCT
Organism: Eleutherodactylus coqui; assembly: GCF_035609145.1. Taxonomy (NCBI): domain Eukaryota; kingdom Metazoa; phylum Chordata; class Amphibia; order Anura; family Eleutherodactylidae; genus Eleutherodactylus; species Eleutherodactylus coqui. The sequence goes on from NC_089844.1 coordinate 113,494,659, forward strand.
GGTGATCTAGGGCAGGAATAGGTTAATGTCTGAATCTCTGGTGGTCTAGGACAGGGAAAAGAGTTCATCTCAGCATGTTTGGTGGCCTGGGGCAGAGAAAGAGTTAAACTCAATATTTCTGGTGGTTTAGGGCAGAGAATTGGCTAATGTTGCATGCCTGGTGTCCAATGGGTTACTCACCTGTCCAGGGTCTAGCATTCTCCATGTAGCAGGAAAGGTGAGACTAGAATGGACAGACATGCCTCTCTTACACAGATGGCTATCTATATCCCCTGTGTTAGCGCCTTCTCTTTCATACTTAGATCGCTCTCTATGCATTCTTCTCATTCACAGAGTGCTCCCCTTAACCCCTGCTCTTCACAGACTGCCTCTCATACCTCACAGGCTGCATGTATGTGTGTGTGTGTGTGTGTATATATGTGTATATATATATGTGTATATATGTGTGTGTGTGTATATATATATATATATATATATATATATATATATATATATATATATATATATATATATATATATATATATAATATATTAGTAGTGCAGTACACAGAAGGGCCTGTAGAGGGCCAGAGACAGGACTTCTGCTGTGAGGGTTAACCAAGGGGTGGAGCAGGAACCAGATAAAAAGCCAGTTCCTACCAAAGAGAGAGAGAGAGGACCAGCGCAGCATAGGAAGGTGCTGCAGGCTGGTGGCCTGAAAAGGCAAGAGTCCGACACGGATGACGCTCCTGGGCTCCCACCCAAGTTGGGGTGCTGACTGACATAATGGACATTGTGTGATTTGCTGTGCTGTGATGTGCTGTAAAATAAACGCTGGCAGGAGCCAGACAAAGAGATACACTATTCCTGAGCCGTGTTTACCCATGTCGTGCGCCATTTCTGGTATGAGAGGTCAGCGATCCTGAGGCAAGAGTACCCCCCTCGCTAATATATATATATATATATATATATATATATATATATATATATATATATATATATATATATATATATATATATATATAGTTACAGGGTAAGAGGAATGGTCTGGAGTGGAAGGTATGTGTCACAGAGGTTATTAGCCTCTGTGAGGTAGGCCGATCCTCTTCCACTCCAGGCCAGATCTTACCACCTATCCAGTCGGCCATTTAAGGAGACAGGTGGAAGGTAGAAGTAGTTGTGTATCTGGGAGATACAGGCTGGATGTACTCTGTGCCTTCCAGTGAGAGCCACGAGGCGCTGTGGACGAGGCGCTACAAGCTTCCAGCAGGACCCCGTGGATACGCCTGCCCTGGGACTAGAGCCTGAGAGAGCGAGGGCATATGGACCAGCTGCTCTCTGGACGTCTACAGGTCTGTGCACCTCTAAAGGACTTGTTTGGTCTCCTTACCTGAGAGTTTACCTGCGTTACCTCCGGACTGAGGAGGGTTAATCCTGAACAGAGACTTTTTGTTGTTGCTATCATTTACTGTTTATCCGGAGACCCAGTTACTTTTGTTGCCTGTTAAAGACTGTGCAAATAAACCTAAAGAAAAGAAAAGTGACGGTTTGGAGTGCTCTTTAACCCCCGCGGTGCTACTATATATATATATATATATCTATATATATCTATATATATATATATATATATATATATATATATATATATATATATATATATATATATAATATGTGTGTGTGTTAAGAGTGCTGTGCCAAAAGTGGCCAGCAGGGGGTCTTGAAAGCAGAATTTCTGAGGAAATGTTTGGCAGGGAAAGGGTTTAGCCTACTCATTATTCAGGGCACACCTGTGTGGGTGGCAAGACAGGAGAAAAGCTCCTTGTTCTGGGTCCTGGGTAGTGTCCCTGAGAGGTCCAGTGGAGACCAAGGTGCTGCTAGCTAAATACCAGGAGTCTGACAGGGAACTGACACCCTGGATGGTTATGAAGAAATTTGTGTTGTCATATTGAGACAGTAGGAAATGCTATGTAATTTTGCAGCTAGGCACTTGCACATGCTCATGTACACTATGATGAATGCCAACAGTGTGAACAATGTGTCATGAGTTCTGTTGATGTACCACAATAAATATAATGCTCAATCGCAAGCTCTGTTTAAATAAAAAAAAACTAAAATCCTGCAGTTTTCCCACTGACCACACAGTCTTAAGGCACATTTACACACAAAGATAATTTTTCAAAAGATTGAAAGATCAGCAATCATTTTGCATAAAGTGGTAATAGGCACCAATTGTTATTAGAACTTTATCAGCTTCATTTGCATGCAAATGAGCTTCTGGGAGCTGTTGCAGAACTCGGCAGGAGGTCTGAGCCCTGCATTTAGCTCCATTGTTCTGCTAGGGGCTGCTAAGAGAAAACAATGTAATCTCTAGCTCCCCGAGGAGAATTCAGCACCACGGACAGCAGACACAACATAAGGTCTGCCTTATTTTCACTCTGGCTGAACCATGGTTTTAATGCACAGCTGAAAATTATCGTTCAGTTGAAGAGGGAAAGATTGAAGCATTTATGCACAAAGATTAACGCTCAAAAGATGGCTTTTCACTGAATTTTGAGCGTTAACACAGGCCAACAATTGTTTTTGAATTTTCTGCTGCATGAGATTTTTTAACTGTTTCTATGTGCATTTTCAATGCTGATTACAAATCTGTCACCAGTGTTTGTGTGAATGCTATAGTTTTCTTGAAATTTGATATTTTTAATTTTAGTTGGAAAATCTATGCTTTCTAGAGATGAGCGAACGTACTCGTTTCGAGTAATTACTCAATCGAGTACCACTATTTTCGAGTACTTCAGTACTCGGGTGAAAAGATTCGGGGGGCGCCGGGGGGAGGCGTGGCGGCGCGGGGGTAGCAGCGGGGGACAGGGGGGAGCCCTCTCTCCCTCCCTCTCCCCCCCCCCACTCCCCGCTGCAACCCCCCACTCGCCCATGGTGCCCCCGAATCTTTTCGCCCGAGTACGGAAGTACTCGAAAATCGCGGTACTCGGGCGAAAAGGGGGCGTGGCCGAGTACGCTTGCTCATCTCTAATGCTTTCCCATTAAATTTTTTTTCCGTCTTTCAGGTTCCACTGACTACATGCTACAGTGTAATTGTTGCATCTAAATCAAATCTAAAAATCAGATTCAAAAACTGAAAAATGTTTCTCTATCTCATTTTAATTAATAAAAAAAAAATGGTGATATACTGCCTTTAACTTTAGATGTGATTCACCAGTGCACTAGTTAAACATGTAAGAGTGCTACCACCAATGTGATTGCATGAGACTGACATGATTTTCATTGTAATCATGCCAACCTACTGTTCATATATATATATATATATATATATATATATATATATATATATATATATATACAGTATATAAAAAGGTGAAAGCCCTCACTGACTGACTCACTGAGGACTCACTCAGCACTCCAGGACAAACGTAACAATAACGTCTTGGTGTCATACAAACTGGAAATTTGGCACAACCATTCTTTAGGATGTAAATAGGACAGATAAAGGGATCACAACTTGATTATTCAATTCTAAGCATGAAAGTAAGTGACCCCTTATGTTATGTACCTAATCTAATTCTCTAACTGTCATGTTACAGTCAGCACACTGTCAAATCTCTGCCAGCACACCTTTAATTTTGTTGGGTTCCAGCCTGATTAGCTAGGGTTAGTATCTCTTGCGCTTACTATTTCAGGTTAATTAATCATGCAGCTGTTAGCTGAGGTGGTGGCTGGCAATTGACAGTTCTGTCAGCCAATCAACTGCTCTCTTTTTCCTATATAATCCAGCTCTTCCTGGCTGTGAGTTGATGGTTATATTCAGTGTTCCTGCTGAACTAAGCTTGCTCAGTTCTCCTGTCTGTAGTGTGGCTGATGTGTTCTGGATTGTCCTCTGTGTTTCTGTTTGTCTTGCATTCTGTGTTCTTGTCTTTTATTTATTGTCTGTCTGTGATTGTCCATTGCTTAATGTACTCTGGTTCCCCTCTGACCTTGGACCTCTCCTCATGGAAGTAGTGGGGTCATCTCTTCGAGGACGGGTACTCTGCTGCGAGGTGGGTTCTGTCTGAGGGGTTCAGAGTGCCCCATTCTGATCGCTACCTTTTTGTGTCTGTTTGCTCCTATGTCTAGCCACTTGTGTAGCAAGCAAGCATGTCAGTTCTGACTGCTCCAGTACCAAGTCATCTCAGGGTTTTGTTAGCACACCAGGATGAACGTAACACTAAATACCCGGTGTCGTACAAACTTGAAATTTTCCACGACCATTCTTTACATCTGAAATAGGAAAAGTAAAGGGGTTGCAACTTCAATATTCAACTCTAAGTAGAAAAAACAGAAAACCGCGATACATGAGAGTTTTTTTCTTAGAAACCATAAAGCCTAGGGTAGTTATTTGTATATTGAGGAGAATCTACCTCACCTCTGTATTTGTGTATGTACTGAGGAGAATCTACCTCACCTCTGTGTGTATGTACTGAGGAGAATCTACCTCACCTCTGTGTGTATATACTGAGGAGAATCTACCTCACCTCTATGTACATATACTGAGGAGAATCTACCTCACCTCTGTGTGTATATACTGAGGAGAATCTACCTCACCTCTGTGTGTGTATATACTGAGGAGAATCTACCTCACCTCTATGTGTATACACTGAGGAGAATCTACCTCTCCTCTGTGTATACACTGAGGAGAATCTACCTCTCCTCTGTGTATACACTGAGGAGAATCTACCTCTCCTCTGTGTATACACTGAGGAGAATCTACCTCTCCTCTGTGTATATACTGAGGAGAATCTACCTCTCCTCTGTGTATATACTGAGGAGAATCTACCTCTCCTCTGTGTATATACTGAGGAGAATCTACCTCTCCTCTGTGTATATACTGAGGAGAATCTACCTCACCTCTATGTGTATATACTGAGGAGAATCTACCTCACCTCTATGTGTATATACTGAGGAGAATCTACCTCACCTCTATGTGTATATACTGAGGAGAATCTACCTCACCTCTATGTGTATATACTGAGGAGAAGCTACCTCACCTCTATGTGTATATACTGAGGAGAATCTACCTCACCTCTATGTGTATATACTGAGGAGAATCTACCTCACCTCTATGTGTATATACTGAGGAGAATCTACCTCACCTCTGTGTGTATATACTGAGGAGAATCTACCTCACCTCTGTGTGTATATACTGAGGAGAATCTACCTCACCTCTGTGTGTATATACTGAGGAGAATCTACCTCACCTCTGTGTGTATATACTGAGGAGAATCTACCTCACCTCTGTGTGTATATACTGAGGAGAATCTACCTCAGCTTTGTGTGTATATACTGAGGAGAATCTACCTCACCTTTGTGTGTATATACTGAGGAGAATCTACCTCACCTCTGTGCATATACTGAGGAGAATCTACCTCACCTCTGTGTGTATATACTGAGGAGAATCTACCTCACCTCTGTGTGTATATACTGAGGAGAATCTACCTCAGCTTTGTGTGTATATACTGAGGAGAATCTACCTCACCTTTGTGTGTATATACTGAGGAGAATCTACCTCACCTCTGTGCATATACTGAGGAGAATCTACCTCACCTCTGTGTGTATATACTGAGGAGAATCTACCTCAGCTTTGTGTGTATATACTGAGGAGAATCTACCTCACCTCTATGTGTATATACTGAGGAGAATCTACCTCACCTCTGTGTGTATATACTGAGGAGAATCTACCTCACCTCTGTGTGTATATACTGAGGAGAATCTACCTCACCTCTGTGTGTATATACTGAGGAGAATCTACCTCACCTCTGTGTGTATATACTGGGGAGAATCTACCTCACCTCTGTGTGTATATACTGAGGAGCATCTACCTCACCTCTGTGTGTATATACTGAGGAGCATCTACCTCACCTCTGTGTGTGTGCATATACTGAGGACAATGTAATATTCCTCTATGTGTATATACTGAGGAGAATCTACCTCACCTCTATGTGTATATACTGAGGAGAATCTACCTCACCTCTATGTGTATGTACTGAGGAGAATCTACCTCACCTCTGTGTGTATATACTGAGGAGAATCTACCTCACCTCTGTGTGTATATACTGAGGAGAATCTACCTCACCTCTGTGTGTATATACTGAGGAAAATCTACCTCACCTCTGTGTGTATATACTGAGGAGAATCTACCTCACCTCTGTGTGTATATACTGAGGAGAATCTACCTCACCTCTGTGTGTGTATATACTGAGGAGAATCTACCTCACCTCTGTGTGTATATACTGAGGAGAATCTACCTCACCTCTGTGTGTATATACTGAGGAGAATCTACCTCACCTCTGTGTGTGTATATACTGAGGAGAATCTACCTCACCTCTGTGTGTGTATATACTGAGGAGAATCTACCTCACCTCTGTGTGTGTATATACTGAGGAGAATCTACCTCACCTCTGTGTGTATATACTGAGGAGAATCTACCTCACCTCTGTGTGTATATACTGAGGAGAATCTACCTCACCTCTGTGTGTATATACTGGGGAGAATCTACCTCACCTCTGTGTGTATATACTGGGGAGAATCTACCTCACCTCTGTGTGTATATACTGGGGAGAATCTACCTCACCTCTGTGTGTATATACTGGGGAGAATCTACCTCACCTCTGTGTGTATATACTGAGGAGAATCTACCTCACCTCTGTGTGTATATACTGGGGAGAATCTACCTCACCTCTGTGTGTATATACTGAGGAGAATCTACCTCACCTCTGTGTGTATATACTGAGGAGAATCTACCTCACCTCTGTGTGTATATACTGAGGAGAATCTACCTCACCTCTGTGTGTATATACTGAGGAGAATCTACCTCACCTCTGTGTGTATATACTGAGGAGAATCTACCTCACCTCTGTGTGTATATACTGAGGAGAATCTACCTCACCTCTGTGTGTGTGCATATACTGAGGACAATCTACCTCACCTCTGTGTGTGTGTGCATATACTGAGGACAATGTAATGTTCCTCTATGTGTATATACTGGGGAGAATCTACCTCACCTCTATGTGTATATACTGAGGAGAATCTACCTCACCTCTGTGTGTATATACTGAAGAGAATCTACCTCACCTCTATGTGTATATACTGAGGACAATCTACCTCACCTCCATGTGTATATAGTGAGGAGAATCAACCTCACCTCTATGTGTATATACTGAGAACAATCTACCTCACCTCTATGTGTATATACTGAGGAGAATCAACCTCACCTCTATGTGTATATACTGAGAACAATCTACCTCACCTCTGTGTATATACTGAGGAGAATCAACCTCACCTCTGTGTATATACTGAGGACAATCTACCTCACCTCTGTGTATATACTGAGGACAATCTACCTCACCTCTGTGTATATACTGAGGACAATCTACCTCACCTCTGTGTATATACTGAGGAGAATCTACCTCACCTCTATGTGTACATACTGAGGAGAATCTACGTCACCTCTGTGTATATACTGAGGAGAATCTACCTCACCTCTATGTGTATATACTGAGGACAATCTACCTCACCTCTATGTGTATATACTGAGGAGAATCTAGCTCACCTCTATGTGTATATACTGAGGCAAGCTAAAACCTAGTGACTCCAACAAGTGAGCGATTCTTGCACTGGTACACACACAAATCAACCTCATTCATTGCGCAAACACGTTGCACTGAGGCGGGCGTATTTGCGCACACACCCGTCTGAAGTCACCCTAAGGCTGCCTGAACACGAAGGGGTCGGATTCTACATGCAGTAGCCCGTGCTCACCTGTCATTTCTCTTTTTCTCTGTACTGCGGATGGTTACGGTGAGCTGCCGTCATACATGCACAGTACTTTTTTTTTTCAAATCTTTTTGTTTTATGCACGTCCTGTCCGCAATGGGAATTGTGGATGGGCCGCAGGTCGGCCAGCTTCCATTGACTTCAATGAAGGCTGTCTGTGTGGACACCGCACTAATATAGAGCATGCTGCGACTTTTTCTCCGCTCACAGAAGCAGCAATTAATTTCCATGAGTGTGCAGGAAGAAGCGTTTTCTCATAGTATGCTATGAACGGTATTTGCTGCGGATCCGTGGTGCAGGTACCGACTGCGGATTTCACGATTTAAATCCGTTCTTGTGCAACCGGCCCTATTTGTACTTTTTAATTAGATAAAATGTCTGAGATGTTCTGGCACTAATGAGAAAGTGATGTAACAGAAGGCAGTGAGTCACTTCTGTATAATTATCTTGGTTTAGTCTCCTCTTCAGTCTTAGAAGAAGCCGACATTATATGTCCTTTATGTTCCTGTGACAAGCAAAGCCAAAATACGCTTTAGTACTTTACAGACAATAATTCTGTGACAAGTTGATAGAAAAAAAGTGTTTCTGCATCATGCTAATTAACCGTACGATCTGGTCTTCGGAAATACAGTTTATTGAAATAATAGACATCACCGCCGCGGTTCAGAAACGCTTGTCTAAACATCAGTAGGTCATCATAAAATAACAAACTATCATTTGCCAAACTGGTCACTGGAAGCTGTGCGAGGTAAGCATATCCGTACAAGATATAATAACATTGATGAAGCACTTTTATGTATGGTGGAAGGCTGGGATGAGCAAGAAGTGTTGAAACCCTTGTATTAGTTATTGTTAGGTCTCCTTCAGACGAGCGTATGTGTTTTTGCACACGCCTAAGCGCAACGTTTCTGTGCTATGTACTAGACTTTTTGGCCCTAGTATCAGCCCATTTTTCTGTATTTTTTGCGCATCCAGGGCATGCTCACACACCCTGATTTAAATGTCTGTCTAGCATAATTAGTTCCAGATGTGTTTTTTTTCCACAGAATTGTGCATTTGTGCGCATTACGTGTGCATTTGCGTAAATCATATAGACTTCTATAGGAACCTTTGGTGCAGAAATGCGGCCAAAATAGAGCAGGCCCTATTTCTTTGTGTTAAATGTGCACACAAAAATAGAATGTGCATACAAACCTATTGTTATCAGTGGGTTCTATTATTTGCTTATTCCTATCCAGCCACTTCTCAGACGCATAAGTGCTATGCAAGTCGCTGCACTAGCTGCCCATCCACTGCAGAACTCAATTAAAACTCATTACCCACACCCACTATGTTCTCTATGGCGCCGCGCCACTGTACATCACTTCCTTCCTGTCCATACATCACCCAGCCCGCACGCTCCGATCTGCTAAGACACTCAGGCTAAACACCCCTCTAATGCGAACCTCACATGCTCACCTCCAGGACTTCTCTAGAGCAGCACCGATCCTCTGGAACGCTCTACCCCAAAACATCCGGACAATTCTGGACACATGGAACTTCAGAAGCGCCTTAAAGACACACCTCTTCATATAGACATACCAAGCCTCCTGATCTAGTCCCCCACCCCCACAATATGCCCCCTGCCCCTCCCTATGGCTTTCCACTTTTGCCTATCATATACACTTCCTGCCCCAGACATCCTGTATCACCCCACCCCCTTTGTTTCCAAATAATTGAATACCACATGTAACCTTTATAATTTCTGTAGATTTCGTATTGTTTGTGTTCCCCATGTGCCTCCAAAGTGCTGCGGAATAGGTTGGCGCTATACAAATAAAGGTTATTATTATCGCGCTTGCAAATTTTGCATGCGCAGATATACACACAAGTATGCCTTCGTGAAGGAGCCCTAAACGACCTACAATCACAATTGCTAAGAGCTGATGCTGCTGCTGCTGATCTATTTTTTATTTTGTGTAGCTAGGAGGATTGGGCTCTGCGCTGATCTAGGTTGATTTTGAATAGCTATCTAGGGATTTGGTTCACCTAGGGATTATTGATTGAAGCATTTTTTGCACTGGTTTTCAGTGCCAAGAATCTACACTTCAGATTTTTTTGCATTTAAAGCTATTCTATATACTTAATGATATATACAGTATATATATCCTGATGATTTTGAGCTGTCCAAATGAATTGCGTCAAACCCCTTTCTTTTACTCGGACTCTTGATCTATTTAAGAGAACCTTGAATCTTTCTTTTATTACGAGTCTCTGAATGTTTGACTTATTTAAGTCTTAGGGTGCGTTCACACGAGCGCATAAACAGCGCGTTTTTGCGACCAAACGTATATACGTGACCATCTGAGGCAATGGTTTCGAATGTATTCGTTCACATGGGCGATTTTACGGCGCGTAAAAACGGCAACCCGAAAAAAAACGGAACATATGCGACCGAAATACGCGCCAACGCATATTCGATGGCCGAAAAGATAGTTTGCAAAGTAGGAACAAACGAAAATACGCTTTCTAACTCTGGTCGTGATCGGCGAAAAACGTTCTCTCCGGCGATTATACGTTGCGCTCGTGCGAACGTAAATACGCCTACGCTCGTGTGAACGCACCCTTACAGTGAGCCATATCTGAAGTGCCAAGTGCTACATCTATGGCACTTAGTTTATCCATCTAGTAATGCAAATTTGTCCGATTAGCTGATTAGGGAATACTGCATATGTTGAATTGTGAATTCTCATTAGTAATCCTGGGAATAATATGAGATATTTTTTATTATGCAAATAGGGAGATATCATTAGGGACTAGTCTGAAGAGGCAATATAGTGGATCAAAGCATTGGTATCCAGCACTATTTCTTACCTATACAGTAAGGTATTCTTTATGGGGACCCAATGGTTGTTGTTATTTTCCTCGTTTTGCATATAGAGATTACGATACGATTCTAATCTATTATCCTAATTATCCAGTATGCATACCCTTTAGGTCCTTTTTGTTTTCTATCCCTTAGAGCAGTGGCGGTGAACCCATGGCACACATGCCAGAGGTGGCAAGCAGAGCCCTCCCTACCGGCAAGCGCCGCCATCGACCACTCACCACTTTAGTGAATACCGGCAGGGGCCGCGGCTCCCCTGCCAGTATTCACTCAGCTGCGCTGCTAGCGGCGCTGATCCTGGGCACACTGTGATGTCAGTGTGCAGCCAGGATCCTCCTCCCCCATCCCCTGACGTCTCCTCTTAGGTTCCGCGAGGGCAGGGGAGAAAGCATCCAGCAGCACACTGACGTCACAGTGTGCATCGGGACATCGCTGAGCAGCAACGCTTAGCAGAGGAGGAGCAGAGCTTCCACCAGGAGGAGGGGATAAGTATGTGGGTCGCGGGGGGGAGGGATGGCTGGCCGCTGTGGGATGTCACTATTACACTGGGGCCGCTTTGGGATGTCAGTATTATACTGGGGGCTGCTGTGGGATGTCCCTATTATACAGGGGGCCACTGTGGAGTGTCACTATTATACTGTGTGGTGCCACTATTATCGCTGGGGCTGCTGGAGTCACTATTATATAGGGGGCTGCTGGGGGTGTCACTATTATACTGGGGGCTGCTGTGGGATGTCAGTATTACACTGGGGCCGCTGTGGGGTGTCATTGTTATGCTGGGGCTGCTGTGGGGTGTCACTATTATTCTGGGGGCCATTGTGGGGTGTCATTATTATACAGGGGGCCACTGTGGAATGTCACTATTACATTGGGACTGCAGTGGGGTGTCACTATTATACAGGGGACCACTTTGGGGTATCACTATTATACAGGGGGCCGCTGTGGGATGTCACTATTATACAGGGGGCCGCTGTGGGATGTCACTATTACACTGGGGCTGCTGTGGGGTGTCACAATTATACAGGGGACCGCTGTGGGGTGTCACTATTATACTGGGGGCCACTGTGGGATGTCACTATTATACTGGGGGCCACTGTGGGATGTCACTATTATACTGGGGGCCACTGTGGGATGTCACTATTATACTGGGGGCTGCTGTGGGATGTCAGTATTATACTGGGGGCTGCTGTGGGATGTCAGTATTATACAGGGGGCCGCTGAGGGGTGTCACTATTATACTGGGGGCCACTGTGGGGTGTCACTATTATCACTGGGGCTGCTGTGGGGTGTCACTATTATACTGGGGGCCACTGTGGGGTGTCACTATTATCGCTGGGGCCGCTGGGGAGGTGTCACTATTATCGCTGGGGTTGCTGGGGGGTCACTATTACCACTGGAGTATGTTTACATGTGGCGAAAATGGGCAGGGCTGTTTCAAAACAGTCAGGGTGCAAATTTTGACTGCTTTTTTGGATGCGGAAATGCTGCAGAATTTTCCACAGAAATTTCCGCTGAGGACATTCTGCAACATTTCAGCATCCAAAAAGCTGTCAAAATTTGCAAGCTGTCTATTTTGAAGAGGCCCTGTCCTTTTTAGAACGACGGGGGTAAAATCATACCTCGTGATAAGCCACGGCCCCTGACATGTTGGCACTCTGCGATAAATAAGTGGGTTTTGGGTTGCAGTTTGGGCACTCAGTCTCTAAAAGGTTCACCATCACTACCTTAGACGATCGCTTCTAATTTGGATTACCCAATCCTGAGGATAGTCACTAGTTATTTGTTTGCTAGTCCTAGTCCTTATTGTTTTTATATTTACATTAATAAAACCTTTATTTTATGTTATTGGGTTCTTTTTCTGTGAAGGGCACTTACAACCCCAAGATTCATTCATCAAACTGCCAGATGGCAGCATTGGAGTCAATACTGCAGAGTATACATTTCCATGGCCACAGAGTCTAGTGTTTGTGTTTTTTACACCAGTAGAGCCAATTGTTGGCACTTGATATGGTAATATGAGGTTTGTGTGCAGCTACTTGGTCAAGAAACCCAGTTCATGAAGCTCTCAACAAATGCTACTTATATTGATGTTCCCTCCAGAGATTTGTTGGAAATTAGCAATGAGTGGAGAATCAGAGATAAAGGACTTTTTAAAGCTTATGTTCTTTACAAAATAGATGCCAAAGATATAGCGCACAAAAAAGGGAAAGAGAAAAAAATTTGCCACTTAAAGGGGTTCTGACATGAAAAAAAAATTTACTCACCTTGCCTGGCCAGGACTGATCGCCAGGCATGTCCCATCCGTCCGGCTTCTTCATCTGTTACTTGTAGAAGCAGAGCAGGAGCGGTCTAAATGACCGCTTCCTGCTCTGCTTCGTCTGTCAGCCACTTCCAAGGTGAATGGACAGGCCGCCCACAGCAAGCACATCACAAGCAGTGCTTGCTGTGGGTGGCCCGTCCATCCTGGTTGTGGTCGGAGTTCTGCGCATGCGCAGTGGAGACGCAGCCGATCCTGACTCCTGTCAGAGGGCACCTCTCCACTGCGCATGCGCGCAATACTGGAGCGGAGCGGCTCATCGGCGGAAAAAGAGGAAGAAGACTGCCTGCCGGGAGATGACCCCCCTGATGACAACAACAACAGAAGACAAGGTAAGTATTAGGTAAATATTATGTTTTTATTCTTTAACAGCCATTAATCGTGGGTTCCCTGTGTTCATTAGGCAGACCAGGGAGCAATGGCTGTTAAAGCATAAAAACATTATTCGTGTCAGAACCCCTTTAAGGTAAATATGTCTTAGAAAATCAGACAACCAATAGATGCGATAATGGAGGCTCACCTGATGGGTCTATGCTACAAGCATAACACTATTCTATATAGCAATAATCTGGAGGAACAGGGGTCACTGAAATCAAAAGAAGGCCCACACAGGGTCTCCTAGACCAAAAGTGGCACCAAGGAGGACAGCAGGCGTGCTGCTTGTTTTAAAAGCAATGTCATAAATTTTATAAAATGTTCTGCCAGTTAAACACAACACTCAAGCACGGGCCTACTCCAAGGAAGAGCTATAGAGCTACAAAAGGTTTTGCTATGCAAGGCAGCCGGTGTGCTGCTTGTTTTAAGAGCAATGTCATACAGTTTGCAAAAGATAAATTCTATCAGGTGAACAGAACAGCCAAACACAGGTCTTCTACAAGAAAAAGCTGCAGAGCTACAGCTATTTCTTGTGCTTTAGAAAATTTTAGTGGAAACTTTTTGGAGAAGATGCCTCCCCTTTCTTGTCTAAAACTACTCTCCCTGCAGGGTTGAGTAATGGTGGACTGGCCAGATAGTTGGGAGATTGGTATCTCCTTCTCCTACTGTATCAACAACATGTCATTGTCCCTGAACCCAGTAGGCAAACAAAAGGGATGGTCATAAGGCCCATGTAGACAGGACGAATGTTGGGCAAATGATGCCCGACACTCGCCCCCGCATACATTCGCTCCTGTGCTATTACAAGGTAGCTAGTATCGCTAACTCACTCACAGAACAGCCAGCAGGGGGGTGGGAAGACTGCAGGAGATTTCACTCCTCGCACTCCCCCACCCCTCTCCATTGACTTAACATAGCGGCCATTCAATACTGAACGGCTGCTATTTACACTGAACAATCATTGTTCAGCTCATCGTCCATCGTTTATGCAGCATAAACAATGGACGATGAGGTGAAAGATCGACGTTCAGTGTAAATAGCAGCCATTCAATATTGAACAGCCGCTATGTTAAATCAATGGAGAAGGGCAGGGAGAGCAAAGAGTGAAATCTCCTCTTGCCACCCTGCTGTGAGCCAGCGATACTAGCTCCTGTGCAGCAGCATGAAAGCGAGTATGTGCGGGGATGAGTGTCGGGCATCGTTTGCCCGACATTCATCCCATCCACATAGGCCTACACTGATCAGTGTGTCATCACAATTGACCATTTTGGTCACTTCCTCAAAGCAGGCTAAAATGGCACAAACATCTTTGATATGCAGCCACTCCACAGATGTCAAGTGACCGACCTCCATTCAGCACCTGCTAATGGCCTATGTAATGTCCCACAGCGACCAAGACACAAGGCCCACGCTGAGGAGCTGGCGGGGTAGAGATGGCACTTGTTACAGTGGCTCTACCAGACTCCTCCCCGGAGGGACACATGCAACCTCGGCCAAGCTACTGCTAGGCCTCTTCGAGGCAATGCTGGGAGAGTGGTTACCTGTATAGGGTGGTGTAGTGGACCATAGAAGTTGTCACTCGTGACGCCACCACTCCTTTTCACCATTAATTCTCCAGAGGTCGAAATAATAGAGTTCACACACTGTTATGCTTAAATACCTCAATCACTGGGAACGGGCAGTGACTGGAACTTTACTTCTTATGATACAAGCTTCAAACGCCAGTGTAGGAATGACAGGCAAGGTCATGGAGGAGAACTAAGGATGATACTGGACCTTCAGGCTAAGTTATCTGCAAGGTTCCGCTCCTGGAAAGGGAACACTCCAGAGGAGGACGAGGGAAGGGAACACTCCACTAACACTCACTTGTACTCTGTAGCATGAACACTGCACGGCAGACTCCTTTCTTCTCTCTCACTTCTCACACGCAGTTCCTGGAATTGGGGACCTTAGGATAACTTTCATCTGCTTCCATCCCTTCACCACATGAGAGTTGAGGTTCCTCCATGTGGCCATCACTCTCATTCTTCTCACAGTTGAAGTAGACAGAAGAACACACCTAACTCTCAATCCTTCATCACGTGACTAGACAAACTTCTTACATTTTTCAGACATATCCCAGGCACTTGCAGACATTAACCTCTTACATGCTGCAGCTGTGCAATACACATAACAGCAGACAAGACACTTGGCACAGCACATCCACATAAAAGACATGACATGTATGACAATTATAGAGGGGCCAGATACATAGACTTTGGGCCACTACACATACACCATCTGGTACTTTGTGATTGCTCTCTGCTACTTGCTTTGCCTCTGCAACGTGTGCACGTGGAATTCCACCATGTAGGCATGCCACAGATGAGATGGTTGGGTGTGAAGGAGGTGCATGTCCAGGTGTATATCCAGAGGTCAGTGATGAATGCCATATAGTGGTATCCATCACTTTTAAATTGGTTGTGGCAAAATTGCAAGTTATCTCCTATCCACAGGATAGAGGATAACTCGCTGATCAGTGAGGATCTCACTGCTGAGACCCCCCCACCAATCTCTTTTGGCCTCCGTCTGGCAATGAAAGGCTATG
The DNA here is from genome assembly GCF_035609145.1 of Eleutherodactylus coqui. Lineage (NCBI taxonomy): Eukaryota > Metazoa > Chordata > Amphibia > Anura > Eleutherodactylidae > Eleutherodactylus > Eleutherodactylus coqui. The sequence goes on from NC_089844.1 coordinate 113,510,604, forward strand.
GATTCCTTTATCATGTACATCTAGAGCTTTCCAGACAAATACACTAAACGTACAGCAAAAAAGCATCATGAATGCACCCCAAGCATGAAAATCTATTGTATACATAATATATGAATCCTTAGCTTATTTATGGAGCAATCCTTTGCAGGTCATGGACCAGAAGGTTTACACAGATTTACTGGCGTTTTCATAGAACTCTTTAATTTCAGCTGATAAGTCATTTTCTACACGCAGTGGTGACCAAGCAGGTACAAACCTCTTCTGCTGTCTTTCAAAAATTATGACTGATTCTACCATGGCAATATGTCATTTCATTTGCCTGTAAAAATCTACAAGCCCATCTGTTGAGTGAAATTATTTAACTTTATATTACTGTATTATCCCCGTGAATAACAGCTGTACACGGTTACAGCTCCAGTGCTTTTCATTGCTAAATATACTACTTACATATGAGCACTTAGAAACATTCAGATTCATTTGGAATCATACTTTTTGTGATTATTGGTATGACTCACAGTACGTAAATCCATCTGTTAGGCCATATTGATAAAATCAACCACACGTGTAATTTTTTTGTGAATAAATACTTAATGTAAAATATCAAAAAGTACCTAAAAATGCATGGTGTGTATCACCAATCATCCTTCCCTATCTCCTGAGGCCCTTGAGATGAGTAGAGAGGGAAGGATGACCGGCAATACACACAGTGCTGTTCGGCACGCAGAGCAAGGGAGTGAGGACTGGAGCTCATTAGTAATAGCACAACAGGAGGTCAGTAATAGCATGGTGAGGAGGAAGAGAGGGGGCAACATGGGGGCTGGATGATCATCTGAGAAGTCAGACACCAGCTCATCTGCATTTGTCAGAATTGCCAGTTGGGCAGTCTGGCCCTGGGTGCCCCCCCACTTTTAGGACTATACATCACCGTGCAGTTCTGAACATGGCCTTCCTCAGACCACAGCTTCCATAGTTCAGATGATGAGTACCACTACTGAAATCTTCTAGTATGACCTCACAGAAGGCAAAGATATGTCGGTGCCCTACCCCAAAGGTCTGCATGTCATGTGTACTGTCCCCTCACATATAATATGGGGTAGCTGGATAGAGTCATAAATTAAAGTATAGGGGACATGAGTGAGATAGAATTTTACCCATTTTATGAAGTTGCAGAAGAGTTAGATAGGCTTGGTGTATGATATATAGCTGGGGAGAAACTGCGACTTATGGATCTCTGACCAACACTGATTGATATTAGGTATTTGACTTTGCCACCATGAGTGTACTAGGCACTCAATGTGCCGAAACAGATACCAATAGAAATATTTCTATATAAAACCTATAGATTTTATCAGATTGAGTCAAATTTGAGCAATGATATTCATGTTATAATATTTATCATCAATTATATCTCACCTCAGGGTAATGTCCCAGGATATATCTGCAAAGAGAAAGAGGGAGGAGAATGTAAATGAATATAAGGATGATGGCTACCATTGCCCCTTTTCAACCAGAAGAGCAATACCCCAGGACACCTCTGCAAAGATGAAGAAGGAGGAAGATGTACTAGTATATACAATAAGGGCTCAATCAGACGGGCGTTTGCTTGCTGCGCATGTTTTCTGCATTTGCGATTTGCATCAATTAGAACCAATGCTTTTCAATTGCAGGGTTCACATTTTCAATTTTTACCTGCGATGCAAATTATAGGACGCCGTATTTTAAAACGCGGCTATCTGCATTCTGTGTTCGCAATGAATTTTCTCAAAAACGCAGGACTTGCCATTGCCTGTTATTGTGTTCTTTAGAACATGCCACACTGTGCATTTCTGTCAGCGTAATGCACGCTTCGGTAATGCAAATATTTTTACACTTGTGTTTGGCGCAAAGAAATTCGCACAAAAAAATGCCCATCTGACTGAGCCCTAAGACAGAAGAGGAGGAGAGTGACTGACCATCACACAGATCCAGCCAGAGAAAGACATCACTGGATGGCAAAATATTGCCAATATCCAGTTAATGTAGGACAACACTGGAGGACTAAACATCTCTCATGTCTAAAAGTTAGAGGAGGACACTGGATGGCAGAACATCACCAGCCTCTAAATGATAGAGCGAATTACATCGTAAGTATCTCACTGACGAAAGAGCAGCTTAGATGATAGAACACCGCCAACATCTGTGTCCAGGAGCTGCAGAGAGACAGGCCTTCTATAGGCTGTTGAGTAATGCTTATTAATATTCGGAGAAAGTTTTAGCTATTAATTATAATAATATCATTATGAAAAGAAGATTTACATGTTTATAGGGTCAATGCACTGACATCACCAGTTGATCTAAATTCTATAATATTTGCTTTTCTTATATAGTAAATGCTTATAAGAACAAACCCTATTACACGGGGGTTCGATTCCCTTATTAAGAAGAGACCGGTGTTCTCGCTGAGCTGCAATAGAGGAAAGCACAATCTGTTGTTCTATCCTATCTGCCATTGGAGGGTCTGTCAGTAATATTTTTCAAAAAATGAGTTACAAAAATCCTGAAAATTATCTAACTCTTCTGCAGAGGGCTGTCCTTAGGCCTCATAAATGTTTACTCATTCCACATAAGGAGCATGACACCTATAAAGCCAGCCGTACATGGGAGACAGCTTTCAGCCATACACTGGTTCAACCGACACCTGTTTCTTCCACCATAAAAATGCACACTCGGTCATGTGCACATATATATTTCAATATCTAGATAGGAATAAGCTGCTACTGACCAACTCTACCAGCTATTTTACCTTTTATGAGTACAAAGAATCAGGAATGGAAAAATTACACATCCTTGACTTTTCTTTGTCCTAACATATGAAATGGGGGGACAGTTTGAGGTCTCCTTACATATAAGATTGGCAGCCAGTTTTGCCCAAATCATTTGGTTAGAGTAGCTCTGGTATCAAGTGTTTGGCAGTTTAAGATTCAATGGTAAGATCAATATTATGGCCAGAATGTCACATTACATTGCACACTGCAATGACAATAGAAATCAACGGGAGACCCTGAATTAGTAGCAAGTATCATATGAAGAAACTGATATATCTGTGCAGGGCTTATCCATATGTGGCCTGCACAGTGAAAAAGTAATGTCCTAAACAGACAAAAATGTAAACATGACAACGCAAAATAAAAAAAATGTATACATTTTAGAACAGCAGATAACATAAATAGCATAACAAGAACATAAGAGGGAATTTGACCCTAATCTTAGATACATAGCTGGATACTATAACTGGAGTGATTGCCCCGATCAGGATGACCCCACATCAGGAACCTAGGGCAACCATATGGTGCAGAGTGCTAGGGCAACAGAAATGCAGTCCCTAGCTCTCGCTCACGGCCTGAAGGTTTCAAGTTCAATCGCAGCATGGTTCAGGTAGCTGGCTCAAGGTTGACTCAGCCTTCCATCCTTCCGAGGTCGGTAAAATGAGTACCCAGCTTGGTGGGGGGTAATAAATAAATTACCTGAAATTGCTCCGGAATAAGTTGGCGCTATACAAATAACACAATTTATTTTATTTATTTAACCCTGTCTTTCCCTAGGTGGCAACAGGGAAACAGTGGTAAGCATTAGATGGCACAGAATAAAACCATCAGTGCAGGGTTAAGATGGTACTACACTCCAACTTATTGAGTAGTCCCTGAAGTGGAAAGGCCCCAGGAGGGGAATTAAGTAATCATTTGATGGGACCCCAAAACGTAACCTTTATTGATTTATTTAATGATTAAAAGGTCCTATATTGGGACCAACATGAAAAGACCACAAACAAATATACTTCTCCTAAATTGCAACCACAGCCTGACTTGTCCTAACCAAGGTGCAGAACAGGCAAAGCCAATGAGACCAGAAGAATAGAGATTGAGAGTCAAAAGACAGAAGTCAGACAGGGTTCAGACCAGGAGTTAGACAGGCATCGCACACAACTCAGACAGGACAAGAGACAACAAGACTTGGGCATCAGACATTTTACTGTTCAGACCAGACACAGTACAATCCAGACTCAAGAGTCAACCATTACATCTGCGGGTGTTCAGACAAGACACAGTTAAAACAGAGACATGTAGCAGGACACAGACTGAAATCTGACCAGCATGCACAATCAAACCAAACAGAAGTTAAGAGAATAATCAGCACCCTTTGAAAGGAGAGGCTGGAATAAATGTGCACAGACAAGCAATGATTGACTGACTGGACAAATCCACAGTCAACAAAATTATCCTACACCTATGGAGAAGTGCTCCCATCAGTGTCTAGTACCAGTGTGTCAGGACGCACATGCTGACACGCTGGCATTGCACATACAGAAACTTTGTATCTTCGGGTTCTAAAGTGAAGCTCTGGTGAGATGCCATGTTGTATATTATATGAGGGGATTATTTCACATACACTTCCTAAATATAAAGTTACTTTTATTCTCCCTGCATAAGTGGCTCCAACCAGAACGATTAGATAGGCCGCATACATTGGACAGCAGTTTGCATTACCTTGTGCACTGAACACATAAGTTGTTGTGCTATACTGGAAACCCTGACAACACTGCGTTGCATCAAGAATATATCGACTTCCAAAAGCAGTATTCTACTGAACACAGTATGCAGTATATTATAAGATCAGCTACTCCTACCCTTACTGCACTGCTGAAGATCTTTATTGAACACATATAACATCTTCTTATAAATAATCAATGTGGTGAGAGGTATTTATTTGAAGACGTCAACAAGTTTCTTCAGTTTCCGACATTATCTATATGATCTTATAATACAAAGATGCAAAAGTTACCAATATAATTCCTCTTTCTGCTTTACTGTGGAGAAAACAGAAGCAGTATAACAGAAATAGAAGCGATGGCATCTGATTTTGGGACCCAGGAAATAGGACCCAGTGCTTGTTTTCTGTTCTATGCCCTTTAACCCTTTCCAATCCAATTTGTATCCTGGTTTTCCTAGGGGGCTTATTCATTTTCTGCCATTATACAACGGCCTATCTGCTGGCTAAAGCCAGTACTTCATGTGGTGACATGTTGGATAGGCTCCGACAGCAGAGAGGCTGGCAATATACAGTAAGAGAACTCCGACGGACATCTTCCAACATCGGAGCTGTACAGCCTTAAATCATAATGTCTTCAGAGGTGAGACAGTGGATTGGAAAGGGTTAAAATAACCCTTGGGCAAGTTGTCCACCTCCTTGTTTGCTAACAATGCAGTTCCTCTTTGGAGGAAGGTTACATTTGGTCATGCTATTCAGTTGAAGAAGAGGTGGTGCAATCACAGCTGCAGCCTCTCTCTCCAAGGGCTCCATAGCAGTTACATGGTCTACCTCTATGGTATGTATGTCCTTGATGTAGGGTGCCATGTAATCACTTACTGCCTCTAGTGGAGGCTTCATTATAAGGCCAACTATTACTGTACAAAACCCTTCTCCTATCATCACTCTACATCACATATTGCTAACTGGAAAACCTCAGTAATTCTATATGTCATTATTCTTCGTGTTGTGAATATGGCCTAATACCACATATGTGTGAACATAAAACATTCTTGTACATTGTCCTGTCACTTCTCTGTCTATGATTACTTCACTTTTTCTAGTATCCCCTGGCCTTGGTCCTGTTCTATCTAGCCTGTGTGTCCGGATCATCAAACTCTCCCTATGTAACATCTCTCCTTCCAGTCCAATCTGTCATGTATTCTATAGTCCTTTCATGTGTCACCACCGTGGTTAAACTGCAGGGTCCTCCATCAGACATGTCCTCCTCTAAGTCATCATACACTTTTTGCATCACATGTAATGACTTTATTAACTATCCTATAGATGCACAAGGGAGGTAATTTACTTACAATGTTAAGCATAGTGTATTTAGAATATAATCATTACAAATCTATACATGTTGTATAATACGTACATTGGAAGTATAAAATTTATATTAATTAGATATTAGGTGTATATTAACCCTTTCCAATCCACTGTCTGACGTGTAAAGACATTATGATTTAAGGCTGTACAGCTCTGAAGTTGGAAGACGCCCGTCGGGGTTCTCTTACTGTATATTGCCAGCCTCTCTGCTGTCGGAGCCTATCCAATGTGTCACCTCGTGCAGTACTGCCTTTAGCCAGTATATAGCGCCGTTGTATAACAGCAGAAAAAGAGTAAGCTCCCCCTAGGAAAACCAATATACAAATTGGATTGGAAAGGGTTAACACCTTCAAGAGGGAGATTTTTGTTTTTCTATTATAATTCTTTTGTGTCACCACCTTCCAAGAGCCTTTTCCGTTGACATAGCCGTGTGAGGGTTTGTCTTTTGCAGGACTAGTTGTATGTTTTTTAATTTGCCATTTTTTGGTGGGGTAAAATGTAAAAAATAAAAATGAAGTTGCATCAGGTTTGGGGCAATGCCAAATTTATAGCTTTCTGAAACCCATAACTTGATTTTTCCATCCATTGTGCTATGTGTGGGTTTGTTTTTCACCAGATGAGCTGTATCGTTTATTAAACCCATTTTGTAGTACCTACATCTTTTTGATCACTTTTTATTCTATTTTTTGGGAAGATGGGGTAACCAAAATATCATTAATTCTCACATTCTTTACTTAATACTAATGTCATATTTTGATATTTTGGACATTTATGAGCATGGTGATACTAAATATATTTTTATTTTATTGTTTTCATTTTACTTTTAATTGGAAAAAATGGAAAGGTTTTTTTTTAAACTTTTCATGTTTAATTTTTGAAAACATTTTTCTAAAATGATCATTTGATCACTTGTACTCGTCTATTGCAATACTTAGTATTGCAGTAAATAGTACTTTTTACTTTTGTATATTAACTCTTGCATAGCATCTCTAGGAGCCTTTACTAGGCCCTCTGCGATCGCATGGTTCAAGTCCCCTACAGGGACATAAATGTAAAAAAAAAAATAGAAAAAAAGACATAAATAAATATTAACAAAAAGCCCGTTTTGCACACTTGCCCCTGTTTTTATAAAAAAAAAAATTAAAACACATTTGGTATCATCATATTCATAATGTCCTGTTCAATAAATTAAACACACTATCCTGCAAGGCAAAAACTGTAATAAAAAGCTAAAAACCAGAGCCCAAATGGTTATTTTGTCTGTCAAAAAGTGATTCTATATACCGTATATACTTGAGTATAAGCCTAGTTTTTCAGCACATTTTTTTTATGCTGAAAAAGCCCCCCTTGGCTTATACTCGAGTGAGGTAAAAAAGAAAATAACAACAACAAAACACCCTCAATACTCACCTGCCAGCCTGCATCTGTGTCCTCGGCGAGGGTCTCCCCGGCGGTGCGGCAAGCTGCTTGAGAATTCTCCCCGCTGTCATCTCCCTGCTCAGCTTTAAATTCCCCCGCCGTCAGCGCTGTGTAGGTAAGCACTATGATTGGATCGAGCGCCAGCCAATCACAACCAGCGCTCGATCATTCACAGCCATTCAGTGGATGACATCACTGAAAGGCTGTGATTAGTTTAGCGAGCGCCAGTTGTGATTGGCTGTTGCTCGATCCAATCACAGTGGGGGAAATTCAAAGCCGAGCAGGGAGATGACAGTGGGGAGAATTCTCAAGCAGCTTGCGGCACCGCTGGGAAGACCATCGCGCCGAGGACACAGACGCTGGCTGGGAGGTGAGCATTGCATTTTTTCTTTACCTTGTATATACTCGAGCATAGCTAGGCTTATACTCGAGTCAATAAATTTTACCAGTTTTTTGTGGTAAAACGTATTGGCTCGGCTTATACTCAGGTCGGCTAATACTCGAGTATATACGGTAAGTGATCAAAAAAGCTGTATGTAGCCCAATCGACTTCGGACCCCTCTACATACAAACCCCGAACATCCATGACGTAACTGTACATACAGGAGCATTAAGCCTTGGGCAGACAAGCAATTTTTTAGAGCATGAATAGCTGCGCTAAAAAAAATTTGCACATCGCATGTAAAAAAGTTGCGTGAATGGGTGAATTTGCACTCACATGTCCTATCTTTTACAGGTGGGAATATTTAGCGCTCCTAAAAAAACGTACATACGAATGCTTTCATTGGAAAGCATTGGTTCTAATAGAGCTGCTCTTTAAGTGCAGCTATTCATGTGCTAAAAAAAAATCACTCACCTGACCGACCCCTTAAGGTGTTAAAATAAAATTTTAAATGCATCTAAAATAGAATATTTATTACTACTGCATATAGAAATACGATATTCTATAATATAGAAACGTTAATTTAAAAAACGAACATAAAATTTAAAACGTGACATGTTACATAAAAGACCAATATATTAGCATAATTGTTCAGGTCCAGGTATGAGCATGCTATTACATCCTGCATGCAAAATGCAGATAAGAAACATTGATTGTGGGCCCCAACCTGGGCTCATCATAGTGATTGAATTGATGAGCCGAACTGCATTTTGTAGGGGAGAAATGTTTGTGTAATAGTACCCTTTGGCCAGTTTCACACGGCCAAGAAATTGCACGAGATTTGTGCATTGCGAGACACGCAAATCTTGCACAAATATAAATCCCATGCTTTTGAATGGGGTCATTCACATTAATGATGTTTTCCTGCATGGCACCGCTATGCGATGCTATGTGGGAAACACATTGCAGCATGTTCATTCTTTCTGTGAGATGCCCCATTGTTTTCAATAGGGCTGGTGTCAGCAGCACCGGCCCCATTGAAAACAATAGGAGAACCTCGCGATCCTCTGCCTATGGAGCCTCCAGCATTTTGCAGTCCTAAGATAGGACAAAACCTATCTTTTAGCACAGCAAGAAATTTTGGGCGTTGAAATAATGTGCTTCATTTTGCGGTTACGATTCTTTGGTGCGCCAAAAAATCATTTGTCTCATGGAATCCATAGACAACCATTGGTTCTGATGGTCGTGATTTTGTTTGCGCAGCCAATATAGCGTAGAAATAACGCTCAAGTCGGATATCGTACTTGGGAATGTGAGATTTCCCAGTATCACTTCAGGCAAGTAGAGATCCTCTGGCCCGTTTGGCATTAGCCAGATGGACAATTCGGCTCTACATCCAACACAGATGTGAATAGAGTCTGAGGCCCGCAGTACATGATCATAATTCGCTGCTTGTCACCTGTATGTGACAGTTGCATGGCATGCAGCAAGTACGCCGCCGATTGCCATGCGCTACCTTGGCATATATGTGCATGTTATACGCGCCAAGATACTGTGATCTTTTTTGCCCATGTATTTTACACAATATGTGTCATCAGCAGCAAGGGAGTCTATTACAGATTGATACAGTGTATTTCACATGTAGAATCTACACGCGGAATTCGCTGTAACAGCACTGTTGTGTGAGGGAACCCTTAGGGGGTTGCGTGGTTTGGATGCTGGAAGTCTTGCACAGCTGAGAGCCACTTTGATGCCAACCTATTTACAATACAAACATCACATATCCCGTGTAACCTCAACAAGATATATGCCATAATATGACTCCTTATTAACTCTGTTGAGCTTGTTCTAACCCAATATTTTATATCTGCTTATTTTCCCTATTTATACAGTAACGCTGGCAATAAGTTTCTGCCTCCTTAGTGGTGCCAGGAACCATTTATAAGGGCTCCTGTGGAGAAAATTCTTATTAGAAATGCTTAGTTATTTTACCAGGGTAGTGATTTAATATCAACAAATCACAACATGAACCTGGCAGAGTAAAACAAATAGGATAATAAAGGAAGTAAATAAACTAAATATTAGCATATCCTTTGTTAATAATGGGGTCAGCTGCTAAAGTCACGCTATGTTTGCCTTGCTCAAGCAGTCATTAAAAAGAACTATTTCTTGCTTCCTGCAGGGCTGAAGGCCTTGTGTATATTGTCACATATATTTATCTTGAAGCAGACATTAACCTCTGATATGCAGGGATTCCGTCGACATGAAGTGTGATGAACACTAATTTACTGCTGCAGAAATCATTTATTGCCCAGGATGCTGCGGCTGGCAAATAGCTGTCGGAGCTGCTCGCACCCGGAGACGATAATTTTAACTTCAGCTTTGGGAACACTAGCTGCAAATGAAAAGAATATGTTCTTGGTATAATGCACGCGAATAATAAAGTAGTTCTGGACATGATCCAGCAGGCTTATGTTACAGTAGTTGGGAAAAGAGAGTCTTCCGAATCCTAGTTCTTAGAACATGAAACATAAACACAGCACTGTTAATTATAGGACAAATCACCACTTGTAGATGCAAGAAGAAGGAAGTGAACTCTTTGGAATTAACGACTTCTGTATTGGTTTCTAATAAAATGCGTGTCATGTTTGTCTATTATCGTGACTTCGATAGCAATTCAACTAAACTAATAACATGCACACAGTTGTACCGTTCATGTCTTTTAGGTCTCATTCACGCGGTCATATGCGCTTTCGCTTTGCAGCCGAAAATCAGATCAATAAAGAATAGCCGCCATCCAGTCCTGAGCTTAATTAGCGTTTTCTCAGGCATTCACAAGGGCATATCGCAGGAAAAATACCCAGCAGTGTAGAAATTCTTCGGCCGGCAGAAATCCTCGGAATGACTTCTGATAGCTTCAATAGCTTAAATAGCGACAGCTGTCTTCTTTTCTGAGCGGTGGATGCAGGTAAACTCCTTCCCCCTTCCTTTTTTTTTTAGCTCCCATAGGAGTCAACGGGAGCTTCTAGCGTTTTTCGGCACAAGACAGGTCAAGACCTATCTTTTCACGCAGCGAGAAAAATCCTTTTTGTCACCAATTTCTCGTTTTGATGGTGCGATTATTTTCACGCGACTAAAAATTGCTCAGGTGAATGAATACATTGGAATTCAATGTTTCAGATGGTCGCGATTTTCAGGCCGTCATTTTTTCACGGCTAAATAGCCATGTAAAAACGCTTATGTGAATAAGGCCTAATTGAGTAAACCTCCACAGTTCAGCGAGAAAATATAAGTGAATGTCTGTGTTAATAACTTCTCCAAAAGCTAAATGGCAAAAGGTGTTTCAGTTAAGTAAATTAGATTGAGTGTGAATTTCACAGGCGTTTTGACCATTAAATCAAGTCACACAAAGCCTGGTTGCTGACAAATCTGTTCTTCTTGAAAAAAATTTGGTTAGTGTGAATCATGTCTCATTGTGACCAGGTGCGACTGTTATTTTTGCACTTCTATATCTATGCCTTTAGATTAGGAGCAGTTATAAGTAACTGTAGATTATGGAATGCAACTAAACAGATCAATGTAAACTAATAAAAAAGAGAAAAGGCACAGAGGCAGAGTGGAGATTAAAATAATCATAAACCTGTCTTATCCTAATGGAGTAGGGTCCTATTTCAACTTTTTCTATGGGGCCTGATGTTTAGTTGTTACAAAATAAATCATACAATTTTATCAAATTGAACGTGCAATTTTTTAACTTCTTGGCAACACATGTACATCAGATGTGCACAGGATTTCTATGGAGTGGGTTTCAAACACAGGGGAAAGGGGAGTTGGCTATCTTTGACAGCTAACACATGGCCGTAACACATGGAGATAAATCCATTTACAGCGATGTTGGTGGAAAAATAAAAAAGTTATGATTTTTTGAAAGTAGGGAGGAGAAAACAAAAAATGAAAAAATGTCCATGTCCTCAAGGGGTTAAAGCGGTTGTCCAGGGTTAGAAAAACATGACTGCTTCTTTCCAAACACCGCACGACCCTTGTCTATAAGTGTGTGTGGTATTGCAGCTCAGTTCCCATGAAGTGAATGGAAGCTGAGCAACAATACCAGACACAGTCCACGCACTAGGATGCCACTGTGTTTGGAAGACAGCATCCATGTTTTATTAAGCCTGGATACTGAATTCAGTTAGAGTCTTAGACTTAAACCCAAATTGCTGCCTTTCATTTCCTATCTATACATTAGCAAGAAACAGGGGTCATGAAGGCAGACTACAACATGGATAAGTAAACATGTAACACATAAATCTGCATTAGGGCTCCCACCCACTTGCCTTTTTTTCACGCGTTATAGTTTGCTTTTTTTTTCACGCGTTATAGCTTGCCTTTTTTTTCACGCGTTATAGCTTGCCTTTTTTTCATGCGTTATAGCTTGCCTTTTTTTCATGCGTTATAGCTTGCCTTTTTTTCAAGCGATTGTCAATGGGACTTTCTAATGTTAAAAACGCTTTGCAAGTTGGTGCGTTTTTAACATTAGAAAGTCCCATTGACAATCGCGTGAAAAAAAGCAGCAATATAGCATGAAAAAAGGCAAGCTTTAACGCGTGAAAAAAACGCAAGTGTGCAGGAGTCCTAAGAATAGTAGATACAAAGGGGAAAGATATGTAACAATACATCTCATAGATCCTTAAAATATAACCAGATTTTAACAAATTGATTGAAAAATGTAGGTAATTTTATATTGGTTGATGAATCAGTTGGTCAATTAGTTTTAGATTAGCTGCACAAAAATACAGTATACAGTGAAAGGGTCCTGATGACTATGGGCCAAATGCATGACAAGCATTGCTGTGGACTCAATGGCAGTTTGTTTGTCCAGACTTTCGTGGGCCAGTGGGGGAAGCACCACTCGGTGAGAGGACACTTCTCGGCCTCTTTAAATACTGGTCTGCACACCAGTATGAAGAAATAAGTGAGTAGCAGGCCTACTATGCGTTGGGACTAAATGATGGTTCATCCTGGGAAAGTGAAGTGTTAATAGTGTTTGTAGTCAGAAGTATAATGTTGATGATATATAAGAAACATGAGTTGCAGCAAGACTATAGATAGTGAGAAAAAACTAGTGTAAAACATGTAGTATCAGGAGAATGGTAGTGATATCTACAATGTCATGTGTCCTAGTGTAAAATGTGATTCCTACAGGATGTAAGAGGTTGGTATGCTGGAAGAGGTTGGGTACCAGAAGGGGTGACGATAACTGGCGCAAGTTTGTGAAAGCCCAAGTTACAGAGGTCTTGAGGCAGCTAAATATGATGCACCAAATTCTTAAATGTGTCATGATGGATTTGTTATAAGTGAAGTATTTGATATATGTGATATATATGGTCACAGTTCATTGACAGGGTAACCGTTCATAGTTAGGCCTTATAGACACAAGGATTAACATGTATGCATGGTTTCTGGACAACTATTTACAGCTGTGTCACAAAAGAACAGTAATAATAACTTGAAGTAACTAGTCCCCAAGGGGATAGCCTTGAAACAGGGGTGATGTTCTATATTTGGTAGTAACCTTCCTTTATCTTTCTTTACCTGGCTACAATGTGCCCTGGACTGCCCATATTACAGCAAGAAGCCTGCCCACCCCAGCCTTTCAGACTGCCACTATGAATGCAAGAGTCCCTTCATCCAGAGTGGCCCCAGGAAAACTTATCCAGCTGTTCAAATAGATTCACATCAACCTGAAATCGTTTTTTGCTCGAGGTTGCTCATTGCCCCACCATTTTGAGTTCTGCCTGTTCCTAGCTGGTCACATCCACTGCAGCCTTTCAGGTCTCAGGAGAGGGTGATGAACTCCAGACCCCGATCTATAGTCTGCTTATCACTGCAGCCATTACATCTTCAGCCTGTTATTGTCACCTTTGCTCACATGATAAGGAGACTCCTTCAGCTCCCACACATTAGTGCTTAACTCTCTCTTTCTGGGCTGCCCTTAAATCTATGACTCTTCAGCTAACTGCAGGCACTTTTTTACAGCTGGAGGTATCATTTAGGCTCAGCAACACATACACACAGCAGAAGAGAAACGCAATCTCTTCCTACACATTCTGGCTCTTGTTACTTGGCCTACACCCTCTATCTCTCAACTTCTGGCTGTTTATTGGCCCTCATTCCGGCACTCACCTTCAGAAGAGGATGAATGCACTCCATGCTGTTCATCTGCTCCAATGGTGCCATCCAGCACTTATAAGTGGCCCCTACTTTCCTTCTGAGCTAGATATAGTAAGTTACTGCTCCACTTCTTGGCCAGCACTTCCTACGTATAGTGTCCCCCTTGGGCAAGTGACATTCTAATAACGTCACCCAGGTGGCAAAGCTTCTCCACCTGCTTGTCGAAGCAGAAATATTGCAAATCTTCTTGGGGGTAAACTTCTCCACTACCTTACATATATTCACAGCCTTGGGGGTAGTTTAACATAACTTAGATAGTTGGCTGAGAAACATTAAGAAACAGTATTACGCCAGACTACTAACCTTGCTGCTTTACTAGCTAATGATAATTTTAATGTTTAACTGAGAAGTGCAATATTTTCATGAAAACATTCTGGTGTGGATAATCTTAAGCAGTAGGAAACATTTTGAGGATGATAATTTGCAGCAATCATAATGGATGAATAGTGCTTCCTTGTATTCTATTTAAAATACTCATTGATGCATTAATTAAATATGTTATGTTGATTATCCAGAATTAAGAATCTCAGAGTTGCATGCATCCGTCAGGACCCGTTCGTCTTTTATCTTAAATTTAAACGTGCAAATTCATTTTTCATATTGGAAAATGTATTACCAGCATGAAAACAGAGGGACTTAAAAGTAAGTGGAAAATTAGAATGTTGTAAACGTTTCTATTACCATGGAGACATGCTCAAAGACACTGTTCTTTCTGATTAGTATCGACACTCTGACCTAGTCCTGTTCATACAGCTGGTTGGGTTTTTGGCAATGTATTGGTCTGTGCAACCCTCAGTACATTAACAGACTAAACTTTGTGGACCAACCAGAGGAAGTTATTCTAAGAGCCCATCTATCATCTATAAAGAACATATGCACATCCAATTTATGTTGCTATAAATGCCCTTGCATGACATTTAAAGGAGATGTCCCGCGCCGAAACGTGTTTTTTTTTTTTAAACCCCCCCCCCCGTTCGGCGCGAGACAACCCCGATGCAGGGGTTAAAAAAACCACCCGCACAGCGCTTACCTGAATCCCGGCGGTCCGGCGTCTTCATACTCACCTGCTGAAGATGGCCGCCGGGATCCTCTGTCTTCATGGACCGCAGGGCTTCTGTGCGGTCCATTGCCGATTCCAGCCTCCTGATTGGCTGGAATCGGCACGTGACGGGGCGGAGCTACACGGAGCTACACGGAGCCCCATAGAGAAGAGGAGAAGACCCAGACTGCGCAAGCGCGGCTAATTTGGCCATCGGAGGGCGAAAATTAGTCGGCACCATGGAGACGAGGACGCCAGCAACGGAGCAGGTAAGTATAAAACTTTTTATAACTTCTGTATGGCTCATAATTAATGCACAATGTACAAAGTGCATTATTATGGCCATGCAGAAGTGTATAGACCCACTTGCTGCCTCGGGACAACCCCTTTAATTAATTATGTCTAATGGATTATTTGTGATAAATCAGTCTATAAAGCCTCCAACACACTTGCTGTATGTCCGAGTTGCGAAACTTTTCTTAAATATAACACCCAGGAAACTGAATCAAACATGTGCCAAAAAGGTTCCAAATCTATCAAACAGCATGCAACACTGTGATAAATTTGACACATTTTTGGACTGCCTCACTAACTTCACACTGTCTCTGTAGTAGACACCCTTAGTAAATCTGCCCCACTGTTCTGTCCATTAGTGTATCGTATTCTGTTCACACAGCTTTGCCAATATTGGCTGTTATTTTCATGCGATCTCTCAATGGACATGACCTCAGTGTTAGGAAGACATGTAATGCATAAGGATTTCAAAGCTATTAGTACATTAAATATACATATGTTTTCTTGTTTTCTGACATTCTGTAAACTAACGGGATTGCCTGAAATTCATCTAGATCTCGGAAGATTCTTTTAAAAGGGTTCTGTCACCAGGTTGATGAAGTTTGACTTGGAACTGAGCTCCAGGTCACGGAGGCAGACCATGCTAGCTACTCATGTAGACTGACATGTCTCTTCCCTTTTGTGTATATTGAGAGAGCTGTCACTCTCCATACTGCGGGTGGGGAGTAGCTAGCACGGTCCACCTACATGACTCAGAGCTCAGCTCCATGTCAAACTTCATGAACCTGGTGACACCTTTAAAGTGGATTTTCATGAAGTGCAAATACTTGGTTCTGTGGTGTTGGAACATCCAGTTCCAACCACTGGGTCAGGTGATATGGCTCTTCCATTGACCATGACGTCATTGTAAGGAGCTGGTGTTTTGGCCAATTTCATTAACTAAATTTACCAACTTCTCTGTCACAGCAGATGCAGACAGACAGAAGGGAGCTAGTTGTCAGCTAGCCCTCTGTTAATAATGTCACAATCAATGGAAGGGCTATACTGTGGTGCCAAAACTGAGCTGAAAGTGGGGGTTTGGACACCGCAGGTGAAGGTCAGTATCCCCCTTCCCAGACAACCCCTTTAAACACTACTTTCCAGGCTATATACATGAGAAAAACAGTAAAAATAATGTTCTGGACTATTATACAGACTGTAACGACAGTAATTCTCACTACAATATCAATATTTATGTAATGTGTAGCGCACAGAATTATCTGTAATCTCTTTTATACACATTTTAGACAGTATATTATAGTGTTCCAGTCTAGATTAAGTAAATGAAGTCAGAAATAGCTGATAATGGTGCAGACTGATGTGTATGTGTTGAAAATCTGCCTGATGTTTCCCTAGGTACCTTTCAACAGCAGCTATAACTCTACATCCTTTTTGAAGTTTCCCCCAAGGTAATACCTTTCATACTTTAGAAAGTGTGATGAGCGGAGTCTAGACTAGATGAGCTTTTTTTTGTGGTTGACATTTGAAAATATATTTTTAGATATTACATTAAAGCAAATTGTGGAAATCTGTCTTTTAATTAATATGGTTGTTACGATTGGCTATTCCCATAGAGACAATAAAGATAAAACTTAAAGGGGTTATTTGGGGACATAATATTCTGTAAAACTTCGCTCAGCCTGCAGTAGTAAAATGACAGATTACATACCCACCCTTCCACACTCCCCTGCTGCTACCATCTCGCCAACTGTCAGTGGAACTTCACCTCCGGGAGGGGAGCGATGACGACCAGACACTGGGTCACATGAGTGCTGCAGCTATTTACTGGCTGAAGGGAGACGGTGATTGGCTATAGCATTCACATGGCTCTTTTGTTGGGCACGTCATTGCCAGCTCCTTGCACCCGGTAGTGAAGACCAGTGGGGACCAAAGAGCTGGTGAGATGGCAGCGGCTGGGGGGAGTGAAGGGGTGTGTATGTATTCTGTTATTTTACTACTGCAGGTTGAGACAAATTTTACAGAATATTATGTTCTCAGATAACCCCTTTAAGGGTTATCCATATGCTTTGAAGGACTTTCCTCATGAAAAATATTGTTTATAGATAAATTCAGTCCATAATTATAATTATTTTTTTTATTTGCAGTCACTAAAAATGTTTTTGTCCACAGCTATTCCAGGACTAATGTTAGAATAGCATTGTCATGTACCTATGGAAGAGCATTTCTGTGTCTGATCCACCTCAGTAAACATTCCAAGGTGGTCTACTCAGTAGACCAGGTTCTATGCAGTAGGGCAGAGAGAGGCAAGACTGAGCAGGTGGAAACAATTACCTAGATGGAGACAAAATAGAAACAGTAGGAGGCCGATGCGCCCGTGTGACTGAGCCCTAATGCTGTACTGCTTTTAAAAGTAAAAAAAATCTTTTATTTAAAAAATTAGCTTTGTGTTGTCATCTTCTGCCCCCCCCCCCCCCCCGAATTTTTGATTTTTCCGTCGATGGCGCTTTGTGAGGGCTTGTTTTTTGCAGGCCGAGCTGGGGCACATTGCATATGCAAGGGTGCTATTACTGAGGGGAACTATTACTGTGAGGGGATCACCTTGGGCACCATCACTGTGAAGTGACACAAAGGATGTGGCCTAATGTAAATTTGAAAAAAAAATGAGCAGGAGTTGGCCCTCTTTTCTGGCTTCTGAAGTTGGGAGGTGTGGGAATAGCCCTTTAAACTTGCACCGTGTTTCACCTACAATCATTGGAACATTTAATGTTTGTCTGTTCATGTGATTTACTGATTACAGTATGTCTTAACAGTTATCCTATTGGCCATAATAAACTGGCCATTTTTCTGAAACAAGATGAATTTTTGTCTTATAGCAGGCGAGACTAAATCAGAATCATAAAATATAAGGCCTCATTAGTATAATGAAGACTGCAGAGACATCAGCAGGGGGTCAGATGCAAGATGTCAGATAATTATGCAATTACCTTGCACTGAATTCTTACTGGTGATATGAGATTTGTCTAATCTTAGAATGGGTTTATAGTGCTGCAGTACACAGCTTTATTGCCAGGAATATAATCTGATTATTCATTATATGATCACATCTAAAGGTCCATTTACATGCAAAGATAATGTTTGAAGCGACTGAAAGATTAAGCAATGTATTTTCATAAAGTGTTAATGACCATTAATGGCCATTAACACTTTATCATCTTCATTTGCATGTAAAAGGCCCTGCAGAAGTTGTTACCAGAGCCCAGCTTGTGTTTAAACATATACCAGCTGTGCAAACAACTGCATTGTTTTGCTGGTGGCTGCCGGTGGATTACATTGTTCTCTCCTGGCTAGTGTTAGCATGGCATGGGGAGAACAGCAAGCGGTCTATTGAGAGATAAATGAGTTTGCTGAACGATGGATTTTAAGTTAACCTTAAAATCATTGTTCAAACAAAAACTGCACATATAACGATTATTATCACTTTTTTTTGGCCGTTTGAACAAATTTTGAGCGATAATCGTTGCGTGTAAAAGGGCCTTAAGAGTCAATGTGAAATGCTAAGTCTTCTCAACTGTGAATTCAGAGGTGCAACTTAAAGCTCATGGGTCCCAATACGAAATCTGTAAATGGGCCACCACCTATCATATGCCATTCATAATACTGGTGCTATTTATGTGGCAGAAGGGACTTTGGACCCCTCTGGCACCAGGTTGTAGATGAAATTGCTACCACTGCACCCTATGTCAATTATTTTCTTTCATCTTTTCTGAAACTATAAAAAGTGGAACTCTAGCTAGTACTGTGCATTTCTAAAGCACTATATTTTAAAAACCTACTAAATATCCATTATTAACATTCACTTCAGTTTGCTTTGCAAAACAAAAAAAAAACAGACTTTGGCGTAATGTAATGGAATTGCTATCTTCCTCAAGAGATAATTACCTCAGAGATAATTAAAATTGAAACTAAAATCATTGTACAAACAACATCAGATTACTTTTTCCACATTATGAGCTTGCTTAGAACACACACTAATACATTTAATTATTGCTGAAATAAATTGATTCTTTGTACCTTTCGTAGGATGATTTTATGTAGCAATGTGCAAATATATCAAAGCAGATACAGCCAAAGCATCACCGGCCCCAACAGTATCAACCGTTGTTTACCTGCAACATAGCTTCCCTGCTACTTGTGCTCTACTATTGGGCCTCTGCCGCACTAGGGTATTTGGGGCCTTGTGCTCTATTACTTCATGGGTGGCACACGGCCCCATTATAGTGATGTTTTGTCCATATGGAACTATGGCCTGCATGAAAAAACTCAGTGCATGCCCTATTCCGATTTGCATCACAGATGCAAAGTATGACATACTAATGCCTGTCTATGTGTCCTGTCCATGTAAATCTGACAGTGCACGGATAGGTCTCTGTGTGCTGTCCAATGCAAGTTGCACCCAAGTCTGTCAGGCACAACTCGCGCACATGGAAAGTGTGCACCTGGCCTTACACAACAAATGCTCTATGTCAATGGTGATATAGTCAGAGGCATAATTTAAAGATCCAGGGTCCAACTGCAAAATCTGTAAAAATGGTTCCCACCAACCATGTGACGTTATAACAGTTGTATGTTCTTATGTGTCTTAAGGGCCCCTTCAGGCACCAAGGCGACTGCTTCTTATGTGTCAATTTCTCTGTTTTTTATTAAAAGCCAGCAATAAAACGCATTTCAGGGTTTAACCCGTTCTTCAGTTAAGCTGGGACAAGAAAGAAAAGATCCAAACTCTGGTATGGCTGTACCAGCAGTGGTGCAAATGGTGGGAGCCCCAATGGGTAAGGGTGCGTAAGTACCCATCCCAGCTTAACTGAAGAAGGGGTTAAACCCTGAAAAACGTTTAATTGCTTGTAAGCAGGGGTTCCCAGACAAAAAAGATGAAGAAACTGCTGTTAGAGTTGAAAAATTACTTCCTATATTAAGTAATAGTTGCACCGAGTTTAGTGAGCGGTCCTTGTTAAACAGGGGTTACCGTATCTTGAACGGCCGCTCTAATACCTTGCATCAACAGTATGACCGTACTTCTCACATAAAATCTTTGATGTTCTAGAATATCTGGTTTCTCTGTTACACTCTGCTACACAGGAGGATGCTTGCTGGTCTTGAGATTTGACTGGTTATTTATCTGATGGCAAGACAAGGGCAACCATAGACAAAGGGGCTTCCCCGGACTTCACGTTACACAAGATGGGGCAGCAGAGGATCCCTCAGTGTCATTGGCCCTAGTTCATAACTTTCATCCTCAAACCCAACCATCCACCCCTTCAAAGCCTGATTGGCGGTCGGCTCAGCCTGCAAATAAAGATCTGATTGGTGCATGGCACTCTAAAAACTCCCTTACATGCTGGCTTTTAACCCGTTAATGACACAAGATGCACAGTTACGTCCTGTATGTTCGGGGTTTGTATGGAGAGGAATTGGGATCCGGTCACACTGCATAAAATGCAGGTTCCAGCTGATGCCTGCCAGCAACAGCCGCGATCAACGTGAATGCGGATCAGAGCTATTAACTCTTTAAATGCTGCTGTCACTTCTGACAGCTGCATTTAAATCCTCCATTTGAAGTTTGGGGGTTCCCAACTTCAACCACCACCTCCCCCCACGATGTGATCGCAAGGTGACGTTTGGTTGCCATGGCAGTCTGGGTCTTCTGAAGGCTTCCACACTGCTATGGCTGATTGCCCACCTCGCAAATTCAAGTTCCCCGTGTGGAGTAAAAAATAAATGTAAAATTAGTAAAAAAATAAAAGGAAGTAAATATAATTTAAAAAAATCAGAACAATAAAAAACAAATATATTTGGTATCCCTGTCCGTAAAAGTCCAATCTATCAAAGTAATGGATTTTTTTTGTTTCAAAAGATAAGCTAATGGCATTTTATAGGTTTAACATAAGCTAAGTTGTTGCAAAAAGTCATCAGCTCAAGTTAAACTTTGCTATATTTGTAGCCTTATTGGCCATAGAAACCGGTCAGAGTTTAGATTTAATGTCTTGAGCTGCTCTGGAAAAATCAAAATTGCTCAGTGATTGGTTTCTACTGGCACTGGCATAACTGTAGGGGATGCAGGGCATGCGGTTGCACCCGAGCCCAGCTGCCTTAAGGGGCCCATAAGACCTCTCTTCTCCATATAGGGAGCCCAGTACTATGAATAAAGCATTATAGTTGGGGCCCTGTTACAGGTTTTGTATTAGGGGCCCAGGAGCTTCAAGTTATGGCTCTGAGTTAAGGGGGTTAAGAGAAATTGGGGGGGGGGGGGGCAAAGATAAACTTTTGCACCTGGGCCCATGAGCCTTTAGCTACACCCCTGTATGTCACCATTGTCCTACTGCTAGTACTTTGGCACCTAATCTCCAGAACAAAGTAATGCTAGGATAGTGTTCTGCTCCTTCATTTCCTGTGGGCTTGACTCATCTTATTCTGGGCATCTGAATGATCAGTCATTGACTATGATGGGCCAACCATGCAAACTCCAAAGAACAATCGAGTGGAGCCAATAGGAGCCAATTTTCCTGGCACCATTGCTTCTTCGTATTTTTGATTGGTGGAGGTAACAGTGGTTAGGCCTCCACCAACCTAATGTTAGTGGCATTTCCAAGTGATCTAATGATGTCTGGTCTGAGACAACCGTTTAATAAAGTTGTTCATTGTTAGGAGAGTTTTGTTAAATATCCCACAATGTATTTCGTTTTTGGAAAGTTTCAGCCTTGGGTTTCAGTTGTCTTTAAAAAGAAAGGACCAAAAATGAAAAACAAAACAGAAACTTCAAGTTACACCTCTGGCTACTGGTATAAAGTTTTGATAACTGTGACCTATATTCCTTGCCTAAATACTTATACTTAATGAAAATAAAATGATTACATGATGCATAACCTTTAAAGTTGGATTGTACATTTGTATGGTACACCTCCTGCCTTACAGGAGTTCTTTGTACTTCCTATAATGGATGTTTGTTTTTTTCTCTATTCTGTCTACCAATTTAAACAGAAAATCATTGTTGGCCGCAG
Organism: Eleutherodactylus coqui; assembly: GCF_035609145.1. Lineage (NCBI taxonomy): Eukaryota > Metazoa > Chordata > Amphibia > Anura > Eleutherodactylidae > Eleutherodactylus > Eleutherodactylus coqui. The sequence goes on from NC_089844.1 coordinate 113,532,916, forward strand.
CATTATAATAGAAGGACGAGGATCAGCACTAATTAGAAATGTAATTACTTTTTTTTAAATGCCTGATGATCATTTAAAAAAAAAAAAGCATATTGTCAAAAGTGGAACTTCTCTATAATTTGTCAGATCAGTTTTAAACACAATTGGCTGTTTGTTTTCCTGGCTTGAAGAGACAATAATGTCACTGAAGACAAACAGCTGATGAGACTGGAATGGGTGTCTGTCAACTAGTCTATATACAATATATCTTCTGTTAACAATCAGTCCTACTCCTTGTGTGTGATTATGACTGTGGGTGTCTGTGACTTTGGAAATGCATTGCGTTATCATGTACACCCTGGGATTGCATGGCAGCACAAATATAAATGTGATGCTATTTATTTGTGATGTCCAGTATATGTCTTCATATTATAGAGGCTCGCATAAGATCACAGCACTTCTTATCATATCCGATATACTGTAACACATGGACTACAGCCTGATAAGTGAATATTGGATCTCTGGTTAGAACAGATAAACGTGTTTCTGTAGACAGTACAAGTTGTTTTATACAGTATAAAAATTGCAAGATAGTTATTAGAAATTTCACAGTTGATACATAAAGTCTGCGATGAATTAGATTGGCTCAGATCTTTGAAAATTGATGGAAAATACAATTTTCAAAAAAAAGTTATTTAGCTCTGATATCTACGTGCAGAAAAAATATAGTTTGATACTCAAAATGAGGTTAAACCTAAAATAGTTATTAAACATAAATAAAATGTAAATATTATTAATAATTCCTATTAACAATTATTATTACTTAATGGTTACAAGTAGAGATGAGCGAGCATACTCGCTAAGGGCAATTGCTCGATCGAGCATTGCCCTTAGCGAGTACTTGCCCGCTCGGGAGCAAAGATTCGGTTGCCGGCGGCGGGCGGGGAGCAGCGGGGAAGAGCGGGGAGGAATGGAGGGGAGATCTCTCTCTCCCTCTCTCCCCCCTGCTGACTGCCGCAACTCACCTCTCACCTGCGCCGGCACCCGAACCGTTGCTCTCGAGTGGGGAGATACTCGCTAAGGACAATGCTCGATCGAGCAATTGTCCTTAGCGAGTATGCTAGCTCATCTCTAATTACAAGCTAATATATGACTCATGATTAATAACACTGTGCAACACAATTTTTGTAACAGATGAGCAGATAGGTGGCTTATAGTAACTTTAGTGCGCTGAATTCAAATATGATATCCGTCTTTTCTGCCACGTTAGGTTTTCCAATTATGGGGAATAATGTAATCTAATTGCCGTTGTACTTTATTTTTTGGAAATACCCCTATACAATTAGTCCAGTCGGCTCGCTATTAACCTTGCTTAATAAAAAGAATAACAAAAGTGAATGCGCAACTATTTCATAATCTCTCTTGTACAGTGCACTAACTGAACACTATAAGGGTAGGTTTGTGTAACATATAAGGTATGTTTCAACGTGGCGGAAACGCTGCGGATCATCCACCAGTAAATTGTAATTAACCACTGATCTGTAAGAACATAGTTCATTAAACTGGGACTATTTTTCAAAATTTAATAAGAATATGGCTGATTGCCGCGGATGTCTGAACAACCCAGACAATTTCTGCTATGTCTGCAGACAGTTCACAACAAAGACATAGCAGAGGAATATAACATCCTTGGTAAAGTGCACCGATCACAAGTATTTGGAAATAAAGCTTGGTGACCAAGATAAGAAGTGGCACCGCCATCATCTGTGTGTCATGTAACACTCATCTCACACAGTGGCTGAAAGGCAAGAGTAGAATGTCAGTCACGATTACGATGGTATGGCGAGAACAAAGAGACCACCATACTGACTGTTATTTCTGCATAATTAATACCAAAGGTTTCTTCTGCAATAAAACATGTGCCTCTTGTTGCCAGATTATCTATTCCTGATCCAATTGAAGGGTTGTTATTGGCCTCTGGCTGGGCAGCTTCCCTGAGGGTCACTTACTACTGAGGCCACTATGGGGGTCACTATTACTACTGAGGCCACTATGGGGGTCACTATTACTACTGAGGCCACTATGGGGGTCACTATGACAGCTGGGGCTACTATAGGGGTCACTTTTAGAGCTAATTCCCTGGACGTAAGTACATTTCAGTAAGTGTCTGCTTTGGCGTGTTCAAGAGCCCCACTGATTAGCGGATGAGAAGCTTCTGCAGAGGGCTGAAATGCTCAGAATGGCTATCGTAGCGCAATGTCTTGGTCTGGTATTGCAGTTCCCTCCAATTGAAGTCAATAAGACATCCCTCATATGTACGTTGTTTTGCTGCATTTTACCTTTGGTTTCAGACGCAGCGATGCTGCAGCCGACGCCGGCATTTAGCCTTCCTTATCATTGATGAGGAGCGCTAAATGCTCAAAAATAGTCATTCGAGCGGCTGTATAAAAGGCTCCATCGAAAACAATGGGAGCCTCTGAACGCTGTAAAAAGTGGCGTGTGTGAGGAAGGCCTTAGACAGCTGCAATCCCAAACTGGATGACAGCACTATTGATAACATTCTGGCCATCTGCAGATGATTCTAATCAGCTGATTGGTGGGGGACCTTATGTGACTGATCTGCTATTGATGACGTATCCTAAGAATAAGCTTTATCCTGAAAATTCACTTTAATATGTACACCTGACACCTTTAAGCATTATTTTTTAAGATAGAAAAATTGCAGTAACTAATTTACAAAACCCACCAGCAATTGAGTCTAGGGGCCCTTTGACATGAGACAACCTGTTTGGCACAGATGCCAAACATGTCATCCCAGTGATGATCATTCTTTTGCTTTTACACAGGAACGATCATCACTCAGTGAATGGAGGTGTAACAAGATGGAGAAAATTTTGGCCAGTCCACCTCCATTTACAGTAAACAGGCCATCAATAAACGACTGTCTGTTTACACGGGCCAATTGTCATTCAGTTTTTATGCATGCATAAATAGAACGAGACTGGATAGCAGACGCGGGTGTAGTAGGCATGCAGGTCACTAGACAGTAGTTAGGATAGCCAAGAGTCATTATCAGGAAGTCTCAGGTCACAGTACAGATGGAGGAGGTGGGTAGTGTTGTTGGGAGGAAAACCAGGAGTCATTATCGGGAAGACTCAGGTCGCTTATTATGGAGGAGAAAGGAGCTTGATCATGGCTGTACGCAAAATAATTGCACACTGGTGCAGTGGCAGGGTCAGGCTTTTATAATGTACCTGATAAGAAGCAAGGTGGCGCCAGCCCAGGGAGGCAGGAACTAGCTTAACAAGAGCATGGAACAAAGCTAGGTTCAGCAGGGGAGCTTGTCCAGCAAGCTGGATAGTTCACTGGGAAGAGACACTATCTGGAGTCCTATAAGAGAACGGATTATTGTATGCCGTTCAGTCTGTGCACGCATTTAGACTAAATGACAATCGTTCAGATTCTTCTTGGATGCATGAATCTTAATGATTTATCGGCCCATGTAATAGGGACATTGGTGATGTAGCTTTAAATATCTGGTGCATTGAATAATTTCTTGTCTTTCTAACATCTATATCCTGGCTATAGGAGCAGATCTTTAAAACAATGTATACTTTTTATGTTATCAAGTCCAGGTATATTTCTAGCCTGGATGAATGTGCTGCCATTATAAAAGCCCTGTATATTACAGGTAGATTATTTAGTTCCTTGCATGTTCATGGCCTGCATGGGATTCTGTTATGTTTTCTTCAGAAGATCTTTGTATTTCTCATCAGAACCATAAATTATTTCACTGACTGCTCTATCTCGGCTTTGTTTCAGTGTTTTGGCAGTAAACCTAAGATGGATGGCTTCTTTTCCTGAAGCAGTTTGAATATATGCATTAGAAATTGCAGAGGCTGGTGTTACTGAATACCAAATAGTGTTAGGGAAGGATACACCTTTGTAGAAACAGCTTTGTTGGTAGGAAATCTCTCTTAATCGTAATATAATCATATAATATGGTACCTTAAGTATGGTTTATGGTATAATAAAGGGGTTATCCAGGGCGACAGAATCTTTACCCGGACATGCAATGTCAGAACCTGCCTTTTCAGCCCAGTTCTGTCACCGGTTCATGTGGTTTGGACTCTATCTCTGCTCATTACATCTTCAGAGGACCATGACGAATGAAGCACAGAGTCCATACCATACAACCCGGTGTCGGAACCAAGTCAGGATATAGTGGTTCCAACCTTACAGGTTTATGTAAGTATTCTGTCTCCCTGGGCAACCCCTTTAAGAGTTTGGTATCACAAGTTACTAGGTCTCCAAAGAATGCTTAAGAAAACTAATATTTTAATCAAACTTGTGATAGTATGAACTATTTATGAGTAAACTTCTCACAAGTTTAGTTCGGCCGATTAGCCGAATTTGGGCAAAAAGTTCATTTTGGACCAAATTAATTGGAACAGAACCAGAAAAACGTAACATCACCAGTACCTCTAAAAACCGGTGTATAACTTTGTCTAAGAGTCATAAAAGCACTGTAGAAGAATGTGAAGAAGAAGAAGAGGAAGGAGAAGAGAAAGAGGAAGAAGAAAAGGAAGAGTAAGAAGTTTTAGTGGGTTTGGCTGAGATATACTAAGCAAGGTATTGGTTCACACCGAATTGAAATTTTAGCAAGGTTTGACTGTTTCAGTTTCCTTAACATTAATCTGAATTGTGATTTCAGGACAATATGGACATAGGAAATTACTATGATAATAAGCCTAAATGTAAGAAAACAATGACAAAGCCATATACACAGAACTTGTACTGTGCAATGGCACTCAGTGTACTTATGGTTCCATATAACAGAGCCTTAAATACTCTGTGATATCGTATGATATGCCCATACCGCACCAAATTCTTCATACCTCCGTTATACAGCATGTGAGGATGCCATGATGTTTATTCTCATGGATTCCATATGACCCACATTATGGATCCATGAATTTCTATGGGTCCTATATTATGGATCCGTACACCATAGATTTAAAATATGGCTATGTGCCTAAAGCTTTACTCTTCCGCATGACAACTTTCTAAACATTACAAGTGTAGTAAATATTGCCTCATATGCTAACTAAACAATGGTTGTCCATGAAGGCCTTTAGTCACTTCTGTTTTCTATTGACATCGGTTTTTTATGCATAGAGTAGAGGGTGATTGAGTCATTGTACTCAGGAATGGAAAATATGTTTTAATGATTTAGTATTTTATTTTTCTTTCATGTTATTTTTATACTGATATTATGCAATTTCTGGTAATGAAGAGAAATGCTGACTACTAGCATAACCATTATACTTTTTTACTATGTGATTTTAGTTTATGAGCATCAATTCATTTGTTATTCATGTCCATGAATAAGGCATTACAAAAGAGCTTATAATAGAGGTTAATTTTCCTAATAAGCCATACACATGTCAAAATTGTGCACAGAGCCTGTACGGCTACATATTAGGGAACTGTAGTTACTCCATGTATGGCCATGCGGTGCCTTCATTCTGCACCATATTCTCTCCTAGAAGCAATACCTCTGTCATATGGCAGAGTATGGATTATGCCATGTATAAAATTGCATGTTGGATTTTTTTGTGCTTATTTTAATGCTATTCTGCGTTCAAGAGAGAAATACAAACATATATTTTAGGTGGTGATCACACTGCTAAAAATTTTTATGCAAAGAATACTGTAGTATGCAGTAGAAACCACAACAGAACCCAACAGGCACCTAGTGACTTATAACAGGGTCTGTTGGGATTGTTTTTAGGTTTTTCACTGCATGGATCCATTGCAGAAAACTAGGTCAAACATGAACAGAGCCTATTTTAGCATATACTTTAACCACTGGTGAAGCACAAGTATCACAATGTTCTGGTTGGTTACGCCCCAGTAGATAAAGCTTGAGAAACTCTACCGGCATTGCTATCCACTTGTCCACATCTGTTCCATGGTGAAGTGACAGCTGCGTTTGCCTTGTCTCACGGCTGATTCTTGGCTAATATTTGACTATGCACAATGCACCTGCTTTCTTAAAGTTACAGCGTGCGCCAAACAGTTACTACCCAACCAATAGCTGAGCATGCTTGCCTTGTGATGCATATAATCAAAGTATATTTCACCTACACATTCCCCCCAAAATGAGGTTTCTAATGTGCTGTTAACTGTGCAAGTGTACATTGTATATTGACTTGGCTTGCTGATCGGATCACTACCTGCTTTAACACATGCCTGTGTAACTGCTGTCAGGGTGTGCTGCTGGGATCTGTTGTACTACTAATTGAGCTGGCTGGGTGTGGTATTCTCCAGCAGCTAATCTGCTTTAGTCTGCAGCACATATAAACCCAGCTCCTGTCAGTGTTTCTCTTGTGTTCAGGGTTAGCAGTCATGTTACTTCTGTTTGCTGTGTGACTTGTGTCCTGTTGTTTGTCCCATACAGCTTGCTGTATGACTTGTGTCCTGTTGTCTGTCCTATACAGCTTGCTGTGGGACTTGTGTCCTGATGTCGGTGCTGTTGCAGCTTGCGGTGTAAACTGTGTCCGGTGCCTCTGGACTCCTGGTTAGTGTAGGGACTAGCGGTATAGCCAAGAGCCGTAACGTGGCCCACTAGCTTCCATATTTTGATCAAAATGTTAACTAATAACTTGTATTTAAAGCTTATCATCTGCTACTAGTGTTTGCTGCTGTATGGTGTGATTCTGGCTCTGTGTGTCCGCTTACGCTGTCCAGTTGTCCCTGTCATGGTGGCATCTTTATGTGTCCCCTGGGTGCGTGGTTCCTAGGAGCAGCAAGGGCCCAGATCCAAAGACCACTGGGCCGCCCTTTATAGGGGCGATGTCCCCGCTGAGGTAGATCTGTGTCACCAAGCCAAGTAGTAGACAGTTAGAGGTGTAAATCTGTGGTAGTTCCTCATGTTCCCTATCCCTCTTGAGCACGTTCGTGTGGGCCCTGTGCTTATTCTCCCACACGAACGTAACAACTGCATTGACTGTCTGACTCTGTCTGCTCTATACTTAACTGAATAAAATTGTGTCATAGCGCTGATAGCACTGTGACTTCCTGGTTCCCTGCCAGGAGCAGGGTGATGTCAGCATGATGCCTCGGACCCACGTGGTACGCCAGGCTATCATTCAGTCTTGGCCCCCGAAGGAGTAACATCTCTCTCTGGTTCAAGTACTGATAGGCTGGTTGGGTTGTCTTTTAACTCAGTCAGCCCATCAGTGGTTAATGTATGGCATATAAGCTGGCTTCTTAGCTCTAAAGGTGTCCCTTATACTGATAGCGTACTGGTCAGATGCTGTGCCATAAAATTCTCTGTTATTGTATTCAGACATCTTTGTGGTTCATAAGAGGTTTCAGTCAGCTTGGTTCTAAGTTTTACTTTAATCTCCGAAATTTAGAGTTAAGTAATACAAGCCGCCAGTGAGTCTCGAACTGATTCCTAGGCACTCTCCATTAGTGGACTCGCCTTTTTCAGGGACCAGTCCGGTTGGGGCAGTTCTGGTATACTTCTTCGTATCTCGCTATATTTAGTTTTAGTTTTCTTATTTATTCTGAAAATAACCTGTATTACATGCCATTGGTTTAACCAAGTCTTTGTGTACAAAACTTGTCACCCCTGGTTGAGTACATTAGTCATACAAGTTGTGACATTTTGTCTCTATGAGTCTGTACCTCACATCCGGATACTACCGTATCTAAAAATCACTAGTAGTTGGCATCAAAAACCACCTCTGGAATTTGCCTAAGGGATCTTTGTTTGTAATATCCATGCCTCCATAATGGGCATTTTAAAACGCACACTTCCTTAGACACTGCCGCTAGTTTAGTTCTCAGCTAAATGTATTCAAAAGCCTGAGGTTAATTTGTGAAAACTTTACAAGAAGTAGACCCTATGGTGAAAAGTTTGGCCACTTGTAGACCCTATGGTGAAAAAGTTTGGGCACTTCTGTTCTTCCATAGATAATTTTAGGATTTTCAATCCTGGAACTGCAAGATATTGGAGAAGCATCAAGTGGTCATATAGATTAGATCTGTAACTGTATCATCCACTTGTGTCTGACCTAACACATTAGCATGTAACAGCCCATGAATGACAATGACATATCCATAATAAGACAACAAATAACAACTTGCTTTTGCTCTATGAAGTTTGTTCCTTTTTTTTCTTGTTCTTTTTCTACATGGCTGAATAATTCCTGATCTATTTCCCAGGGATTGTTTCTCTTTGCATTGTAACAGAGCTTAGCAGTAGGTAGACGATTTTACCTTAATAAGCAGGATGTCGCTGCATGTCTCCCGAGTGCTACTATTCTGTAATAAGTCAGTGAAGATCTGCTAGAGGCGGCTAAGTAGCTGCATAAAACAAACTGGCAAAATTAAGTAGAAATGGAAGAATATTGTGAATATGATCAAGAATAGCTGACTTCATTCTGTTATCAAAATGCAAGCTTCATATTCAATGGAAATAAATCTGCAACTTATATATTTACTCTTTACTCCAAAGATAACATAAAAATACCCATAATGCATTGTTCACCAAAATGATCAGTTTGCTGGTTTTTCAAGCCATAAATATTGACCCCCCTCCCCCAACAAGATTCAAATGGGCATAAATAACAAACAGTACTAAACTTACCATTGTAATAGCACACCAGTGCAGAGGTCTCATCCTGTTTACTGCACATCATCCTCACCCTAATGTGTCTTCTACAATACTTGAATCCAGCAGCCAATTGTTGGCTGTAGCAGTGATGTTATGGCATCTCTGCGATAAAGAATTTGCTTCTGACGTCACCTGTTGTATATGTAACCCTCTTTGGGGGGGTATGAATACTCCCCCACCCCCTTCCCCACACACAATATGGTTGACACTAACCTGTATGGAACAAGCAGATCTAGAACCTTCATTGCATTGAAGAATGGGAGTGTAAATGAGTTTTGCCAGTATCTCCTACCAGGATAACACCTCCAAATGTAATAGAGGGTCTCTTCCTGCGAATTAAGTATGAATAACAATAAACAGATATATCAAGAACCACTATTCAGAATACACAACATCAGTAAATGTACAGAAATACCAATAAAGGTTTTAACCATAACTTTATAGGCATATAAATGGCTGCAGCACATATATAAAGCGCAGAAGACCTGTGCAGCCGAGCATGCCGGAGCGGCCCCTTCAGTGCAAGCGCGTCTAATCCAGGGAGAAGAAGGCTTCGGTCGGAGCCATGGAGACGGGGACGCCAACACCGGAGGGGGTAAGTGTATAACTTCTGTATGGCCAATATTTAATGCACGATGTACATTACAAAGTGCATTAATATGGCCATAAAGAAGTGCTTAACCCCACTTGCTTTTGCAGGACAACTCCTTTAAGGTTATATTAGCCCCCACTCTGAAAAGAGTAATAAAATGAGAATATATTTTGTAATGTGAAAATGAGTGGTCGGAGGGGCAGGAATCAAGATGTTATATAGGATTAAAATAAAAGAGTCTGTTCTTTTTTCTAGAAACAGTGAAACAGTGCCACTCCTGTTGTGTCTTGTTGCAGTCAAATAAATTAGACTGAGTTGCAATATCAGGCACAACCTATAGTCAGAAGTGGCACTGGTCATTTTTCTAGCCTCATAAAGCATATTAAAATTGTATTTCTTCACACCTAAGTTAATATGAACTTTTTACTGTGAACATCACCAACATCTTTCCACAATGCAATGATTTAAAATCTACAGAAATCACACAGTTTTTGCAGCTGGGTTTATTTTATATTTGAAGATTCCCTAGACCCCCGACTTAACACCACTCAGAGACACTCAAAGGATTTACAAGACTGTGGTGCTGCTGAGACGCACACACTGAATTCTCCGGTGTATCTTGGAAGACCTAAGTTGAAAGTGAAAACAGGGTCAAAACACACAAGCTTTAATGAGAAAGTCTTCAAGTAGGATTGATATCGCTCTGTACATATAGTAATACCGCCAGCTGCATCCTGAGATATATACGCATCTCTTCAGCTGATACATCACACATGATATGTGGTACCTTTGTCACATACCAAGAGTACCAGGTCCATTACAACCGGCATAAGATATACTTTTATGAATCCCCATAAGTGCAGCAGAAGTGTAACAATATAAGTATAAATCAACAGAATAATATTGAACTTTCAGAGAAATTGTGCAATAATACAGCACTGTGTTCCTCTACAGCCTCAGGATAATATATATTACTGTCATCTTTATACTGTTTTTTCAGCAGCTGGTAATTTACTCCCCTTGTAATTGTATATTTCCCTATGGACTTACAAGGTTAAAAGTTCCAGGAATTCTCTTCTATCCGCATATTGGAGGTCTATATATTAAATTAACTATGGCTGATGCCGTCACAATTTTTTGTAAATATGGAGGAAAAGTAAATTGCTTTGGAAGATAGCCCTTCATGAGGGTGGATTACGGGCAATTGAACATTTTATTGGACAGAGGGTGATGTAATCAATTTCTGATTGAATTGTTGGAATTCATTCTGACATACAACGTCTTCCTTTTTGACTATCACTTCTTCCACCAGCTTAAGGGGACTGCGATGGGGAGCCCTTGTGCCCAATCGTGTACTAATCATTACTTGGGCTGGTGGGAGGAAAAGTTTATTTTTTCCAAGACCCCTGGAGTTTGGACTCCTAAGATTGTCCTTTGGCTTAGATACGTATATTGATAATGTAGTCATTTTATGGACTGATATTGTGGTATCGTTCAGTGCTTTTGTTGATTACCTTAACAATAATGATTTGGGTTTAAAGGTGACTTCAGACATGCAGGAGACATTGATCTCCTTCCTCAATTTGATTATTAAAAAACTGTTGATGGCTATCTATCCTCCACCATCTTTCGCAAACCAATAGCAACCAATGGCTTATTGTCCTGGATTAGTCACCATCCTTCACCTTTGAAAAGGGGGATCCCTTCTCCAGTGAGACAGATTGCTGATAAATTGCAGAGAAGATTTTTACAACAGGACTATCCACAGGACACGATTAATAGGGCAGATGTTTTAGTATGTATTTGGAAAGAAAAAGGAAGATTTGCTGGTACCCTGAGTGTGAATTGACTGGGGAGCAGATCAAAGTGATAGGCACCTTCAACACTGCGGCACATAAAATTTGATCTATTCTGGAACACTATTGTGAGGTCCTACGGGGAAATACTGATATCAAGGCGTCTCTCTGATAGACCTTTGATAACGTTGTGGTAAAAATTTGAGAGATAGATTAGTCAAGAGTCAGCTTGTTCCAAAAATTTATTCTATGTGCTTGATACTAGAATCATAGAATGATAGAATGCTAGAGTTGGAAAGGACCTCCAGGGTCATCGGGTCCAACCCTCTGCTCAATGCAGGATCACTGAATAATTCCAGGCAGATGTCTGTCCAGCCTCTGTTTGAAGACTTCCATTGAAGGAGAACTCACCACTTCCTGTGGTAACCTGTTCCACTCATTGATCACCCTCACTGTCAGAAAGTTTTTTTCTAATATCTAATCTGCGTTTCCTTCCTTTCAGTTTCATCCCATTGCTTCTAGTCTTTCCTTGTACAAATAAGAATAGGGTTGATCCATCTGCACTGTGACAGCCCTTCAGATATTTGTAGACAGCTATTAAGTCTCCTCTCAGCCTTCTTTTTTGGAAGCTACACATTCTCAGATCCTTTTACCATTCCTCATAGGATTTGCAGACTGTTCACCATCCTGGTGGCTCTTCTCTGAACTTGCTCCAGTTTGTCTAGGTCTTTTTTAAAGTGTGGTGGCCAGAACTGCACACAGTATTCCAGATGAGGTCTGACCAAGGAAGAGTAAAGGGAGATTTGATTTAATTTGGAAGCACAATGGTCATTTGGAGTACAGATATGACAGAACTGCATATTGCTTCACATGATGATATCCTATAGAGACCTCTCACATGAGATCTAAGAGAAGGAAAGGGTGGAGCAACTATTAAGGATGTGATCAAAATAGTACAATAGTTTTTGTATGATAGTTATTAGGGTGTTGCCAGTCCAATTGCCACCATCGTGGGTAACAGGGCATAAAATGTGCTAGAAACGAAAAAAAAAAAGAAAATAATAAATGGTAGGCACAACCCTTATAATGTAAGGCACATTTAAACAAAAGGATTAACTTGGTTCTTCTTTATTCATTGATTGTTTAACAGCTAGCGCATATGACACATGTTGGGGGTACAATACAGAGATGTTTTGGGAGAAAAATTGGCGGTTCCACAACGCTATTGCAACCACCTATTCTGTCCCGTGTGTAAGGTCCCTCAAGGGATTGAACCAGGATTCACATTTATCACCGATCCACAGGATAGGTGATAGACATCGGATTGGTAGGGATCTCACCACTGAGAAGTGAAAAAAAGGGAATTGGGGTACAACCCCTTTAACATTAATCTTAAGGAGTATGTGAACGTTTGCAAAATTAAGCAGCTTGGCAAACTGTCTTAAGAAAGTAAATGCGCCCAGTTTTGGGCACACATTTCACTAGAAAACTATCTTACATGATTTGCCCTACATTTATGACTACTTAGGCTACTTGCACATCGATGATATTTATGTATAATATTTTAAATAAAAAATTGGTCCAAAAATTGGACAGACATAGCACCAATTCATTTGAATGGGTATATACTCATGGGCTTTTTCTTACTTGGGAGAACGTTAGAGTAAAAAAAATTGTAGCATGTTTTACTTTTGTTTCATTCTCGGACGAAAATAGCACATTGACATGTATGGGGTCCCGTACATCGGACAGCACATGAACAAGATGTGTGTGGGTTGTCCATTCTAACTTGCACTCAAGAATCTCAGGCACAACTTTTTTCAGTCTTTGTGCATGTAGCCTTATAGAGTCTTTTTTACCCCTGTATCTAAAAAAGTGTGTGGTTTGCAGAAAAGGGGAATTATCTAAATGTGACATAGTACACCAAAATTTGGATGCAAAAACTTGTGTAAAGTAAGCTAATGAATTGGTTATGTAAAGTTAGACAGAAGTGTCTAAAGGCCCATTTACACGGAACAATGATCGCTCAAAAGCGATCTTTTGAGCGATAATCATTGCGTCTAAATGAGCGGCCATCATGTACTTTTCGTGCACTGCTAGTTGATCGTTAAATTTAAGCCAGCCTAAAAATCATTGTGCAGTCTTATCAGGACCGCACAGTGAGTTTTCTGTGGGTAGTGCTGATAGCATTGTTTCAGCTTTTAACCCGTTGGAGAACAAAGGAGTTGAATGCAGATAAGAGACCTCCAACTATTAACTGCATTCAGCTAAGGCTTCATTTGCAAGCTAATAAGCTATTAAGTAGCTGAGTAGCTACTTAATAGTTTATGCAAAATGATCGCTCAAAGCTGTCACTCAAACTGTCGTTTGAGTGATTTTTGAGCGAAAATGGGCCTTAAGAGTCATAGTGATAAATCTCATACATTTTAAGATTATCTAGTCTAAATTACACTACTGGCCACTTTTAGAAAATCTAAAGAAAAAGAAAAAGCAATGCAGATTACCATCCAAAAAATAAATAAAAAAAAGGATATATCAAATTATACAAAAATTCTGTAATTTTTGACTACATATTCCTGATATTGTATACAGCCTGTAATATATATATATATATATATATATATATATATATATATATATATATATATATATATATATATATATATATATATATATAGGCACTTCTGTTCAGCAAACATTAAGGTCATGTTCACATCAATGGTAGAATTTCTGGGACTTGGCACATGCTGGCACCATTCAGCATTTTCTCAAACAAAATAGCGCGGCATGCTCTGCTATTTCATTTGTGACAAGAACAACACTTCTCCATATAGTTGTATTATCTAGTTACTTTAAAAATGTTGCAACTAATTCACTTGGTGGCAGGAGCAGTTAAAAACATATTAAATGAGTTGACCACTTTGTACAATTTGTTTTTATTAGAAAGTTCCTCTGAAAAAACATAGGGCGTCTGCTGAGACCCTTAGTTATCAGCTGGATTTTGTTATGGAGCCTAGAAACAAGTTTCAAATTTCCTACATCGCCACCATAGGTGAAATAAAGTAGCACAGAATTCCTATTGATGATCAGTAGGCTGCCTGCGTAAAGCATAGATATCCTGGGTCCTCCAAAGAGATGCTCATTGTAGCTGCTCTCTACTATGCTTAGTAAATGAGGGCCCTTAATGATGAACTCCCCTATGGTAACTCTAAATGCCCTAACAGAGTATTTGAAAATGGAGATTCTAAATCAGATAACCCCCTTTAAACTCCCCATTGTTGATATTGTTGACCTTAAATCTTGTTACCGTTTATACAAGCCCATGGTCTACAAATGGAAGATGAACTAAAGACTTAATCCCCGTGGCTGTCCTACTGTTACAATGACAGCCGGAGTCGTTCCAACTATAACAATTTATTAAGGAATTGCTATCTATGAAAATTGAAACAACCTTCAAACCAGAGTGTACAAAAAAAACAAGTCACTACCCAGCAATAATTAGAAATCCTCCGATGTCCTTAAGGACTTCAAGAAGTTTGGAATTCATTAGTGACTCTTAAGAAGTTCATAGTATCACTCCTAGTCATACAACCTGACATTTATGACACTAAGAATGATATGTTTAATAACCAGCTAAGATTTCAGATTCTCAGAAATAGTTTCCTATCTTTACAACAAAAGCAAATCTCTAAGGCTGCATTAATTGAACTCTTGGCCACCAAGCTACCGTTTCTTGTTGCCTGGAATGTCATTCTCATTAACGGAGACGATATGTTTGCTAACATTACAAAAAACCCATTTATTTAGGGCACTGTAAGTCATTGAGATGAAGAACAATTATCACTATATAAACAAATCTAATTTTATTGCTGGTCTCTTGGTCGGGCTATGAATGCAATTACTTTAGTTTATTTTTAAATGTGTGCTTAATTGCATCAATTACCAACAACATAGATCTACAATTTGTAATCCTCTCCAGTGTACAGTGACTTTCTCTAAACAGATAAGTAGATAACTAGTCACTGTACATTGGAGAGGATTACAAATTGGATGGATTGATGGATGGATGGTTAACTCTCTGCCCATCTATTGTAATAACAAACATCTATCTGAGCGATTTTCAATCCAAGTGCTGTGAGAACCTGCCGGGGTGTTGAGACATACGTGTGCTCCAGTGAATTTTTTTTTTTTGAAGGTCAAAAAAAATATTCTATCTGCATTTAGCATATACGTCATACACTAGGCAAATATGTTAAAAGTATCACCCTTGACGCTGCCCACCCGAGCTAAGCACTCCAGAGGCGAGTGGAGGAGCATGGCTTTTACTCTGTTATTGAGCTTCACTGTCAGCACTGTCATCTTTCTTCTACTGTGATTAGCATAGATATGAAACACTTTGCAGATGTGATTACTGCGCTCTGATGTCAAGCTCTGGATAGGGTGGGCGGAAATGGTGGTCGGATACCTGGATTACTGTGCTGTGGGGGGAAGTGGTGAAGTTCTGGCTGTGATTACTACAGGCAGGGGCGTAACTATAGAGGATGCAGGGGATGCGATTGCATCCAGGCCCAGGAGCCTTAGGGGGCCCATAAGGCCTCTCTTCTCCATATATTTGGAGCCCAGTACTTTGAATAAAGCATTATAGTTGGGGGCCCTGTTACAGGTTTTGCATTGGGGCCCAGGAGCTTCAAGTTACGCCTCTGACTACAGGGGAGGGAAAGAGGAAGCAGTACATGTGATCAACATGACACCTGAATATATTGTGGGGTCTGATATCTGTGGTTTTAAATAAGTTTGCCATGTCTTGCATTTTACTTATTTTTAGCTTTTGTTTTTCTAAAGCTATATGTTTTTAGATTTTTGTTTTTTAGTAAAAACTTATACAATTCACAGATGCCTTAAGGGGACCTGTCATCTCCCAACAACACCATAAACTAAGTTATAGTGCTATTCAAGAAGGTGATGAGGAGCTGTATTTTTTATTCTCACCAGCTCCCCTATTTTGGCGCTTTCTGTCAGTGAAGCCCATGTGCAGCACGAAAATGTAACTTTTTTTAGATTGCTGGGAGCATGCTTTCCTATAGACTTCAAAGGGAGAATACATGCCTGGCAATCTGAAAAGAGTCAGATTTTTGTGCCACATGGACTTCAGTGGGGGAACAACGCAGGAACAAGAGAGCGGGTGAGTATAAAAAATTCATCCCCCAGCTCCCTGTCACCTCTCCAAACATCACCATAAGTTGGTGCTGCTGGGAGGGGACAGCTTCCCTTTAAATGCTAGTCTGAATGGCCCCATAGGACCTCATGATCTTCTTTATAAATTTAGCAGAGAAGCACTAGATTGATGTAGAAAATATGGATGTGCAGCCCGTGTGTTTTTCTTAAATTTTGGAATAAAAACAAATTCTCATTTATGGCAAGTCTTCCTACTTTACAACTAAAAGTTACTGAATCTCAAAATTAAGGAAACAATTTGCATACCTATGTGAATGAAGAGTTTGTTAGAAAACTGCACATCATGACGTTGACAAACTGATTTGTTCTTCCTCAAAGATAACTTTACAGTGACAATAAAAAAAACTTGTGTGCTCTTGACTCTTGTCACTAAGAACTCTTCCAGCTTGTTTCTTTCCTTGACTATTGGAGTTTTTCAGCTTGTTCCTGTCATGTATATCGTTAACCATAACATTATTGTAAATAGTTATCACATGAAAACGTCCATTCTCTTGTTGGCTTCTTTCCACTTTGCGGGGAACTGCCTTTGTGCTCTAGCTGAAGTAACCAATTACACTAGGAACATGACTGAGTGAGTGGAAATGTTCACGTACAATAAGGAAAAAAAAAGATACTGTAAGGTAGCAAGAATAAACAATGTTCTTACCAGTAGTGTATAATCAAAAACAACTGTGAAGAGCCGAATTTAAGAAATGGGCAAGTTACATTTCTATCATGTCTCATAGAACATTGAAAGAATAAATCTACAAAATATAACACACTATAGAGATGAAATGTATCTGATGATGAAGTGATTGCCTTATAATGAGTTAGATGCTGTTACGTTTGTGCAGGGCACAACTGCGACGCCCTCCACGAACGTCAGCAACATGTCATACCATGGCAGGGTAATCTCCATAATGGACCAACTTATACATATAACATCACAATGAAGGAAATACCAAAGACAGGAGAGGAAACAAACACTCTTTCTAACCACCTACAGCTTGGCAGGCCCTGTCTAAAGGCAAAACGATCATCCTGATAAGGACGGCTCCACGTCTCATATCTAAGGAACCTGGTCTGTCCCTAGATGGAGGGTAGGAAAGGATAAATAGCAGATAGGAATGCTAACAGAGCTAGGAATAGGTACATAATAGGTAGGAGACCACAGGCACACAGATACAACAAACAGGACAAGGTTCTGGCATCCACACACCAACGGACGGAGGGGATTCAGGCACCATACGCAACAAACAGGACATATACCTCAGACATCTGAACACCATCAGATGGAGGAAGCAGGCATCCGAGCACCATCAGATGGGTGGGACAAAGAAGACAGAATTCAGGCATATGATCACCATTGGACAGTGGCTCAAACAGCACAGGACTTAGACCAACATAAATAACACTAGACAAACATACAAAGTCCATACAGCATGTAGGCCTGGAATAAATATACACCAGTAATGGCTGATTGGCCAGCTAATGGAAATCCCTACCTGTCAGCCAATCAGTCCACACACCACAGAAGAAATTGAAGATGGGAAGAGAGGAAGAGCCTATTAAGGAATTCCCAGCAGACAACATCAAAGGGACCTTTGTTGGAAATCCTAAGGGATTTCCAACAGCAGACTCTGTAATGGCAAGAGAGGGATTTTTGACAATTGACACCTAAAGGTCTTTCTGCAGTGACAGGAAAGAGGCATTCAACAACGCCCAAGGTATGATAACATAGACCAGACAGACGTAGAGACGCCAATTCCTGATTTCACCTGGCACGACGCAAAAGGTGCTTTTGCCAGTTTTGCTCTGCTGAAAAGTTGTGTGCTACATAGATAAATCAAATCTCCAGCACCCATGGTGTTATAACTACGGTGTGAAACGTTGAAAGTGCAAACTGTCACACAATAGCTGAATTGCATAGAAGTCAATAGTTGTCTAACTTTCCTTTAAGATCTACAAAATTAAAAAGCTGTATACAGTGAATCACATGAAAGTCTAATTCACTTGGGATTGGCATTATAGAAGCATAAAAAGACTCCTGTGCTCAGGGTGCCAAGGTACACCAAAGCACCAAACTAATATAAAGATGTAGAAGGCATTACATCTGAAAAGGAGTTCTATGTGTAATCAATAAGTGGAGATAGTTAGGAAATTGTGAATTGTTACTACTTATAGAAAGACCCGTTGTGGTTGGGTCGAAACGTTGTCTTGTTGGGCACAATAAAGTATTGAACATTTGAAGAAATCCCCTGGCGTGCTGCTCTTTATCCATTATCTACTTATAGAAAGTAAATATTTATTGACAAACAATATAGAGTGCAATGCGTTTCGGAGCTATGACATAGAAACAGAGCCAGCTGTAGACTTGTGCTTGAAAAAGGAGCAGTTTTAGCTCCTGAGCTAAGCGGGGACTGAACCCACAACCTTCAGCGAGAGCTTAGGACTGCATTTCTCCTGCCTTAACACTCTGGCCCATACACGGCTCATCATCTAATAGTACACCACGCTTTTAGTATTGGTCGTTTTCCTAGGGCTTCTCGTGACTTGATCACTCCATTGACTCAACTTATACAATTCCATGATATATTCTATACATCATTTAATTTTTCTCTTAAGTTCTTCTAAGTTTAGTTGGAGATATATTAATTTTATTTTGGGATTTGCTCTTTAAACCCTCTGCCTCTTATATCTTGTCCAGTTATGCTTACTGCTCAGATAGGTGAACTGACAGCCTAAGGTTATGAGATAATGGAATTGAATCTATGGTAGTATCTCCTCTTCATTTGATCTACTCCTTTGCACATCAAAATAAGAAACTTTTTTTTGACAGATACTATATGACAGTAAAGAGTTGAAAGAGTAACTCTGAAGATCATGAAATAAAAATCAATGAAATGTTCTTTTGTTTATTTCCTTTTTTTTTTCATATAAACTTGAAAACGAAATATAATACTGTATGCTTTACTTGTTCTCAATTTAAAGGGGTGGTCTGGTTTAGAAAATATATTTCCTTAAACATCATTAAGGAATTCTGAATTAATAGAGGGGGCCCTCTGTTCCCGATCCTCATCTGTTTACTAGATTGGAGAGCAGATACAGAGTGTCTGAATAATCTTTTGTGTCCTGCATTATAAGGACAAGTCATTGATTTGAATGGGCACTGTGTAACGCTTCATTTCCCCTGTGGTGGTGCTACAGGGAAATTGAACACTTACTGCCAGGTTTTCCCACAGATACCAATCATTTGGGGTCCCGGTAGAGTAATACTTTGTGATCAGCTTACTGTCAAGAATTTACCATTGCTTCCTATGGGAGCATTAAAGGGAAAGTGTCATCAAAAATGATCTATTATATAAATTGTATTTTTGTGTTAAACATATTTTTTTTTAAATTTCGGTAATTTAAGAAAAAAAAAATCAGGCACAATCTATATGAAAAAAAATCCTAGATCACTGTTACCTTAAATTATATTATCATAGTTAACTCTGTACTTTGGTATTTGTAACAGTTGCTGTCATGGCCAGTGTGGACAAGTGTGTGAGGCCCAAAACTTAGAAACGGTGACAATCGGGAATATTATGCATCCAGTCACTGTGCTGAGCAAAGCTTATGTATGTGTGAGCAAGTAAGAGGACATGTTATGCCCCATTGGGTGGTTCCAAGTGAAGTATAAAAGGCAGGTTGGGGCCAAGTATTGGTCTTGCTTTCATTGCTGAGTGTTGTGTCTGTGAAGTCGAGTGTTGACAGAGTAGAGAAGTATGCAAGCAGAGAGAATTGGCAAAAGGAAGGTTGGAAGCCTGTGTGAGACGATGGGAGCAGAGTTATGTGAGCTATGCAAGAGTTGCTCGAGCCTTCTGTCCAGATTGCAGTTCCGGACAGTTGACCGTGGGAGCTGAAGAAGCTGTGGTCATTTACTGATGCGTTATGAGAGAAATATCCACCCAAGGATTCCGAGTAGAGATGCGAAAAGATTCGAGGGGTGGCGGGGTGGAGCGGGGGGTAGCAGGGGGAAAAAGGGGGGAGATCTCTCTTTCTCTTTCCCTCCAACTCCCCCCCCCCCTGCAACACCCAGCTCACCCCCGGCGCCCCCCGAATCAGTTACTCGAAAAAAAGCGATGCTCGATCCATAATTGCTCTAAACGAGCACATTCGCTCATCTCTTATTGTGAGTCTTAAACAAACCAAGTGTCATGTTGAATGCTTACAGAGCCAAGGAGGCCTGATAAATATTAAGAGACTGTGTCTACTGCAAGAAGGTCTGATAGTGATTAAGCCCCCGAATAAGGAAGTACTATTTTTATAACATATTTACAACTGATTTGTGCCAAAAAAAGCAGAAACATTACGAATAGCTCTGCCAATTTTTTTTCTTCTGAATGTCGGCATGGCCTCTGTGTGTCGGATGATTCCAACACATTTATAAAGCTGAATGTAAGATAGCAGGTGCAGACAGTAAGCGCAGATTAGACCAAGTGACACTTCATCTAAATTGCATAGATAAAGGGTTGGTGCATTTTATGGCGTTTGCTATGTATTTGTCGAATTTGGCACAAATTTATTGCATCTTTCAGCCTCCGAAGTAAGTTTTAAGCGCAGACAGAAAAGCTATTTCATTTTGGC